>NC_092161.1:29946998-30274498 GCF_045791955.1 Oncorhynchus clarkii lewisi
TTGTTCCTGTTTGGATCCCAGGAAGACTAGTGGCTGCCTTGGCTGCAGCTAATAGGGATCTTAATAAAATACTAAATACTAATACTTGGATTTAATTAAATGATGTATTAGGCCTCAGTGCCTCAACAGCAGCAGACAAGAAGAGTCAGTGGGGCGCCCAGTGGATTTTGAGAAGATTGGCCCTTGGCCCCTGTAGCAAAAGATGTAACCACTTCCACACTCGACCACTAATACAGTAACCCAATATTAGGCGATACTGCCAGTAGATGGCGATAGAAGACCAGTTTTGGAGAGAGAATTATGTTCTTCTTTAATACACAAATCCCTTTAAAGCCACACACACGGCATACAGACGCATTTTTGGTTCCCAAAATTACTTCAACCTTTCAATGTTTTGTTTATAGATTTATTTTTTGTTGCTATAGTCACTTGTGTCTGTGATGATCGTCTAACGATCTCGACACCGGTCTGCTGGATTGATATCTCCAACTGCGGCGTCATTTACTGGAATCGCGTCGGCCATGTTGTAGTGGGGGTTGATGCAAGTTTAGAGGTAGGAAGTGTAGCTACAGGAACTGGGTTAGCCTACTTTTGGGGACTTATTTTGTCATGTCGCTGGATACATTTAGCTGGGGTTTTATTCATTAAGGCGTTCTGTCTGTGTCAACCCCTCTAATCGTTTAATTTCTTCATCCTTCGTTTTGCTTTGATTTAACTTCATTGTTATTTCATTCACCGAGCACAAAAACGATTGAGAAAGACCTGTGTTGGAGGGAGGCGGGATGGGGGCGACTGTGATTTCCATGTTGGAATACTAGATGATTTTTCGTCGAACCCAGAAATAAATTGGAAATACAAACAAGCGACACAACAGCGTGAATTTCTTAAAAGGTAAGCTTTTTTAAATGAGAAAAATAAGTTGACAATCCAATAACCCAATGATGGGCCCCACCAGTCCTCTGGTAGGATCGATTTTCCAGAGCATTGTCTGCATATATTTGTTCTGACCCGAAGAATTGCGGTAAATATAGCCTATTATTAAAGATACATTAAATTCGTATAAAGTGTTGAGTTCAAATATGTTTTGAGATCAACATAGACCTACTGTAGTTCACTCTCTCTGATGTGAGCCTGTAGACTAATTGAAGTTTTAAATGTAGGTTACGGCTTTAACGTCCCCAAAGACAGCATTTTATTTAACGTCTTATATATAAGACGTTATATATAAGATGTTAAGTGAAATAATTAATTTCTCAAACACTGACAAACAATTGTTTCTTGTTGGACAATCAAGCCAGTCCAGTTTGCTCCAGGGTAGTGTCCGATAACGCAATACGGAACACATGGAACAGCTAGCTGAAGTAGCAACACTAGCATTGTCTGGACTCTCACCACATGGCCTTGGTCAATTGTAACACATCATATTCCTGATAGTCGCTACTAGTTAATTGAGATAAAGCAACTTAACTGTGTGTTATGGAATGTGATTGTGGTTAGCTGAAGAAAGTGCATCTGCAGGCTACACGTAGCCCATGATTGCCAGTACTGATCGTAAAATAAATGACCTCAAATTATATTTACTTATAGGCCTACAGTAGTAATCCCTGAATGCATAGGTTATTTTGGTAGAAGGGGCTAGAGTACCAACCTCGTAAAAATGTACCAACTCCACACCACGTTACAAAATATCTGAGGCATATGCTTAAGTTTGTTAATAATAACACTTCCACATCCAAGGACACATCCGATGTTTTGGAGTGGTGTCAGTTAATAGGAGAGAACTACGGACTGACTATTGTTGCTGGGACTAAACCACTGTGTCTAAAAGTTCCAAGGCCTTTAAGCATTGTAATGTCTACGGTTGGCCTCGGGATTCAGAGCAACCTAGACAAGCCCCAAGTGTGACCCCCTAGGCTAGAACATAAATCAAAATCACATTTTATTTGTCACATACACATGGCTAGCAGATGTTAATGCGAGTGTAGCAAAATGCTTGTGCTTCTAGTTCCAACAGTGCAGTAATATCTAACAAGTAATCTTAACAATTCCCCGGCAGCAACCTAATACACACAAATCTAAAGGGATGAATGAGAAAATGTACATATAAATATATAGATGAGCGATGGCTGAGTGGCATATACAAGGTGCAACAGATGGTATAAAATACAGTATTTTCATGTGATATGATATGAGTAATGTAAGATATGTAAACATTATTAAAGTGACATTATTTTGAGTGGCATTGTATAAAGTGACTAGTGATCCATTTATTAAAGTGGCCAGTGTAGGCAGCAGCCTCTGAGTTAGTGATTGCTGTTTAGCAGTCTGACGGCCTTGAGATAGAAGCTGTTTTTCAGTCTCTCGGTCCCAGCTTTGATGTACCTGTACTGACCTGGCCTTCTGGATGGTAGCTGTGTGAACAGGCAGTGGCTCAGGTGGTTGATGTCCTTGATGATCTTTTTGGCCTTCCTGTGACATCGGCTGCTCTAGCTGTCATAGAGGGCACAATGTAAAAATAATTGTTAGTTTAACTCTGATAGAGTTGAATTCAACACTGTTTTAGAAAACATTTGTTCCCAGTCTACATAGTGTTAAAGTTACTCTACAGGTAGTGTCACATTTTCATTCCACTGAATTGAGTTGAATTAACACTGCAATGACTGCATAATTTTACACTCCGATTTAATTCCGACACGAGTTCATTGACTCCTCATAATGTTGAAAATACTAATCCTGGGTTAATATAAGTCAACACTGTAATTTTTACACCAACTTTTTTACTGTGCCGGCAGTTTGCCCCCGGTGATGCGTTGTGCACCACCCTATGGAGAGCCTTGCGGTTGAGGGCGGTGCAGTTTCCGTACCATGCTACGATACAGCCCGACAGGATGCTCTCGATGGTGCATCTGTAAAAGTTTGAGGGTTTTAGATGACAAGCCACATTTCTTCATCCTCCTGAGGTTGAAGAAATGTCTGTGTGGGTGGACCCTTTCAGTTTGTCTGTGATGTGTACGCCTAGGAACTTAACTTTCCACCTTGTCCACTGTTGTCCCTTTGATGTGGATAGTGGGGGTGCTCCCTCTGCTGTATCCTGAAGTCCACAATCATCTCCTTTTTTTTATGTTGAGTGAGAGGTTGTTTTCCTGACACCACACTCCAAGTGCCCTCACCACCTCCCTGTAGGCTGTCTCGCCGTTGTTGGTAATCAAGCCCACTACTGTTGTGTCGTCTGCAAACTTGATTGCATTGGAGGCGTGCATGGTCACACAGGAGGGGGCTGAGCAAGCACCCTTGTGGGGTCCCAGTGTTGAGGGTCAGCGAAGTGGAGATGTTGTTTCCTACCTTCACCACCTTGGGGTGGCGGCCCGTCAAAGTCCAGGACTCAATTGCACAGGGCAGGGTTGGGACCAAGGACCTCCAGCTTGATGATGAGCTTGGAGGGTACTATGGTGTTGAATGCTGAGTTGTAGTCAATGAAAGGCATGCTTACATTGGTATTCCTTTTGTCCAGATGGAATAGGGCAGTGTGATGGCGATTGTGTCGTCTGTGGACCTGTTGGGGCGGTTTACAGACAACACCATCACACTGGACAAAAGGAATATGTACAAAGAAAGCGATGAACCAACCATGGCTGATCTTGGATGCATTAAGCCGAGTGGGGTCATGTTTTGTACCAACATTAGCCTGTTTGTCAGCTTAATGTCCACTAGTATTCACTGGAGTTGGTACTTGTGTTGCTCTATGTGATATCGGTTGCACTTAATGTTATGGTATAGAAATGACCAGGTATTTAGGCTACGAAGAAACAGGAGTGTAACCTCACAATAATAACATATGCCTTCAGAAAAATTCTAAGCCACTGTGATTGAAGAATGAGAACGTCTCCCTCTTATACAGTAGGTCATGACTGGCTCTCATTCTCTAGACCAGGGGTATTCAACTCTTTCTTACCCTATGAGGTCCGGAGCCTGCTGTTTTTCTGTTCTACCTGATAAATAATTGCACCAGGTCTAAATCAGTCCCTGATTTAGAGGGGAACAATGAAAAAATGCAGTGGAACTGATTTCTAGGTCCAGAGTTGAGTTTGAGGGCTCTAGACAGTCAGTGGGAATGTGGACAATTCATGCCCTACGCCTGTGCCTTGAAGCCAGAATCTCACTTGGATCTGGGACAGATACTGCATATTGAAGAGTTGAGTATGTGGAAGACCTTCTGTGAGCTGTTGGTAAAAGTTGGGCAATGGCAGAACTGGGCCGTATGTACTAGGCACCAGCGGGGGGGAAACGGACTGAAATTGGGAGGGACTACCTGAACTTCAATAAAAGATGCCATCATTTTCATTCCACTATGTTTTGCTACTGTGTACACTGAAAGATATGACCCTTGTCCTTGGTGATTCCATGGTAGTGTCTGTCTGTTTTGTCTAAGCATAACAGAGAGATCATTTTCAAGTGTGGAACCATTGAAATTGAGTGAACTCACACCAGGGAGCCTATTTTTGAAGTATGTAGCATAGGATATAGCTTAATCTTATTAGCCCTACTGCAGTACCACAGTTGTGTACATTGGTGTGACAGAGCGCACACAGTGTGTGAAGGAATGCTTAGTAATGGTGAGGTCACTGAAGTTACCACATCACACATTGGCACTCAGGGCAACCCCTGAGTGAGAAGTAGGCGTTGATAGTTTAAACCGCCTCTCTCTGACTTACTGTGGTCACCTCCCGCTACTAAAATAGCTCCTACACACTCGTGTGAACTCCTGCCTTTAGGTTGTCCTCCAGGGCCAGCCTTAGAATGAGTCCTGTGTCTACTGTCGAGCCTGAGACATGGCTATGAGTAAGCATCAGCTGACCCATGTGTTGGCAGACGCGTAGCCAGGTATTCTGTGAGGCTGGCAGCCTGGTACAGCTCCAGAGGTGGAGAGATGTCTTGCCAACAGTAGGCTCGGTGGTGTTTGAACAGAGTAACACATCCTTAATCATCACAGCAACATTTTATACTGCTTCTTGCTTTAGAATTCATGTAAGGCCTAGTCTCACATGCCACACTTGTGAGAGACTACATTAGGCCTAATTCTGTATTCATGCTGATAGACTATGGTATCAAAGCAAAGTGATGTTCCAACTTCCTTCCTTTTAATATTTATTGAAGCTACAGTAGCAATAGGCATATACTCTTTGATATTGTACAACTGCACTTTCCCATGGGCAGTGTAACCCTTACTTTGTCTTCCTCCAATGGCATCTGTTGGCAGTTGTAAGCATGGTAAAGCCTTCCCTGTCTGCAGTCTTGGTGTCAGCTGCTAACAGCTGTCCACGTCGAGGGTGGGGCTACTCACAGACCCCTAGTTGCTGTGGAAACTCCCAGCATCAAACCGTAGGGATAGTTCTCCTTGCGTAACAAAGTGTCAATCGATGTCTCTGTTACTAACTGATATTTAGCCGCGTCTGCATGTTATTTCACCTGCAGCTTTCATTTATGTCAGGCATCAGTTTTATGTCTAAGTTACCCTGTTTGGTAACAAAAACCATGTCTCAGCAGTTCCAGAACCACAGGGTTGACTGATATCCATCAGCTAACCAGTTTTAGCCTGTTTTCTTTCCCACTCCTTGTCTATCTCCCTCGTAGGAGGAGCAAATAGAGGTCTCTTGGCTGTACTGAGTGTGTATTCATCGATGAGTTTCCGTAGCGTGCACATGTCTTTGTGTGTGTGCAAGGGCGCTGGTGTGTAGGCTATCATATGTGCTTGCGTTTTTTTTGTGTGTGCGTGTTTCTGCCTGCCTGCATTCCTCTCAGTGAAAGCTACAGCAGGTGGTCTGGAACACAAAGGCCTGGCGGAAGGATGTCCGGGCCAGAGGGATCTGTTCATTTCTCACTGATCATCCCAGCACTCCCTCCATTTCAGTACAGGGGATTGATGTCCCTCTTTGCTATGAGCTCTAGCCGGGGTGCCAGTCTGTTTCTGCTCTCTTGAGTTGTCATGCCAAACAATGACAGCAATTGAATTGGCAATAACCCAGTCCTAGATCTGGACTCAGATCTGTTTTATCAGGCCAGTCCTCAAACAGCTCTACTCTACCTCTATCATGCCATTTTCAGCATGATGGACTGAATCCTAAGTAAAATATTCACTTTGTAGTCATGCATTGATGACGTGGAAGTTAGGATTCACCCCAATGTGATCAACTTGTCGAGCGGAAGTCTGATGCAGACTCCAGAGTAGGGTGAAGTTGCCTAGATGCTGATCTTGGGTCAGTTTTCCCCACTATGGTTAAGGTTATGATTTGGGGAGGGGAGGCTGATCCTAGATCTGTACCTAGGGGAACAGTCACCCCAAAGCCAGATCTCCACTCTCCAGGCTGTTTCAGCCCAGGCCCGTTCTGTGGAATTCCCAGTTCTCTCCAACTCAGTCAGGAGAGGAATGGGCCAGAGTGTAGGATACAATACACAGAACCGTTTACTATAGTTCAGTTTTGCCATGTTCAGCAGAATAAGAGAAGACATCTCATTCTGATTGAATGCAGTTTTTGATACTGTTTGACATTATCTCTACAGAAATATTCAGATTCTGAGATTTAGTGAAAGCACATCAAATCCCTTTGTGCAAACTGACTATGGAAGCGTATTCTCCTGTTTTGATGTGGATTTGGGGTGGCAATTTTTTTTAATCCTCTACAATTGAAACTTTCATTGCGTGACTAGAATCTTTATTGGTATGCATCCAAAGATAACTGGAGTAAAGTGAACTGAATAACACAGTGCAGACTACCAACTGATTTAAATCTATACAGCTTTAAATAATAGCCCCTAGCTATGTTACCTCCTCTCCAGCCCTGACCCACCAATCTGGGCTGACCTTTGGGATCACACTGAAGGGTCCCACTTGGGCCCTTTAATCTTATGTGTTCTGTGAGGCCTGAGCCCTAGGTAAGGTGGGCACACCAGGGGTGTGGAGGTCAAGGATCAGAGGTCAAGGAGCCTCAGGTGGAGGTGTAACTTCATGTCCCTCTGGAATGTATGAAGGGCATACAGTGCAGCTCTACAGATCTAGGATCAGCTTCCCCTCCCCAATCCTTAGTGGGGGGAAATGAAAAACTGACCCAAGTTCAGCGTACTTCACCCTACACCAGCTATAGCATTCCAAATATACTAGGGTAAAGTCAGTGCCACAAGATCCCTATGCAAAGCAGGTCTATACTTTTGAGGACAAAATGTGTAGGTTTTTCCTCCGCCTGCTACATAGCATAGCTGTCTTTAGCTGTCTTTTTATTCCTGACTCTTTCGCTGTCTCAAATCACAAATGCTTTTGATTTAGACAGACGGAACTATGCACAAACTTTGACCTAGTTTCGAAAGGACACTTCTATTTCAGCATCATCTAACGCACTGTAATCAAACAACTCCTGAGAAGTCTGAGTTTCTCCCTAATAAGACAACACCTATGGTGTGCATTTCCACCCTCTCTCGCTCTGGCTTTGCTCTCTCGCTCTGGCTTTGCTCTCTCGCTCTGGCTTTGCTCTCTCGCTCTGGCTTTGCTCTCTCGCTCTCTCTCGCTCTGGCTTCTCTCGCTCTCTCTCGCTCTGGCTCCTCTCTCACACTCTCTGGCTTCGCTCTCTCGCTCTGGCTTCGCTCTCTCGCTCTGGCTTCATGCTCTCGCTCTGGCTTCTCTCGCTCTCTCGCTCTGGCTCCTCTCTCACGCGCTCTGGCTTCACGCTCTCGCTCTGGCGTCTCTCACCCTGGCTTCACTCTCTCACCCTGGCTTCACTCTCTCACCCTGGCTTCACTCTCTCACCCTGGCTTCACTCTCTCACCCTGGCTTCACTCTCTCACCCTGGCTTCACTCTCTCACCCTGGCTTCACTCTCTCACCCTGGCTTCACTCTCTCACCCTGGCTTCACTCTCTCACCCTGGCTTCACGCTCTTGCTCTTGCTTCTCTCTCGCTCTTGCTCTTGCTTCTCTCTCGCTCTTGCTCTTGCTTCTCTCTCGCTCTGGCCTCTTGCTCTTGCTTCTCTCTCGCTCTGGCTTCACGCTCTCGCTCTGGCTTTGCTCTCGCTCTGGCTTTGCTCTCGCTCTGGCTTCACGCTCTCGCTCTGGCTTTGCTCTCGCTCTGGCTTTGCTCTCTGGCTTTGCGCTCTGGCTTTGCGCTCTCGCTCTGGCTTTGCGCTCTCGCTCTGGCTTTGCGCTCTGGCTTTGCGCTCTCGCTCTGGCTTTGCGCTCTCGCTCTGGCTTTGCGCTCTCGCTCTGGCTTTGCGCTCTCGCTCTGGCTTTGCGCTCTGGCTTCTCGCTCTGGCTTCTCTCTCGCTCTGGCTTCTCTCTCTCGCTCTGGCTTCTCTCTCTCGCCCTGGCTCCTCTCTCACGCTCTCTCGCTCTGGCTTCGCGCTCTTGCTCTGGCTTTTCTCTCACTCTGGCTCCTCTCTCGCATGCTCGCTCTCTGGCTCGCCCGCTCGCTCTCTGGCTCCGCTCGTTCTCTGGCTCCTTGCTCCTCTCGCTCGTTCTCTGGCTCCTCTCGCTCGCTCTCTGTGTGGCTTTTCTCAGCTGGCTCTTCTCTGTGCTGACAGTCACCCATGTGAGAGGATTTGGCACAATGTCCCATTCCCAGCCTGTCTCTCTTTGATACACACACAAATACTAATGTCATTTTATCTCTACATTCATAGCAAATGTCTCTCCCTCCCGCTTTGCCATGCAATGGAGTTTTGCTTCGCTTATCGGCATTTGTGTAAGAGGCAGGGCTATAGGGATTAGTGTGTGGGTGAAAGAATGACACGAGATGAAAAACAATCACTTGTAATACTGTACTTGGCCTATTCATGGCAATATGAACCTGCTTCAGTCTCCCCATTTACTTAGGATAGGATAAGTGTTATGCTTAGGCCATGGCGGGTTAGTGAAGGGGCTTTTAAAACGGCACTGGTGTGAATGCTTGGATCATAAGATCATGTTTCCCTCCTCTGCTATTTGTTTATATAAATGCACCAGAGGAACGTGTATGTGTGTGTGTGTGTACACACACAGTCGGGTGCTGCTGAATATACACTGCCTCTCCAACTTTACATATCTGTGTCACTGCCAGCCCGAAACCAATCCAGTCCGTTTCCTCGGAGAGACAGAGGTCATTATACACTGAGTAGATTACTTTCCTAATATTGAGTTGTGCCCTCTGAACAGCTTCAGTTAGCCAGGTCATGGATTCTACATGATGTCCAAAGCGTTCCACAGAGATGCTGGCCCGTGTTGACTCCAATGCTTCCCACAGTTGTCAATTTGGCTGGTTGACCTTTTGGGTGGTGGACTATTGTTGATGCACACGGGAAACTGTTGAGCGTGGAAAAACCCAGCAGCGTTGCAGTTCTTGACACAAACCGGTGTGCCTGGTGCCTACAACCATACCCCGTTCAGAGGCACTTAAATATTTAGTCTTCCCTGTTCACACTCTGAATGGCACACGTACGCAATCCATGTCTCAATTGTCTCAAAGGTTAATTAAGGATTTTTAAGCCATCTCCTCCCCTTCATCTACACTGATTTTGAAAGGAGATTTAACAAGTGACCTCAATAAGGGATCATAGCTTTCACCTGCTCAGTCTATGTCATGGAAAGAGCAGGTGTTCTTAATGTTTTGTATACTCAATGTATGACTGACTATATGACCAAATGTGACGTAAGGGCAGAGTTGGCGAATGGTTAACTGTGTTTTGTTGAGAGACAAATAAATCCTAGAACAGATGGTCTGTGTTTTATTGAGATGTCGTAAAAGCTGGGATGCAGGCTGCAGCTATATGACCAGGATGTAGGCCTGGAACTGTGTTTTTATGGTGTGGCAAGTTGAGCGCTGACCCTGAGTCTCTGGGCCACTTCATTCTGATGGTGAACTTCAAACCCCGCAGTCAACCAACCTCTCTTACCCTCCAAGGAGACCAGCATACCATCTCAAGTTAAAGGGGAGAGTGGGTTAGACTCCCTTAAAGTGAGGGCTGGTTCCATATTCATGTGGCTGACAAGAATGTCTTGGCCTCCGATCTGAACATCTGAGATTAGATTTAAATGAACCGTATCTTCCTTTTCATTTCTTTTTAAATCTCATTTTGACTTAATGTAGGCCTATTACCTACGACTGACCACTCTTAAATCAGTTTTATAGAGATCTATCAACACGCCATTCGAACCATAGCATGAAATGTATTCCGTGTACAATTTTTATTTGAGCAAAATGCCCTGATTTCTTGTGAAGTCCTCTGGCGGTTTGCCCCCGTTTTTTGTTGTTTTACTTGGCAGCTCGGCAGCTGAAAAACTCAGTGAACTTCTGCCATTCCCCCTTTCTCTGTCTCTGTCTACTAGACCAGTTTTTCAGTCATAGGGATGCAACATTCTGTTAACTTTCCCCAAAATTCCCAGGTTTTCCAGAAAGCTCAGTTTGAATATTGCTGTGGTCAGGAGGGAATGAGCAGGACATTTTGGGGGAAAATGTGTCCGTATAAGTATCCGGGACGTTGCTAACTGACAGGTCCCTCAGATGGTCGGTTCAAACTGATTTTAGTCAGCTCAAGTGTAAATTGAAGTTCTCCTCCAAAGTTATGAATTCATCACACCTTGTTTGCCAGGCCCTAGTTCCCTTGACAGCCATTCGTAGTTTGCAAGCAAGCCGAGCTTGAGATTTCGAAGAAGGTTCACAATTTCGTAGAAGTCTAGCCCACCCCCCTGGTGAAGAAAACGATTGCGAGTTATGGCTGTAACCCTCTCAGTCAAGGGCAGCTGTTTCCAGATCAGTCAAAACATCCCCTGACTGGAGCATATTTACGTGGCCTCTTCACAAAGGGAATACCTCGGGGTAACACTGGCCAATTCTGTTGAGAGGGAAGAATGAGAACAATGCAGATGGTGAACACGCCAGTATAAAAGTCTTGCTTTTTTGGGACAATGGTTTGTCCTAAGAGTTGCTGGTGATTTTAAGACTTCTCCCGAAGTATGTAGTCTACTTGCACACTTCCTTGCATGGGTTGAGGCAAGGTGGAAACTCTCTCTCCTGCCAATGCTTGCACCAATCCTATGCCTTTAAATCCATGACGGGGAGTGTGCAAGTGCACACTTCGGGAGAAGTGTGGAGAATTGGGACATAGCCTAATGTACTTTGTTTTTAAATGGCTGCTGACCATGTGTTGCAACCATTATTGTGAAGGGTTGACCCACAAAAAAAGCAGCAAATGTAAAACATGCGTTTCCCAGAATTCTTACTATTTGCATCAGCATGGCTTTTCATCTGCTGTCAGTTGGATATTCATGTAATGAACATGTTATCTCCTAAAGTCATACAGATAAACACAACAGCTCTAAACCCACTTATAAAATGTTTAGACCGTCAATCAGTATAACATGATGTATGTACTTTGCATAGGATACCCTAGACTAGTTCTGTCATGTGTATGATTGAGCCAGGTCACTCACTTTTTTTGATTATGACCGCGAGTGACGCTCTACAACCAAATAATTTCAGATCAGATTTAGGATTTTTGTCCAAGATATACAGCACATGTAGTCATGGCTTTAGCCATAAAATAAAAGTACATCATATAGTTTGACAACAATTTATTTTTATTATTATTTTTACCAATGTACATTTTTATAGACGTACAATTCTCTAGGTTGTGGCTACAGTAGTAGTCGACGTCTCATTAATGGAATCCTTCTAACCAGTATGTATGCTGTTATCTTAATCATTTGTAAGCTTAGACTGAGTGTGTGGAGTTGGGGGGGGGGGGGGGGGCTATCACATCTATGCCAACGGTGGCTGACACAGGAGTGAATATTCAGTCCTGTACTGTCCTGTGGATTTGTTTCAGTCCTGTCCTGAAACTAAGCTCTTAACTTTGTTTCTCTCCAGACTTGACCATGGGCTGCATCAAGAGTAAAGAGGACAAGGGGCCTACCATGAAGTACCGCCCGGATAACGCTCCGGTCTCAGATGTCATCGGCCCCCACGTGGGCCACTATGGGCCCGACCCCACCCAGCTGCAGCAGAACCAACCGTCCTCCACGGGGCCCGCTGCAGGTTTCAATCCCCACGCCATCACCCCCTTCGGAGGAGCTTCCTCCATCATGACCCCCTTCGGAGGGGCTTCCACCTCCTTCTCCGGCGCTCTACCCGGCACGTTCCCTGGTGCCGTCTCAGGTGAGACTTGCCTATATTATCCACACGATCCTAAGTTGAGATCTTCAAGCATAGCCTACATAAAAATGTTTGCGCAAATCACACGTTGACATCAATGGATGATTTGTGCGATGCGTTTGTGTGCATTTCCTTACGCACCTGTATGCCTTTCTAGCGTAACTACAATAAAGCAGAAGGTGGGGGATAAAAGAAAGATTCCGGATTGGCACACATTCAACATCTGTATTGGGGTTGACATCCATACAAGCATTATACTCTGATTTTTACCCTCAACATAGTGTGAAATAGACACATAAACAATAGCCTAAATGTCTGTACATTTTCTTGGCGTTTCCATTGTTTTGGTCTTGTCCTCTTTACCACATCGATACTATATAAGTACTCTAAAGTTTGCCATTTGAAACTTATTCTATAGTTCCTTCACAAGGACCCATATGCTTATTCCCCACAACAGAATAGCTGCTGATCTGACAACTCCAATATCTGGAGTCACTCCAAAGTCCACCTGCCATTGCGTTTCAGATGATTCAAATCCAGTCGTCTCTCACCATTTCCTTCTTAAGGCGTCAGCATGCTTCAGTTTGGCTGTTTGTCCATTTTGAGATGCCATAGCCAGTATACACTTCCTCAAAGTAGTCAGAATGACTCTAAGATAACTCAAGAAATCTGTTATTAATTTTGATGTTTTTGCCAAAGATCTTTTACATCTAACTAAGCTGTTTGGTGCAGTATTTTTCAATGAACAAATGTGCATGAAAATGAGTTATTCTTGACTTTAATGAAGATTCCCTACTGTTGACCAATCACTGATGAAGGGGCATAGACTTCGGCTTGCCTCCAGGAAAGAATTTGTGTGCTTGAACAGACAAAACCCCTCACTGAATTAAAAAATGACCAAAAACATCACAAAATGTCGTCATATAATATATGCACCAACTCTACCAAACTGCCGTTTGGGACACATCCTATGACAACCCCCATGGGGAGCTCATATTCATCGTACCCACTGCTGAACAACCAAGCTGCCAAAACCAATCCCATCATCTGGCCCAGGAACTCAATACCGTTCCACTGTTTCGGCTCGGAAGCACGCGGATGCCTTAAGATGTCCTTCAATCACGTTGTCCATAGGTGTCATTCGCAACAAATCAACAACGATTGATTTTTAAAGGTGGCAGGGAGACTAATCAATCTGATAAGGCCCAAAGAGCAGTGAGATGAGATTGAGCTCTCCTGTTTAGGTTGGATTAGGTTTGTAATCCCCCTCTTTGTTGGATTATCTGCTCGTGTGTGTGTGTGTAGGGGGGGAGTTACAGGGCACGGTATTGAGTTCCTGGACCAGATAATGAGATTGGTTTTGGCAGCTTGGTTGTTCAGCAATGGGTATGATGAATATGAGCTCCCCCTGAGGGGTGTCATAGGGAAGTGGGTGCCATTTGGGACACATCCTATGTCAGTGTTTCCCAAAAACACCTGATTTCAAGCAGGTGTGCTTGTCTGGGGCCGCAACAAAAATATGTACTGTTGGGAGTGCTTGAGGACCAGAGTTGGGGAAACACTGCCCCTATGTAGTGCACTACTTTTGAGCAGAGCCCTAAGGGCACTATATAGGTAATAGGCTGCCATTTGGGACGAACGTATAGATATTTATCCGCCAGGGCCAGGATGATAGCAGTATCGCGATACTTGTTAGAATCGTGGCAAGGAAACAAAACACGAAGGGATTTAACTTCTTTAGGAAAACAGCCCTAATGTTGGAAACCAACATCATGATGTTGTCATCCAGAGTCACATGTATTTATTTTCCAAGCTATAGCACACTTTAAAAAAAATATATATATATGTTTTTTTACATATGTATGTAGGTTTTTAAAGGACCAAAGAGTTGGCCTGCTCTGTTTCATGGTACTGTAATGGTCACAGCCCTATTATCCACACAATCTGCCGTGTCTATTCTCTGCCCACTAAGCAGAATGGTTTACAGTGTATTTATTGACATTACGTAACTGCGAGATGAGATTGACCTGTGATATGTTATTATTCATGTCTTGTAACGCTGTTTGCTTTGCACCGAGCTGACGTAATCATTTCCTTTACGACGCTAAGCAAACCACTACCTTGCCGGACCATTAAATCCGCTCCCCGACTGATTTAGACTTCCTGTCAGAACCGTACCCATCCCACTGCCATTAGTAAGCCCTACATAGGGATGGACCAGGAGAAGAAATTGGCCTGGGCATCTCCCCATTTTTTTTTTTTCTCTCTCTTTTGAGGCCCCCATCATTAGCCATAATGATAATTTTAAAAAATCACACACCAAAGACCAGCCCACTGGGCTTAAGATAGACCGACCCATCTGGCATTCGCCCAAACTGCCCTATGGCCGATCCGTTACCGGACCAACATGACATTTATTTCTAATCTATACACTGGCAATTTCTATAGAGTAGAATTACCGACAGTGAAAAATTGTTGGGGGGTGTGCAGGCTAGAGAACACAGATGCTACTCTCCCCTCACGAACATTCACACCACAGACACCAGTCAGTCACGGCCGCTATGGAAACAGAACCGCCACTACAGGTCTATATTCTCTGACTCATCTTCCATTGGTCCCTTGGTCTCCTGTCATTTCAATGGGCCTGCACAGCTTTGCCGCAGAGTTTGGTACTGTGAACATTCAGCAACATTGTTTCTGTCAATCTTGGCACAAAGGTCAGCAGGTATTTATAGGAAGTCTTTGTATCTTTTAATAGGCTATTAGTAGCTCTGAATTCCTTCATATTCTAACTGGTTCTCCTCCTTATCTCTGCGAGTTAGTCAACGAAAACAATTTCAGCCTCTTAAATGGACATACTGTCATGAATTTCACTTGTGCATTTAACTTGAATGTTTTATTTAATGTTTTCTGTGTCTGTATTCAGGTGGGGTTACGTTCTTTGTGGCCTTGTACGACTATGAAGCCAGAACCTCAGACGACCTGTCGTTCAAAAAAGGGGACCGCTTCCAGATCATCAACAACACGTGAGTCCCCATGGGCCCTGGTCAAAAGTAGCGCACTATATAGGGAATGGAATGCCACTTGGGACGCATGCTCCCTCTGAGAACATCATTCATCATGATCAGGGGCTTATTCCCGTAGAGTAGTGGTGTAACGATGACAGAATATCTTTAAGAATACTACCAGTTCTGTACAGTGTTCTTCCTAAATGGGTTAGATTTGTCCCCCCCCCCCCCAAAACCTTTAACATAGATGGTGCCTTAGGTCATATATAACTTTCTGCTCTAAAATGTAGCCTTGGTTGACTTTGTTCAATTCAAATGTAATACTTTGCTGCATGCCTTAATAATATAGCAATAGAATCCATGCATAAAAGACAGCATGTACAAGCTCACTGCCAAGACACAGATAAAACAAGCATACAAGTCCCTTTCATAACCAGACTATCGTTGTACAGACATAGTAGTGATATATCTATCTGGATGATTCTTTATATCTCTCTCTGTCTGTCTGTATCTCTCTCTGTCTGTCCCCCCCCTACAGAGAAGGGGACTGGTGGGAGGCGCGCTCCATCAACACAGGGAAGAAGGGTTACATCCCCAGTAACTATGTGGCACCAGCTGACTCGATCCAGGCTGAAGAGTAAGACCCTTGTCACTCATAACCTTATTTTAAGACTATCCACGGCTACAACAGCAAATAGAGCTAGCCTAATAACTGCAGCGTGACCATTACACCACACAGCTCTCGCTGGAGGCACGTTCACTAGAAGATCTCAGAGCTTCTCCAGTTCTCCTGGGTCCATATGTATCAAGTGTCTCGGGAGTAGGAGTGCTGATCTAAGATCAGGTTCCACCTGTCCAGGTTATCTTATCCATAGTGATCCAAGAGTGGGCACACAAACAGGAAAGTTACTAAATCAACCAAAAGGTGCTGGGGCAGCCTTAAAAATGTGTCCGTTGGAGCGCTGCGATTGGTTGCCCACAATTATGGGGTGGGGCTTAGTGAAAGGTCAATTGGAATCAAAACTAGCTATTTATGGTAGCTAAATACTCAAAGAACTACAAATCCCGTCAGATCTGGCGCCAGGATAAAGTGACTAAGGGGGCAGTTGAAATCAAATCAAATGTATTTATATAGCCCTTCGTACATCAGCGTACTTCGTAAATCAGCGAAAGGGCTACATTTTTGGTGGTTTCTTATGTTGGAATTATATTGAATTCTGCCAACATCACGCTATACCATAATAAACAAAGTTCAAATGCAGAGATTCCTAGATCATTGAGTGCGTGTCAAGTGACGTGCTACAGATTTCGCCGTCAACCTATCTCCGCTGCGCTGTCTCAGTGTAAAATAGGAGCCTTCTAGCAGTCACAAGGACAAAGATTCAGCAGGAGGCTGTCAGGTAGAGGTGCAAATTAGTGTTGGATTTATTTACACGGTCACTGGTGTTTTCAAAGATGACAGTGATATTTGCAAATATATACAGTCCCGGTCTAAAGCTTGGACACCTACTCATTTTCTTTATTTTTACTATTTTCTACATTGTAGAATAATAGTGAAGACATCAAAACGATGAAAACACACATGGAATCATGTAGTATTCAAGAGTGTTGACCTTTTTTAAAGCGTGAGTTCCAAATATCTCTAATCGTCGCCCCTGCGTGAGTTTTTTTTTTTGTTCGTTTTTTTTGCTCATGATGTCAGTATGCTCTCACTGTTCCAAAATGTGATTGTTACACAACAGGACAGTTATCCGCGTTGCCCTCAAACCAAGGCACGCTGCCTGCTAATTATCTATAGGCTATGTTTCAACTTGTCAATATCAAATTATTTTCTCAAACTGTTTTAATTGGGGTGTGTTCCGCCGCCTCGTTAATTCACATAAGAAGTAGCCCATTTCACTGTTGCGGATCACTTATGTTTGAGGCTTTACTGAGCCGGCTAATCTTCTCTCTTCAACTAGAGCCCAAGCACTTCCCTAGTGTTTCCCGAGATCACGTATGAAGACATTGCGCATCACTAGTCAGAACAGGCCTTGCACAAACATTTTCTGTCTGGCGTTTGCATTGCCTTCATGGTTGTTTTTCCTTACAAATTGGACTTTGGACATGTGTGTGTTCCTATCAAAGTAAGTGGCTTATTTTCTGTATATCGTGTTGTCATTTCTGCTATAGCACATGTATGTACAGTGGGGCAAAAAAGTATTTAGTCAGCCACCAATTGTGCAAGTTCTCCCACTTAAAAAGATGAGAGGCCTGTAATTTTCATCATAGGTACACTTCAACTATGACAGACAAAATGAGAAAAAAAATCCAGAAAATCACGTAGGATTTTTAATGAATTTATTTGCAAATTATGGTGGAAAATATTTGGTCAATAACAAAAGTTTATCTCAATCCTTTGTTATATACCCTTTGTTGGCAATGACAGAGGTCAAATGTTTTCTGTAAGTCTTCACAAGGTTTTCACACACTGTTGCTGGTATTTTGGCACATTCCTCCATGCAGATCTCCTCTAGAGCAGTGATGTTTTGGGGCTGTTGCTGGGCAACACAGACTTTTAACTCCCGCCAAAGATTTTCTATGGGGTTGAGATCTGGAGACTGGCTAGGCCACTCCAGGACCTTGAAATGCTTCTTACGAAGCCACTCCTTCGTTGCCCGGGCGGTGTGTTTGGGAACATTGTCATGCTGAAAGACCTAGCTACGTTTCATCTTCAATGCCCTTGGTGATGGAAGGAGGTTTTCACTCAAAATCTCACGATACATGGCCCCATTCATTCTTTCCTTTACACGGATCAGTCGTCCTGGTCCCTTTGCAGAAAAACAGCCCCAAAGCATGATGTTTCCACCCCCGTGCTTCACAGTAAGTATGGTGTTCTTTGGATGCAACTCAGCATTTTTTGTCCTCCAAACATGCCGAGTTGAGTTTTTACCAAAAAGTTATATTTTGGTTTCATCTGACCATATGACATTTTCCCAATCTTCTTCTGGATCATCCAAATGCTCTCTAGCAAACTTCAGACGGGCCTGGACATGTACTGGCTTAAGCAGGGGGACACGTCTGGCACTGCAGGATTTAAGTCCCTGGCGACGTAGTGTGTTACTGATGGTAGGCTTTGTTACTTTGGTCCCAGCTCTCTGCAGGTCATTCACTAGGTCCCCCGTGTGGTTCTGGGATCTTTGTGATCATTTTGACCCCACGGGCTGAGATCTTGCGTGGAGCCCCAGATCGAGGGAGATTATCAGTGGTCTTGTATGTCTTCCATTTCCTAATAATTGCTCCCACAGTTGATGTCTTCAAACCAAGCTGCTTACCTATTGCAGATTCACTCTTCCCAGCCTGGTGCAGGTCTACAATTTTGTTTCTGGTGTCCTTTGACAGCCCTTTGGTCTTGGCCATAGTGGAGTTTGGAGTGTGGCTGTTTGAGGTTGTGGACAGGTGTCTTTTATACTGATAACAAGTTCAAACAGGTGCCATTAATACAGGTAACGAGTGAAGGACAGAGGAGCCTCTTAAAGAAGAAGTTACAGGTCTGTGAGAGCCAGAAATCTTGCTTGTTTGTAGGTGACCAAATACTTATTTTCCACCATATTTTTTTCTCATTTTGTCTGTCATAGTTGAAGTGTACCTATGATGAAAATTACAGGCCTCTCTCATATTTTTAAGTGTGAGAACTTGCACAATTGGTGGCTGACTAAATACTTTTTTGTTCCACTGTATGTATGTATGTATGTATGTATGTATGTACAGTGCCTTGCGAAAGTATTCGGCCCCCTTGAACTTTGCGACCTTTTGCCACATTTCAGGCTTCAAACATAAAGATATAAAACTGTATTTTTTTGTGAAGAATTAACAACAAGTGGGACACAATCATGGAACGTGGAACGACATTTATTGGATATTTCGAACTTTTTTAACAAATCAAAAACTGAAAAATTGGGCGTGCAAAATTATTCAGCCCCCTTAAGTTAATACTTTGTAGCGCCACCTTTTGCTGCGATTACAGCTGTAAGTCGCTTGGGGTATGTCTCTATCAGTTTTGCACATCGAGAGACTGACATTTTTTCCCATTCCTCCTTGCAAAACAGCTCGAGCTCAGTGAGGTTGGACGGAGAGCATTTGTGAACAGCAGTTTTCAGTTCTTTCCACAGATTCTCGATTGGATTCAGGTCTGGACTTTGACTTGGCCATTCTAACACCTGGATATGTTTATTTTTGAACCATTCCATTGTAGATTTTGCTTTATGTTTTGGATCATTGTCTTGTTGGAAGACAAATCTCCGTCCCAGTCTCAGGTCTTTTGCAGACTCCATCAGGTTTTCTTCCAGAATGGTCCTGTATTTGGCTCCATCCATCTTCCCATCAATTTGAACCATCTTCCCTGTCCCTGCTGAAGAAAAGCAGGCCCAAACCATGATGCTGCCACCACCATGTTTGACAGTGGGGATGGTGTGTTCAGCTGTGTTGCTTTTACGCCAAACATAACGTTTTGCATTGTTGCCAAAAAGTTCAATTTTGGTTTCATCTGACCAGAGCACCTTCTTCCACATTTTTGGTGTGTCTCCCAGGTGGCTTGTGGCAAACTTTAAACAACACTTTTTATGGATATCTTTAAGAAATGGCTTTCTTCTTGTCACTCTTCCATAAAGGCCAGATTTGTGCAATATACGACTGATTGTTGTCCTATGGACAGAGTCTCCCACCTCAGCTGTAGATCTCTGCAGTTCATCCAGAGTGATCATGGGCCTCTTGGCTGCATCTCTGATCAGTCTTCTCCTTGTATGAGCTGAAAGTTTAGAGGGACGGCCAGGTCTTGGTAGATTTGCAGTGGTCTGATACTCCTTCCATTTCAATATTATCGCTTGCACAGTGCTCCTTGGGATGTTTAAAGCTTGGGAAATCTTTTTGTATCCAAATCCGGCTTTAAACTTCTTCACAACAGTATCTCGGACCTGCCTGGTGTGTTCCTTGTTCTTCATGATGCTCTCTGCGCTTTTAACGGACCTCTGAGACTATCACAGTGCAGGTGCATTTATACGGAGACTTGATTACACACAGGTGGATTGTATTTATCATCATTAGTCATTTAGGTCAACATTGGATCATTCAGAGATCCTCACTGAACTTCTGGAGAGAGTTTGCTGCACTGAAAGTAAAGGGGCTGAATAATTTTGCACGTCCAATTTTTCAGTTTTTGATTTGTTAAAAAAGTTTGAAATATCCAATAAATGTAGTTCCACTTCATGATTGTGTCCCACTTGTTGTTGATTCTTCACAAAAAAAAATACAGTTTTATATCTTTATGTTTGAAGCCTGAAATGTGGCAAAAGGTCGCAAAGTTCAAGGGGGCCGAATACTTTCGCAAGGCACTGTATGTATGTATGTATGTATGTATGTATGTATGTATGTATGTATGTATGTATGTATGTGTATGTATGTAATGATTTTTCAACGCCGATACCGATTTATTGGAGGACCAAAAAAGCCGATACCTATTAATCGACCAATTTTATTTGTAATAATGACAATTACAACAATACTGAATGAACACTTATTTTAACTTAATATAACATCAAATTCAATTTAGCTTCAAATAAATAATGAAACATGTTCAATTTGGTTTAAATAATGCAAAAACAAAGTGTTGGAGAAGAAAGTAAAAGTGCAATATGTGCTTTGTAAGAAAGCTAATGTTTCTTGCTCAGAACATGAGAACATATGAAAGCTGGTGGTTCCTTTTAACATGAGTCTTCAATATTGAAGTTTTAAGTTGTAGTTATTATTGGAATTATAGGACTATTTCCCTCTATCATTTGTATTTTATTAACCTTTGACTATTGGATGTTCTTATAGGCACTTTAGTATTGCCAGTGTAACAGTTTAGCTTCTGTCCCTCTCCTCGCTCCTCCCTGGCCTCGAACCAGCAACACAACAACAACAGCCACCATCGAAGCAGCGTTATCCATGCAGAGCAAGAGAAACAACCACCCCAAGGCTCAGAGCGAGTGAAGTTGGAAACGCTATTAGCGCGCGCTAACTAGTTAGCCATTTCACTTTGGTTACACCAGCCTCATCTCGGGAGTTGATAGGCTTGAAGTCATAAACAGCGTAATGCTTGACGCACAACGAAGAGCTGCTGGCAAAACGCACAGAAGTGCTGTTTGAATGAATGTTTACACGCCTGCTTCTGCCTACCACCGCTCAGTCAGATACTTAGATACTTGTATGCTCAGTCAGATTATATGCATCGCAGGACACGCTAGATAATATCTAGTAATATCATCAACAATGTGTAGTTAATCACTTGTTATGATTGATTGTTTTTTATAAGATAAGTTTCATGCTAGCTAGCAACTTACCTTGGCCTACTGCATTCGCGTAACAGGCAGTCTCCTTGTGGAGTGCAACGAGAGAGAGGCAGGTTGTTATTGCGTTGGACTAGTTAACTGTAAGATTGGATCCCCCGAGCTGACAAGGTGAAAATCTGTCGTTCTGCCCCTGAACGAGGCAGTTAGCCCACCGTTCCTAGGCCGTCATTGAAAATAAGAATGTGTTCTTAACTGACTTGCCTAGTTAAATAAAGATTAAATAAAGGTGTATATTTTTTTTTAAATCTGTGTCCAAAAATACCGATTTCCGATTGTTATGAAAACTTGAAATTGGCCATTCCGATTAATCGGTCGACCTCCTAGTATGTATGTATGTATGTATGTATGTATGTATGTATGTGTCATAATCGGATGAAACCCCCCCCCCCCACCACGTCCTCACCATGGTACTGGTAAACTTGACCCCCCGCCTTTTGTAAAATTTAAGTCAAATATGACATGCCATGGTGAGGACATGTCACATTGTTCACTTAACCCAAAACGCTTATCTCTGTGGTAGGCTTTCCCCCCCCCGCTTTTTATTAAAACACAAAGGAGTCACACCTAACTGCCCCAGTGGCTTTCCATAGCCCCCCTTCACACACCACGGCATGCTCTGTCCATTGTGCTGACACAGCGGAGATATATATTTTTTTCACTCAATCATTTTTGCTGTTTTTATGTAGGGACATTGAACTAAAACTGAAGGGTACAAGTTTGAACTGAGGGGGCTTATGCCCCCTTGTGGAGCCGGGTGCTATCCCACCTCGTGCAGCAACAGTGTCTGGGGCCTGTCTGCACTGTGAGTGCGCACTGGCATCGGAGACTACTGAAGTGCGACTTTGTCCTTGTGTTTCTTGGCTATTTAGGCTACGTCGTTTTGTTCACACGCTAGGTTGTTTTTAGTTTGAACTTGCTCAACTGCTAGTGAAGAGACCTCACAGACATGCGAGCCTGCATGCCATGCGAGTGCCCTGTTACCACGCCAACCTGCCGCCCTTAAAGGGGCAGCTGACCATTTGTCTACCCTCAGTAACTAAATATTTGAGGCATTGTGCTTTTAATACTTTTTTTATTTATCAACTTTTTTAATCATTTGTTATCAATACTCTTCCTAAAATACTTTCATTGTGCTCTTACATTTCTTTGTGTGCCTACATTTTTCAATTTAGGAGCACATGTACTCTGTGTAGAGCCCTGCACTTCATACATATGGCCACAGGGGGTTTCAGCCACAATCTCCTATGAGCCTAGAGGTTGATCGTTTAGCAAGGAAATTGAATGTTATCCCGTTTGTTAGATTGACCCTGATGGAGTCAATGCTTTATTTCCTCTCGTTGTGTATTTGAAGTTTGCTAGTATTGATTCAAGTAAAGTTCATAGTAACATAAGCTGGTCTTGCTGTAAATGTGGGTCCTTCCATAGAAATAGAATGGTGTGCTAGTTCTGGAACACATAAAATGCTCTTCAAATCCTTGGAGCGGCTGGGGATTCTCAAGGACAGATTTGGGAAACTGCTGTACTGCAACATTTTACAAAGGCTCTACTTGTTCTATTTCTGTGTCCTTCCTCAGGTGGTACTTTGGTAAAATGGGACGTAAAGATGCTGAGCGGCTGCTGTTGAATCAAGGCAACAACCGAGGCACCTTCCTGGTGCGAGAGAGTGAAACTACTAAAGGTGAAGACGATTGACGTGCGAACGTGCACTGGCTGCGTCTCTAGTTACACGCCATTTCTCAATGTAGTGCACTACTTTTGTGTTGACTGGGGTCCGGTATGTTCCAGTATGACTGCTGATTTTAAGGATCAGTTTAGCCTTTGAGATCACACTGAATAAGACTACATGGACAAGTGGGAACTGATCGTAGGTCAGCACTCTGACCCACTTTGTGAATACTGGCCCTGAAGTCATATGGTACCCTAAGACAAAGTCGTGCACTATAATGGGGAATATGGAGTCATTTGAGAAATAGCCAGTGACACTCACATTTCCATGAATAAAGCCTAGGTCTTAATACTGTTGGTTGGATGGACGAAGAATCTGGTCATTGTCTCCAGGTGCCTACTCCCTGTCCATACGAGACTGGGACGATGCCAAAGGCGACAATGTGAAACACTACAAGATCCGCAAACTTGACAACGGGGGTTACTACATCACCACGCGCGCCCAGTTTGACACGCTGCAGAAACTGGTCAAACACTACACAGGTAGGTCTTCTACCTCCTTTTATTTAGGGTCTCTCTTTCTCTCTCAACACTCACTCTTTAACAGGCCTGCTACACTGGAAACGTAACCTTGCTGAGCGTGAGATGCTCCTATTCATTTCAATGAAACCTGGGCCTAAGCAACACGGCTCAGCGTAAAATGACACTGGTTCTATTTTCAAGAGTTTGACGGGTAGCTCACGCAAGAGAACACTTGATAAAGTGGCTCACGTTCTGTTCGCGCTGGCAAAATGTCGCAGTTAAAACCTGTTTTTCCCAACACCCCCCAGTGTAGCTCCGCAGTAACTGTCTTATTCACAGCTTCCTCCCTTTCTCCAAGTGCAGTTTCTGATGATAAATCCACTCATTCACTGCGGTCTCTCTCTCACATCTGTGCTTCTGTAGTAGCAGGCTTACCTGTAATTGACCCTGTGATTTCCCCAGCTAGATGAATGGCTCACAGATTGAATATTTAATAAAGACCTTCCCTAAAATGCCTTCCTTTCAGCAGAAGGAGAGCGGTTAAAACTCTCTGGGAGAGCCCACTTTACGTCTCCGTCACAAATGGCACCCTGCTCCCTACATTAAAAAAAACATTGCACCATATAGGGAATAGGGTGGCATTTGGGGCAAAGAGAACCTCGCTCTGGTGCACTATAAAAGCAAGAGGTCCCAGTCGTGTTAAATCATCCGATTCTCATTCATATTTAGCTCTGTTATTATAGGCATGTCTAAATTCAGCCGTATCGCATGTCTGACGGGCATACTTGAAGTGTTGTGTGAATTTCCCCTTTTTAAGCCTCGCTGGGTTTCCCTCGTACTTTAGTGCTGGGATTCATAAGAATCCCTACATGATTGCTTGTGCCCCCCACGCAGAGCATGCAGACGGTCTGTGCTACCGGCTGACCACGGTGTGCCCCACGGTGAAGCCCCAGACCCAGGGACTGGCCAAGGATGCCTGGGAGATCCCCCGGGAGTCCCTACGCCTGGAGCTCAAACTGGGCCAGGGATGCTTCGGAGAGGTCTGGATGGGTAAGACCAAATACTGTTTAGACACAGACAGACACACACACACACACACACACACACACACAAAGAACAAATATGCGTGCCCACACACACACAATCTGGATGGTCTGAACAGACAGGAAATATATTACACTATTTTTATCCCAGGCCAGGGAATCTTTCACTTCCTTCAGATGCTTCCTCCATTTATCTTTATCTCCGGAGGAAGTAGCATTCTCTTTCAGAGCGAGAAACAAGTCCATCCAGCCACAGCTCATAACTACATGTGTTCATGTACCCAAATACACCTGTACTGTATTATGTCGGGGGGCTGCATCCCAAATGGCACCCTATTCTCTATGTAGTGCACTACTTTTGACCGGGCTGTATAGGGAATATGGTGCCAGAATGTGTACTGTGCTGAACACTACTATTTGTTTACTCCTGTTTTTACACCATTGTCTTGCTTCTTCAGTAAGCAGCAGCATGACCCGGCTCATTCTAATTCTGTAATTCTATTCAGGCACGTGGAACGGCACCACCAAGGTGGCCATTAAGACCCTGAAGCCAGGCACCATGTCCCCCGAGGCCTTCCTCCAGGAGGCCCAGATCATGAAGAAGCTTAGACACGACAAGCTGGTGCCCCTCTACGCCGTGGTGTCTGAGGAACCTATCTACATCGTCACTGAGTACATGGCCAAAGGTGTGTGTGTGTGTGTGTGTGTGTGTGTGGATACAGTGCATTTGGAAAGTATTCAGACCCGTTGACTTTTTCCACATTTTGTTACATTACAGCTTATTCTAAAATGTGTTAAATTAGTGGGGGTGTTTCTCATCAATCTACACACAATGCTCCATAATGAGAAAGCAAAAACATGTTTTTTTTAAACGTTGGTAAATGTATTTAAAAAATAGATTTAGAAAAATGAAATATCAGTGAAATATAAAAACCTGTTTTTGCATTGTCGTTATGTGGTATTGTGTGTAGTAGATTGACAAAGCGAAAATAGTTGTAAACATTTTTTTGCAAATATTTTACAAATAAAAAACAGAAACCTTATTTACATAAGTATTCAGACCCTTTGCTATGAGACTCCAAAATTGAGCTCAGATGCATCCTGTTTCCATGAATCATCCTTGAGATGTTTCTACAACTTGATTGGAGTCCACATGTGGTAAATTCAATTGATTGGTCATGATTTGGAAAGGCACACACCTGTCTATATAAGGTCCCACAGTTGACAGTGCATGTCAGAGCAAAAACCAAGCCATGAGGTTAAAGGAATTGTCCGTAAAGCTCCGAGATAGGATTGTGTCGAGGCACAGATCTGGGGAAGGGTACCAAAACATTTCTGCAGCATTGAAGGTCCCTAAGAACACAGTGGCTTTACATCATTTTTAAATGAAAGAAGATTGGAACCTCTTCCTAGAGCTGGCCGCCCGGGCCAACTGAGCTATCTGGGGAGAAGGGCCTTGGTCAGGTCACCCTGACAGAGCTCCAGAGTTCCCCTGTGGATATGGGAGAACCTTCCAGAAGGACAACCATCTCTGCAGCTCTCCACCAATTAGGCATTTATGGTAGTGGCCAGACAGAAGCCACTCCTCAGTAAAAGTCTAGTCAGGATCCAGGGAAAGATGAATGGAGCACAGTAAAGAGAGATCCTTGATGAAAACCTGCTCCAGAGCGCTCAGGACCTCAGACTGGGGCAAAGATTCACCTTCCAACGGGACAATGACCCTAAGCGCACAGCCAAGACAACGCAGGAGTAGCTTCGGGACAAGTCTCTGAATGTCTTTGAGTGGCCCAGCCAGAGACCGGACTTGAACCCGATAAAACATCTCTGGAGAAAACTAAAAATAGCTGTGCGGCGACGCTCCCCATCCAACCTGACAGAGTTTGAGAGGGATTGCAGAGTAGAAGGGGCGAAACTCTCCAAATACAGGTGTACCAAGCTTGTAGCATCATGCCCAAGAAGACTCAAGGCTGTATTCGCTGCCAAAGGTGCTTCAACAAAGTACTGAGTCTGAATACTTATGTAAATTTGATGTTTCAGTTCTTTTTGTCTTTTTGCTTGCAAACATAAAAAAAAAATGTTTTTGCTTTGTCATTATGGGTGTATTGTGTGTAGATTGATGGGGGGGCGCGGCAGCAATTTACAAAATGTGGGAAAGGTCAAGGTCTGAATACTTTCCTCTACAGACACAGATAAACACAGCCTCTCCTTCTCCAGTCCAGATGCGGTGACGTATGTGGCTGGCAGCGTGATGTTGACATAGATTCCTCACGGCTGATTAGATGTGTAATTAAAACATTATAGCTGGAGTTTCTCTCCAGAAGGGTCCCATACACACACACATGCCTGGGGGAGGTGATTAGCTGGCTGGCTCAGCTGGACCTTGTTATACGTGTGTGTGATGGAGTTAGAGAACTTGGTATTTTATTAAACGAAGTGAACGTTGGCCACATGCCAGAGATTTTGATGTCAGTTGTTGCACGACGCCGAAGGTTGTTCAGGCGCCGAATTGATGAGATGTTTCGAAATCCGAACTTCTAGATATCACGCCACAACACACACGTCGTCCTATCGGCATGTATCCCGGACAATTTCCTTAAAGGACCCCATTTAAAATGTATGGCCGTTTTTAATTAACGTACCCTACAGTTTGAAAGTCCTTGGGAATCCCATGTGGGGTTTTATAAGGCCCGAAGCAGAGATATTTAATTGAGAACTGCAGCAGTTTTGTGGCAAGCTTTCATCTTTCTCAGCTGCAATGCGTCACCCTGTTTCTTTTTTTATTAGTGATTGAACGCTGATGACTCATCCCTTTTAAATGGACTCAGTGACCCCTGTGTATATATGTATAAATGCACCAGAGGAACGTGTGTGTTTATTCCGTTGGTATCCCCTTGATTCTAATCTTGGTTCAGGGGTCAATTAAAAGAACAATGTCCCTCTCTCACACGGAGGAAATGGCGCCGCCTACGCCCCAAATGGCACCCTATTCCCTATATAGTCTGCTACTTTTTCCACCAGGGTCCCATAGGGCTCTGGTCAAAAGTAGTGCACTATATAGGGAATAGGGTGCCATTTGGGGTACGCACTAGATGTCATTAGGAGCCGTGTACCGAACATAGACACAAGCTGCTAGCTTCATCAATACCAAGGGAAGGATCATGAATATTAAAGGTGTATTTTAAGAAGTCTTCAGTCTCACTATTTCTATGGTGGTATTTCACTGTTGCAACATTTAGCTGCAGTCTCTCTGGTACTGTAACTGTCATGTTTTGCTGATGTTGTTTTTGTAGGAAGTTTGCTGGACTTCCTAAAGGAGGGAGACGGTAAATTCCTCAAGCTTCCCTTGCTGGTGGATATGGCAGCACAGGTAAGTCCAAAGTCAACCTCTCAGTAAACATTGACATTTCTGCATATGTAGCTAGTAGCTGCCATGTATGTTTCCAAGTGTCTCGCCCCTCTGTGTTTCCTCCTAAGGATAGGTTTGAGCTGTTTTTAATCCCTGTAGTACACTGCTGTACAAGAAAACCAATTTAGTGCACTCTTTCGCATCCATCACCAGCATTCTCCCTCCTGTTTGTAAGGCTGCATCCCAAAAGAGCCCTGGTCAAAGGGAGTTGACTAAATAGGGAATAGGGTGCCATTTGGGACTTACACAAGACCGACGGCTCTGCTCTCCGAGTGGATCACATCAATTATTAACCCGAGCCTCTGTGATCAAACGGCGTGTTAAATTAATCTGCTTGTTTTCTCAGATCGCTGACGGTATGGCTTTCATCGAGAGGATGAACTACATCCACAGGGACCTGCGCGCCGCTAACATCCTGGTCGGGGACAACCTGGTGTGCAAGATCGCCGACTTCGGTCTGGCTAGGCTGATCGAGGACAACGAGTACACGGCTAGGCAAGGTTAGTAGAGCACCGAGACAGAGGGACTTAGAATCCCAGTTGTTGCAGGTGTGTATGGGTGGAAAGAGGATACCTAGCCAGATGCACAACTGAATGCATTCAACCTGAAATGTGTCTTTTCCGCATTTAACACAACCCCTCTCTGAATCAGAGGGGTGCGGGGTGCTGCCTCAATCGACTACCACGTCATCGGTCCCCGGGGAACAGTTGTTGTTTGGGGTGAACTGCCTTGCTCAAGGACAGAACAGCAGATTTTTCCACCTTTGCCGGCTCTGGGATTCGAACCAGCAACCTTTTGGTTACTGGCCTAGCGTTGTTAACCGCTAGGCCCCGAGACAGACAGAGGGCTTAGAACTCTCTGGTTGCGTCCCAATAATCTCTCCTTTCTCCCGAAGTGTTCCTTACTTGTTCACTTCCCGTCATGGATTTGAAATGACTTGTATATTATTGTGTTATTATTAATGTATGGAACCTTCCTCTACCCCATGCCTACACCACTACAATGCTTTTACATTTGGGGGAAGTAGTCAACGGGTGCACACTTCAGGAAAAAGGAGAGATTAAGGGGACACAGGGTTTAATGTCAGTCGTTTGAGATGTATATGGGGGGGGGGGGGGTGGAAGTGTGAGGTCACTGGCGTAGATTAAACCCTGTTGTTTCCTACCATGGTAAGTTAAGCTAATAGCGGAAAGCAGATGCTCATATTTACTCTGATTAGTTGCGGTGAGTAAACTCTGACTCTCAAGTTGCCTGCTGCTTAACCATTTAAGACCAATGGTTTGAGCAGAGAAACAGGCGTCCCTGACAATACCACTGTTTTTCCCACTCAACACGAGTCTTAAACTTTATGGAATGTGACTTTGTTTTTACCCTGCAGTTCACATGCAACATTGTCAATAAAGACAGATTCTTGTATCTTAGTTCAATCAGTTTCCTTTGTAATTAGATCTGACTTAAACCATTTTTAAAAACCAAGTATGATAGGTTAAAGAATTTTTTAAAATTATTTTGTTCGAGGTCAATAGTGTAATTGTCATGGCAGACTGAAGCATGAACTTTGATATGGGTAAATTCTCTGGTTCTATTCTCAATGGTTCTATTCTCAGTGGTTCTATTATGACTCTAGGCTCCCTAATGACCCCTAGTGGAAGTTAATGTTCTCTCTCCCTCTCTATCCCCTCTTTTCTTTGTCTCTGCCCATCTCTTCCCCTCCTGCTCCTGGTTTGTAGGTGCCAAGTTCCCCATCAAGTGGACGGCTCCAGAGGCTGCCCTGTACGGCCGCTTCACCATCAAGTCAGACGGCTGGTCCTTCGGCATCTTACTCACTGAACTGGTCACCAAGGGCAGGGTGCCCTACCCAGGTGAGAACAGACAAAACAATGTTTGTGTCCCACATGGGCCCCCTATATCCCTCAAACTCAACTCTGGACCTCCAAACCAGTTCCACTGTGTTCTTTCATTGTTCCCCTCCTATCAGGGACTAACATAGACCCGGGACACCAGGTGGGTGCAATTAATTATCAGGTTTTGCAGAAAACGAGCAGGCTTCGGACCTCGTAGGGTAAGAGTTGAATACCCCTGTCCTATATACTGCACTTCTTTTGACTTGGGCTCACATGGAGTGGGCACTATGTAGGGATTACAATGCCTTTTAGAATGCAAATCCCATAACAACAATGGCGGTCTGAGGCTGTCTATCTGGTTAGGATTAGTCAATTGTGTGATCTCCAACGCTAGGGAAGTAGGTGTCTTGTGTAACCAGGAGGAGTCGTGCCAGCACAATGTAAACAAGGAAGTCTTTGTAGCCTAGACTAGTTAATACTGTCCTAGGAAGTGGGCTGGGGGTGACACTGTCATGATGGCTGTTTTTGTCTCTACGGGATAAACACTGACTGAGGTTAGAGAGAACCATCTGGTAGGGTCTGATCTGGAGATTGAACACCACTCTTGTTTATAACCATCTGTCCCAGACTGATCGGGCTCAGGGGAGAGAGAGAGGCTGACGGGTGCTGTGAAACGCTGACACACACACACACTAACCTTCAGACCCCTTTTTTTATTTATGCTTTTCGGGGGGGGGGGGGGGGGGGGGGGGGGTAATAGTCGAATGGAGCTATTGGGTGATTTCACAATGCACTGCCATCTCGTGACTGTGACAATGGAAATAGATCACAGGCCTTGTTTTGTTGTGGATAATCTTGATTTTTATTGTGACTTAACTCACATGGTTTACTGCACTGTTAATGTAATGGGCACTAAATAGACTGACCCCCCCCCCCCCTCCCCCTCCTTCTGTGTTTCTCTTTCTCTCGCTGTCTTATTCTCTCTCCACCCAGGCATGGTGAACAGGGAGGTCCTGGAGCAGGTGGAGCGGGGGTACCGTATGCCCTGCCCCCAGGGCTGCCCAGAGTCCCTCCACGAGATGATGAAGCTGTGCTGGAAGAAGGACCCTGACGAGAGGCCCACCTTTGAGTACATCCAGTCCTTCCTGGAGGACTACTTCACAGCCACGGAGCCACAATACCAGCCTGGGGATAACCTATAGTCAGGCCTGGCCGCAGCGCAGCCCTGGACCACTTCACCGTGCAATGTATCTCTCCACCCAGGAGGAGCAGACTTGGATACAGACGCATGGAGATGTAATTCTATGAATAATGTGCTTCAGAAAAGCCAACTGGAAGCTTGGTTATCAAGTTGCACAAAACCACTGCTATCGCTGATGATTTAAAAAAAAGTACTTTTTTTTTTTTTTTACGTTCTGTTTATTTTTAATTTCAGGTACTACATATAGTCTTAGTTTGTATGAATTTACTATTTTATTTTGTATCCTTTATTTTGTCCTCAATGATCATGTTCATTTTCAAAGTGACCAATCATTCAACTGTGTAGTTGTTTTAACAAATTTGTTGAACCATGAAAATGGCACGAAAGCCCATCAGGTAGAGGCTCTCAGAATGATAGCTCTTTGAAATGGAGGACAAGAGAGAAGGATGTACTGTAAGGCTGCATTTACACATAGGCAGCCCAATTCTGCTCATTTTTCCACTAATTGGTCTTTTGACCAATCGATTCAGATCTTTAAATATTTTTCAGAGCTGATCTGATTGGGTAAAAAATCAATTAGTGAAAATAAGATTAGAGTTGGGCTGCCTGTGTAAACTCGAAGGCAAGTACTGTGGGAATATTTCAAATGAGAATTCAGTTCTGTGTTCAACTGGAAAATGCTTTTCTTTCTACATGTTTTTCTGAATGATCGACTTGAGTGGCACGGATCAGGGACAGTTGCGTGGGTCCGTCTTGTCTGCTCATTTTCTATTTTATTTCTATTAGTTGATTTTATTCTATATAAACTAAGAATTATTCATATCATGGAAATGGTTCTAGGTTCATGTGAAGCCCTCAAGTCCTTCATTAACATACAGGACATTTCTACAACACTAAGTCCATCCTGTTACGTGTCCAAGACAAACTGTTGCCATGCCAAGTTATATTACCTCTTTAAAGATCACTACAGCATATGACTAAACCTTGTTTCCCTTGTATTCTGATCTGGAGACAGTTTAGCATTTTCCCTACAAATTCTTTAGGTGAGGATTACAGGAGTGGAAGCTGATCCTAGATCTCTATCTAAGGGAAACTTTACACCGGAGCAATGTATCACTGTGAGATAGGAGAATATTCAGCTCTCACCTGGCAATGCCGACAGCCCTGTAGATCACTAAGCTACATGCCATCGCAGATTGTCTCTGCACATGTCATAGCACTACGCAACAGGAGGCAATATTGAATGGAGCTAGTATAGACTAATGTGTTCTAGGACCAGAATTAGAATTTATGGATGCAACCACCTGATTTGGCAGTTACATGCCAGCAATAACTTGTACACAATTATGTTAAAAAGGACTTGGCCTTTTCTTTCACTTACATGGTTAAGTCATTAACTAGACTCATCACATGTTCCATTTTCAGACCTGAAGATGCTCGAAAAGGAAACCATTTCACCTTTATGGGAAAATATTGCCAAAGCACCTGAACACTGTTTTATTTTGACTACATGTGATTTTATAGTGTGAACGGATTTCATTCAGTCAACAGTTTCAGCCTAGATACAAAGAGGATACGTTTTTATTCAGACATTTTTGTTTTTAAAGGTAGACTCGGCGAAATGACGTTGCCACGAGCAGCACCGCAGATATTGCGATGAGCGAGATGCAAGCCTTTGCTCCCTTAGTCACAGACAGTGCTTGCGCAAGGGTTCCCTTCACGCTGTAAGAGCGACCAAAACAGTGGGGGAGTTTAGCCTCGCGCTTCAAAGCTCTTAGTAGTTGCGGAATTTGACCCACTATGCTGTTTATTTTGTGCACCTACATCATATCGCCGAGTCTTCCTTTAATACATTAGTCAGAACCAGTGAACGGTTAGTCATATTTTAAGACCGCAAAATGGAGGAAGGTCATTTTAATGCGTCATGTCGCATCCACAGGGGTCATTTGACTATTTTCTTTAAACTCATCAGTTAAGTGTTACATTTGATTATGCATACTTACACAGATGGGCAGAACATAGATTGGTCAACTGGGGGTTTTAAAGAAGGGCTTTGTACAAAATCCTGATTTTATAAAAAGGACAGCAAAGACGTTGGGGGAAAGATAAATAATTATGGTTTAGATACTAATCTGTGGAATTTGTACAGTTGGAAAATAAAAAAAATTCTGATTCTAATTTGTATGTTATGCTGTATTGAATTCGTGAGATTCATTAGTTTAATACGGACAACAGGCACAACATTTGATGAATCTCGAGCTGTCAGAATTATTAATATTCTTGGCATGAATTGATTTTTGTCAGTTACATTGCAGCCACTATGCATGAAGTCATGTGACAATAACATTATTGCTAGGTGCAGAGGCATTTCAACCAGTCGCAGTGGGCGGGACTCCCTGTTGAAATTGCGATAGTACAGAAGGTGTACCTGTTAGCTTTTTTTAATTTGAATTCTACAAATATCAAATTGACAGTCAGTGATGTCAGATTTTCAAACGTATTTTGAGCATCATTGTTCAGGCGCAATGGTACGTGCATCAATGTAATGACTGATTTCTTGCAGAAGTTGCAGACAAAAGTTAATTGCTGCTGCGCTTGCTTCACGTAAAATGTTATACATAAGGTACCACCAGTAGTTCTAACTATTACACAATGCAATAATACATTTGCTTCTTTCATCACCAACCTGGACTACTCTGTCGCCTATGTTGTCATCGAAACTGATCAAGGAATGCGAGGATATGGGTTGAGATTTACTGTGGGCAGGGGCACAGAAATTAGTCAGATTCTTGATCCACAAACTACACAATTTAAATACATTTGGAGTATTATAATTGGTTGGCTTTCTGTAACCAACAAATACATGTTATCCACAGCGTCATCTTGTGGTAATATGTGTCAAGACAATACAGGCTGGCTTTGTATTAATAGGCACAACTAGAACAAATGCAAGCTGACCATATTATTTCACAGATTTAATGCTAGTTGTCCCAATGTCAACCTACCTGCTAGTCTGAGGATAATACTATCTACTGTTTTCAAATGAATCACTAACTTTCACTTTTGTCCCTTCAAACTGCGGTGGTGTGTGCTGTGGAAACCCTGTCAACCCTAGTTGTGGGGAAATCTAGAGGAGAGTTATTTCTGTGTATTTTACCTTCTCGCCAGCAGTGGGCAGATGTGATGGGTGAGCAGGCCTACACACAGCCACTCCACTAGGCAAGTCGGTTAAGAACATATTCTTATTTACAATGATGAGTTAACGGCCTTGTTCAGGGGCAGAACGACAGATTTTTACCTTGTCAGCTTGGTGATTTGATCTAGTAACCGTTCAGTTACTGGCGCAACGCTCTCTCCGCTAGGCCACCTGCCGCCCTTCACTGAAAGGTGTGTGCAGCACTTTTCCCCATTTTGTGCCGGATTGGACCAGAGAAATGATTAATTCAGTTGGCCACAGCGGCGGTCCTGAATGCAGTGTTACATTTTTAACATTTCAGTAATTTAACAGACACTGTTATCCAGAGCGACTTAGTTAGTGCATTCCTCTTAAAATGGCTAGGTGGGACAACCACATATCACAGGCATAGAAAGTACATTTTTCCTCAATAGCGTAGCTATCGGTAGAATCAGAGCTGCAAAAACATCCAACTGATATGTAGAGTCAGAAGCTTGATGTTGTCATTACGTGCTAGGAATATGGAACCAAATTCTAAACTTTTGACTACTTTAATAGACAAAGTATTCACTTTTTCCAAAATTTGGTTGTGTAATTTAAAATACATTAAATTGTGATTTTGCATGACTGGCCTACACACACCCCATAATGTCATAGTGGAATTATGTTTTTAGAAATGTTTACAAATGAATAATTGAAAAGCTGAAATGTATTGAGACAATAAGTATTCAAAGCCTTTGTTATGGCAAGCCTAAATAAGTTCAGGAGAAAAACATGTGCTTAACAAGTCACATAAGTTGCATGGACTCACTCTATTGAATGATTGATTACCTCATCTCTGTACTCCACACATTATCTGTGAGATCCCTCAGTCAAGCAGGGAATTTCAAACACAGAATCAACCACAAAGACCAGGGAGGTTTTCCAATGCCTTGAAAAGAAGGGCACCTATGGGTAAATGGGTTAATTGAATATCATTGATATAATATAACATTGAATATCCCTTTGAGCATGGTGAAGTTAATAATTACACTTGGGATAGGGTATCAATACACCCAGTCACTACGACGATATAGACGTCCTTCCTAACTCAGTTGCCGGAGAAGAAGGAAAGTGCTCACGGATTTCACCAAGAGGCCGAGGGCTTATAAGTAAACATTATACGGTAAGGTTGTATTCGGTGCATGGTAACCTGTTGTATTCGGCATGTGACAAATAAGATTCGATTTGACTTTAAAACAGAGTTTAATGGTTGTGATATGAAAAGACTGAGGATGGATCAACACCATTCTAGTTCCTCACGTCTCATAGCAAAGGGTTTGAATACTTATGTAAATAAGGTATTTCTGTTTTTTAATATATTTGCAAACATAAAAAATAAAATAACTGTTTTTGAAGAAGGTCCGGGGGGAAAGACCTTGGACCTTCTCCAACATAGTTGAGAAGTGAGGAAATAGGATGTGAGGAATCACAGAAAGACACATTCAGAAAGAGCCCAGGCCTCAGATCCTTCTCACCTTGAAGATGGCAGCATGTCCCAGGATGTTGTTGGGGGAGGTGGGCTCTTTGATCCACATGGGTTTGTACTCAGCCAGCCTGGTCCCCCAGGTCACCTATGTCCAACCTCTGGTTGGCATCAATTGTCTTAAACAGAGAAGACAATTGGCTGCAGGATGAATTGGTCCAATCAACTGCATTATGATGTTTACTGCATCCAATTGCATAACAGATTCAATTTACCTGTGTGTTGTTGGGTCCAATCATCTGCCGTATGCGACTCCTCTAGGTCAGCCCCCACCATCACTTTGAACTTGGTCCATCCATCATTTAGTGCAAGACTGTGGGGGCTGACCTAGAGAATGACATTCGCCAGTGAAGTCTCATACGGCAGATGATTGGACCCAACAACACACTGGTAAATCTAATCTGTTACGCCATTGGATGCAGTAAACCTCATAATGCAGTGCACAACTATAGGAACATACACAGAGAGAGAGACACAGACTGACATAGATACAGTGCCTTCAGAAAGTATTCACACCCCTTGACTTATTCCACATTTTGTTGTTACAGCCTGAATTCACAATGGATTAAATCGATTTCTCTCTCTCACCCATCTACACACAATACCCCATAATGACAAAGTGAAAACATGTTTTTAGATTTTTTGCAAAGGTTTTGAAAATGAAATATTTAATTTACATAAGTATTCACAACCCTGAGTCAGTACATGTTAGAATAACCTTTGTGAGTCTTTCTGGGTAAGTCTAAACTTTGCACACCTAGATTGTACAATTATTGAACATAATTCAAGCTCTGTCAAGTTGGTTGTTGCTAGACAGCCATTTTCAAGTCTTGCCATAGATTTTGTGACTAGGTCACTCAGTAACATTCAATATCGTCTTGGTAAGCAACTTCAGAGTATATTTGGCCTTGTGTTCTAGGTTATTGTCCTGCTGAAAGGTGAATTTGTCTCCCAGTGTCTGTTGGAAAGCAGACCAGGTATTCCTCTAGGATTTTTCCTGTGCTTATGGCATTTATTTGTATCCTAAAAAAACTCCCTAGTCCTTGCAGATGACAAGCATACCCATAACAGGAAGCCACCACCATGCTTGAAAATATGAAGAGTGGTACTTAGTGATGTGTTGTATTTGTCCCAAACATAATACTTTGTATTCAGGACAAAGTTAATTTATTTGCCAAATGTTTTGCAGTTTTACTTTAGTCCCTTACTGCAAACACGATGCATAATTTGGAATTTTTTGTATTATGTAGAGGCTTCCTTTCACTCTTGTCACTTAGGGTAATATTCCAGCCACAATGACAAAACATTCAATATAACCATGACTCCCATAATTACTTTAAATCCATGTGATTAGAACTAATATTTGACCTGGGGTCAGGAGCTGAAATTAAATCTGTTCCAGTCTTTCTCAGGATGAGCACTTTAAGTCATGTGATTCAGAACACCCACTACATGCCTCCCAAGGTATGTTATGACCACAATGACCATAATTTCTGTTGGTCATTGTTCCATCAGGATCCAGGCTACTCCAGTGAGATGTTGGGGACTCATCAGTGCAGACACTGATACCCTTCAGAAATGTGGAAGAAGCTCCTGGACCCGTGAGGAATGTGGAGTAGGGTGAAGTGGCCCTAGAAGTGGATCTTGGGTCCGTTATTAATTTCCCCTCACAAATTGTTAAGGTTATGACTGGGGGAGTGTAAGCTGATCCTAGATCTGTACTCTAATGTTCTGTCTCAATAAATTGTTGTTTAATATTAGAACATGTTTCCAAGCTCTGTGCCAACTAACAAGTCAACTAAATGTATAAATTCTTTATTTACAAAAACAAAACAAAAAATCACATGACAAAATACACAATTAAATCAAAAAAAAGAAGAAAAAAGGCAACAGGTAGACTGTACCTGAATATTTAAATCAATTAAAAAGGACAACCACCCATATATTAGTTCATTAAAGCCCATTTAAACTGCCATCTGCATTTTGATGGTGGGGTGGGGATTGTAGTCAACAATCTCAAAGTCTTCTGCACGGAAGTCATCTATTTTCTCAACCGTCCGGAGGAGCTTCAGCTTGGGGAAGGGCCGAATCTCTCTCTGGAGCTGTAAGGGAAGGGTCATCACGTTTAGGCTGCGGCCAGACATTGTGTCCAAAAACTATAGATTGAGACAATGGTTCTTAAAAATGAGAGTCATCCGTTGACGGACAACATCAAAATGGACAATATTATTACATTGTAGAAAATAGTAAAAAATAAAGAAGAACCCTTGAATGAGTAGGTGTGGCCAAACTTAACTGGTACTGTATGCATACACATCTCATTGGCTGTAGCATTACACACCTGTCACTGCAGTGTATATCTCAATGTCAAAGTTGCCCGTGTTGCTGTATCGGGTCATGAACCTACCTGCACTTTGAGGGGTTCGACGTGGTTGCTGTAGATGTGAGCATCTCCTAGAGTGTGCACAAAGTCCCCAGGCTAAAGGGGGAAAAAAGGCAAGAAATCTCTTAAATTTACTACACCTCTTATTAAAATATCCTCTTTGCTTTTAGTCAAAGGGAGGTGTTGAGAGTATGATATTTAAACCAGTGTCTGCCCCACCTTGAGTCCTGTGATGTGAGCGATCATGTAGGTGAGGAGGGCGTAGCTGGCGATGTTGAAGGGTACTCCCAAGCCCATGTCCCCCGAGCGCTGGTACAGCTGGCACGACAGCTCCCCGTCAATGACATAGAACTGGCACAGGGCATGGCAGGGGGGCAGCGCCATGTGGGGCAGGTCTGAGAACAGCACAGGAGTGGGTGTGAGAGATACAAATCAACACTGACTGTTAAGTGTGGAATACACATTGAAATCATTACTGCAAATGTCTGTGCAAAATCAGAATGGAATATTTTAGTCAAATACCCTTGGGGTTCCATGCACACATTATGATTCTCCTGTCTTCTGGATTAGTCTTGATAGTGTCAATAACCATCTGTAGTTGGTCCACACCTTGTCCTGTGTAATCTACAAAGTGAAGTATTAGGCAAGAGAATTAAGCACTACAGTTCAAATTGGTTGGATTGAAACACAACATAATCCTACAACACCATGTCAGGGTGATGGACCTTTGTGCATGTCGCTGTATTCTGCACCATAGTGCCTCCACTGGAAACCGTACACGGGTCCCAAGTCTCCCTCCTCCCGGTCTGTAAACCCCATTTTGTCCAGGAACTGTCTCGATCCATTTGCATCCCAGATCTTCACCCCTTTCTCTGCGAGCTCCTTGGCATTTGTTGAGCCCTACAGCAAACACACAGAACAAGATCCGTCAACGTCTCTGCCCGATGTATTGGTATGGCGCCCCAAGTAGTGGAAACATTCAATTCAATGCATTATAACAGTGACCACGTTTACATGCATACAGTATTCCGGATAGCAGCTCATATCGCGCTTAAGATCTGATTCAGGAATATCTGTTTACATGCACATGTGATATCCCGTTCACGAGTATCCCTGTATCCGTGAATAAACAGAATATTCCTAATTGAACTTCATATGGGTAAAATGGAACAGAAAACTGAAGTGTGGAAGGACACTGGCTGTAGGCCTATAACCTTTCACATGTAGGGAAATATAATATTTACTCTTGCAGAATAATGGATACAACAAATAACCATTTGCTCAGCAACAGGAGTGAAGAAATAATATTGTTCAGCATCTCGAGTGTTATCTTCGACACTTATGCACACAGACTGTATTTCAACCACATAAAACATGCGTCCCAGACGAACTGAAGTCTTATCAGAAACGTGCTTCTTTAAAACCGATCAAACTGATGGCATTGGACATTTTACACAGGTCCAATCTTTCCACGGTTTGAGTTGTTGGCGTTTTCTCCCGGTTCCTAAACGAAATAGACAACTTCACCTGTGTTAACTAGATTAATGCATTCATTCTATCGATGCATGACATTGTTTTGGTGAGGACTAGTCTTACAATGCAACAAGTTATGACAGAATAGAAGCTGCATGTATTTAACTATAGTTGACAAACAAATGGCCTAACAAATGTAGTTAATTATTGGGGGTGAAAATAGCCAGTATGCATTAAGGTCCCGTATGGAATATCAGAAAAATAAATGGCATTATTAATGGTGGATCTAACTGCACAGGTAGCCTACTTTTTGAAGTGATTTGTTTTGACAATCAGATGGAAACGTCACCAGACTGCCAACAGTCTATGGTGTTGTGCGATGACGTTTGAATCACGGGTGTTCGCAGTCTAGGGTGTTGTGTGACGATGGCACGATTTATGCAACCGGAGCCTGCGCAGACCGCGTAAAACAGTAAACCGAATAAGATGTTTACATGAGTTTCCCCGTCTAAAAAGCACCATATCCTAGGCATTTTCTCCTAGTTTTACATAACCCGGGAAAGCTTGTATTCCGGTCATTGTTAAGGGGATATGACGTTAATATTAGCCAACTCAAAAAAACAGAATACTTGAGTATTCCGAATAATTTCTGGATATTGGTGTGCATGTAAACGTGGTCACTGATGCATTATTTCGGGGGACATGGCTTCCTTCTTACTTTGATAAACCACAGTAGTTCTTCGAGAATTCCTTTCCAGAAAACCCTTTTCGTCGTCAGCAAAGGAAACTGATCTGGAATGATAAACGAAAAAAAAAAAAGAAGCTAGTCATTTGAACAGAGGTCCCATGCAAAGCCAGTTAAGAAGGCAACGTTCAACTTAGGTTGTGCAATTCCCGCCATGGCGGGAAAATTACATATGTTTTAATCGCGCATTAACCGTCTACGCACAACTTCCCACACATACTTAACATTAGTTAAATCGACTTACCCCGGAGACTGTATCTCGTTTGTGAACCGAAAACAGAGATGACCCCCGTTCCTGTTCGGTCTCCCTTTCGATGTCCATGTTGCAAAATGTATTCACATTGGTTCAGATACCCGCGTTCATCACAGAAGAGAGAGAACGAACTTTGTCCCACCTGACTATCTGCCTTCTTAGGCTCTTCGTTATTACAAGGTTCCGCTGTGTGTATATCAGAAGTAGCAGGCATTTTGTTGGTTGGTTTAACAACAAAAAATACTGACACAATTCATGCAGTGGAAGCACTGGTTGATTTCTTCTACTCCTGTGTTAAATTGAACATTTCCTGGTTTATTTTGGTTTTCCCTCGAAGACACACCTACATAGAAGATATTCCTCCAATCAAGTAAAAGACGAGGGCAAGCATGATTCTTGGTTTTACAACTGGACCAATGGGAGATTGGGGAAAAACGCGCAAAAGGTAATCCCCGCCTCTCTATATGCCGCGAATATAGAGACGAGTGATCAGAAACGAGTGATGTATGAACATAAATAAATAAAAATAACCATGGAAATGTTCACAGTCACAGTTTAATCATCAGTCAAATGTAAAAGTTGATCAAACACATGTTGCTTACATTTTTTTATTCCATCACTTAGTGTATAGAGTATAGCGCGTAGCTCGACCAAATGTTGCATACAACCTTAAACATAATGCTCCATTCCAGGGAACTGGTAGACACACAATGGTAAATTGAGGCTTATGAATAGCACAGTTTGCAAAATCCTCGGATTACTTCATATCTGTGAAAGGATCAGAAACAATGCAGGATACAACCCATTACTTTTGTCATGTATAACTAGCTTGGGCCTATAGCATACTGTATGAGACATTTCAATTATAAGGAATTGTCTGGGTACTGTGATCATGGCATGTACGTTTTGCCTAGCTGCAGACTTTATACTTACCTTTGACTGTTTGTAGTGGGCCAGGGCCTCTTGGGCCACATACTGAATGAAGGCAGAGTCCTGCACCTCTAGCTCTGCTGGGACGGAGAGGGTTAATGAAGGAGAGTTCAGGATGTTCAACACCACTCTGGTGTCATCTTTAAACCCGTTATCCCTCACCTGTAGAACCACCTGGAAACATATTACAACACAGTAATCATGAGAATAATATTCGTTTTTTTTTCTAAAGGGCTGAAATCATCAGCAACAACATCATCATCACCATCAGAGGTACAAAGGGACAACCATTATACGTGTGTACTGTGAACTTACCGCGCTCACACCGAAGACGTACTGAGGACCCAGGGTGCCATTGGTGAGCTGCGTCACCCAGCCATATTTGGCCTCCATGGTGCTGAGCCAGGTGCGTGTGTCGTCCGTGTGTTTCTGGACCACCTGCAGCATCTCCTCATACTGCAGACGAGACGTGTTGAGCAGCCGGTAGGTCTCCTCCAGCGCAGAGTGGAGTTCCCTAACACTGGGACACTCTGGGGGAACATGATACAGATAAGGGGAGAGTGGGGAGAAATGTAGACATTTCTTACATTCAGCATCAACTCTGTCAAGGGAAATATAGTATTCTTTATAACGAAGATGTCTACATGTATGTCAGGATGTTGTGTATCCCTGGAAATAATCAGAATGTATGTAAACATTACCGCTGGACAGGGTAAGTTAAGCCGCCTACACGTTTCTGTACTAAATGTAATATTACCACTACCTTTTAAAACCATGTCTATCTTTCTTTCCCAAACACAATTCAACACAATCGCGTTTTTGTCTGTTAATCATTTTAAGCAGCTGTTAACACAGGTTTAACTTTTTTTTTAAACACTTTTAACATAGGCCAGGCCCTGTTATCTCATATCCCAGCGATAATGCCTTGCATTACAACTGAGAAGAAAACACTTCAATTTGCTCAACTTGCCATTGGCTCAATTTACCGTAAGGCAAACATTTTGACTATATTAGCCCACACAGTTACAAGGAAGCAATTTCATGCTAGGTTTAGGTACCTCATATTTAAGTTTATAGAGACCACAACTGATCTAGAGAACAACCTTTAAATGATCTACTTTGGTTTAGACACAAGCATCATGAAACCTCTAACACAATATATTAATTTGACTTGGTGAAAATCAGTTTTTGGACCTAACTTGCTACAACCTTTTCCATGTGGTTTCTTCCTTCACAAATTCCATGAATTGACAACCTCTTCCTAAGTATTTGGTGAAATTAGACATTTTGTACAGTGGGGCAAAAAAGTATTTAGTCAGCCACCAATTGTGCAAGTTCTCCCATTTAAAAAGATAAGAGAGGTCTGTAATTGTCATCATAGGTACACTTCAACTATGACAGACAAAATGAGGAAAAAAAATCCAGAAAATCACATTGTAGGATTTTTTATGAATTTATTTGCAAATTATGGTGGAAAATAAGTATTTGGTCACCTACAAACAAGCAAGATTTCTGGCTCTCATAGACCTTCTTTAAGAGGCTCCTCTGTCCTCCACTCGTTACCTGTCCACAACATCAAACAGCCACACTCCAAACTCCACTATGGCCAAGACCAAAGGGCTGTCAAAGGACACCAGAAACAAAATTGTAGACCTGCACCAGGCTGGGAAGAGTGAATCTGCAATAGGTAAGCAGCTTGGTTTTAAGACATCAACTGTGGGAGCAATTATTAGGGAATGGAAGACATACAAGACCACTGATAATCTCCCTCGATCTGGGGCTCCACGCAAGATCTCACCCCGTGGGGTCAAAATGATCACAAAAATCCCAGAACCACACAGGGGGACCTAGTGAATGACCTGCAGAGAGCTGGGACCAAAGTAACAAAGCCTACCATCAGTAACACACTACGCCGCCAGGGACTCAAATCCTGCAGTGCCAGACGTGTCCCCCTGCTTAAGCAGTGGGACACCGTGTTGCCCAGCAACAGCCCCAAAACATCACTGCTCTAGAGGAGATCTGCATGGAGGAATGGGCTAAAATACCAGCAACAGTGTGTGAAAACCTTGTGAAGACTTACAGAAAACGTTTGACCTCTGTCATTGCCAACAAAGGGTATATAACAAAGTATTGAGAAACTTTTATTATTGACCAAATGCTTATTTTCCACCATAATTTGCAAATAAATGCATTAAAAATCCTACAATGTGATTTTCTGGATTTTTTTCTTCTCATTTTGTCTGTCATAGTTGAAGTGTACCTATGATGAAAATTACAGGCCTCTCTCATCTTTTTAAGTGGGTGAACTTGCACAATTGGTGGCTGACTAAATACTTTTTTGCCCCACTGTATATGGTTTCCTAGAAACAAGGGTAGTTCAATTTACCAAATTTTCTCAACTTACCCCATTCCCCCCTATAACACTGTGCTTGCTTAACAGTAAAGCTTCCTTACCTGTCCCTGTCTTAGCTAATTACACTAGAAAAGCTAGTGATTTGCAAATTGAGACCAACTCTGTTACACAACGGCATGGTCAAACACTTAAGTTAACAGTCTAGAAGCTAGACCGTAGAACACAATTTCATGGGAATCCCCAAGGGGCGCAATGTGTAATTTGAACCATGTGTTCCAATAGGACAGGCAACCTTTTAATTCAATGAGAGTTCAATAATGATCATCAATATTTACCTTTCACCAAAGTGTCCTGACAGGACTCGCACAGTCTCTGCAGCTGCCAGCACTCTGCTACCTGCCTGCGGAGCTGTCTACAGAGATACATGTCTGGGAATGGAACTGGGACCCAGCTCCAGCTAGGGAAGGACTCTGTGTTTTTGGAAAGGGGCACAGCACACAGGAAAACATCATCAGAGCTGTATCAAATTAGAGAGACACCACAATATGATAACTATAGCACAGAGTTTCTAAACCCAGAGGCCCAACATTGAAATTATTTTGGGAACACTTTGCGAAGCAGACTCGACAGACCAATCAGGGGTTTGGGGTTTGGGAAGTCAATGGGAGAAAGTATTGGTTGTTATTTTTTCTCTAAATCTAAAGGCACAAACTAGATTCGAGTCAATGTCTTACGTAGCTGAACATGTTATTACTCCAACCTCATGAAAGGGATGAAGGGGTGCCTCTGATTTGACGGCCTGCACATGAGCAGTTCGGTGCGAGAATGACAGTTAGACACAATGACGTGTTATGCGCATGAGCTTAGCTAGCCAACGTTGCCATGACATCGCCTACAAGCGCAATCTGGGATTTATATTGGAGGAGCAGTTTCTAGGCATCTTCATACTATACAATCGTTGACTATAGTACTTAGAACTTGAAATCTCTACATTATATAATGGTATATGAAATAGATACTGTATTTCCTGACAAATCTGATAATGATCAAATTTGCCAGTAGTCTGAATGTGTATCGAATGGCTATTATCATTGGATACCTCTCTGCTGCCAAGACTCCTCATCTACAGCCTCCTGCATCTCGTCCAAGACATCTGTCATTGCATCACTGAAGTCTTCCACTACCGCTCGGCCAAAGTCATATACTTCCTCCAGCACATCATCTAGGCCCATGCTGCCAAGGCGGCCCATGCCCATGAAGAAGCCCCCACTAGGGGACTCCTGTGTGGGGGAGAGGGGCTTGGGCTTCAGCTTAGTGGTGAAGGCCACCCAGAAGCCATGGCCAAACTCTTTGTGCATGTTGTTGACCAGCTCTGTGCTCCGGTTGTGCAGGGAGCTCATTTTCCCTTGCATCTGACTGAAGGAGGCATTCAGCCGCACCAGCTCCAGATCTGGATCGTCCGAGTTCTGGGTCTGGTTCAGGTTATCTTGGTTCTGATTGACAACCTGGTCTGGAGTTTCCAGTTGAGAGGATAACTTCCTGAAGAACTCTTCCACCTGTGAGCAGAAGAGAACCAAATACCTAAATGGAGCTGAATTTGTACCAATCTTGGGCCTACTTGATAAGACATGGGTCAATGCAGCCGTGGATGTGTAAGGGGCCTTGAAGGCAGATATAAAGGCCTTACTTTGAAAGAGAAGGAGGAGAAGCCTCTCCGGCAGGTGGAGGTGTAAAATGTCTTGCACGTGTCTTCCAGGCAGGGTCGACACTCCATAAATGATGTCCTTAGCGAATCATGGCACTGCTCCTCCGCCTTCTGAAGCTTTAGCTCCGCCTCTGTGGCCAGTTGCACTGCCCCCTTCAGTAAAATAAAGAGTAAGTTGTAGTTGCCCTTAGATGCAGATCTTGGGTTCGTTTTGCATTTCCCCCCACTAATGGTTAAGGTTAGGCTTGGGAGAGGAGAAGCTGATCCTAGATCGGTATCTAGAGGAAACTTCACTATGGAATAGACCATATTGGGAACTAAAATGCAGCCAAAATTGTAAATTCAATAGCAAATTGGGGTGTTCTTTAGAGGTATTAACAGGCAAGATCAACTGGACTGACTTAATGGAAGCACATTTCAATGATCATAACTATGAAAAAGTACTGTGCTGCATTTTAATATAACCATGCCTAATGGTCCTTGTAACCTCTCAATTTCTTCCTGGTTACCTCTGTACTAATCTCTGTCAGTGTGTAGGGTGAATGTGTGGTCAATGAAGAGAGAAAGAGGAGGATGTGGTTCTGAGGCCCCTTCAGCTCAGCGGTCCTCCTAGGCCCTGGCTCACAGTACCCTCCCTTCTGAACGAATGCAGAACACAGATATAAATCTACAGTCAGCCCATTAATCCTGACTGGGCTGTACTCTACGCCCTCCTTAGGTCCACATCCACAACTCACTGTCTGCTTTGTATGAGCTTTTTTTTATGAGGCAGGAACTATGCGATGGGTGTCTGTGTGTGGGGAAGTCAGTGTACGGCATGTAGAAGATGGTGAGCCTGTTTGCATCCCAAATGGTACCCTAAACCCTATGCAATACATAGGGAATAGGGTGCCATTTGGGACACAGCCCGTTAGATTCAGGATGATGAATGCTTTTTTGGACTCCAATCTCTCACCGTGGATGAATTTTTTACAGTGGGGTTTATTTTATTGATGATATAATCAGATATGACGTTATTTATTCATTTGGAGGACATTCTTATCCTCGGGGAAGAGCATAACTTACATATTTGTACATATGCTTAATAGAGTTACATTAACGCAAATTGTCTCGCGCCTTAAATGCTGTGGTGTGTTCAACCAAGTGCTATCTTTCACTGCCTAAATCATATGCAGATAATAATCTGTGATTTGTTATTATCATGGTACCTTGCACATTGCCTTCGGAAAGTATTCAGACCCCTTAACTTTTTCCACATGTTGTAAAGTTAGGGCCTTATTCTAAAATTGATTTTTTTTTAAATTCCCTTCATCAATCTACACACAATACCCCATAATGACAATGCAAAAACAGTTTTAAAAAAAATTGTACTCTACGCCCTCCTTAAGTCCACATCCACAACTCAGTGTCTGCTTTGTGGTCTCTGTATGACCCTTTTTTTATGAGGCAGAAAATGTGTGATGGGTTTCTGTGTATGAGGAAGTCAGATCTGCAGCATTTAAGGTCCCCAAGAACACAGTGGCCTCCATCATTCTTAAATGGAAGAAGTTTGGAACTTGATTGGAGTCCACCTGTCGAAAATGCATTTGATTGGACATTGGAAAGGCACACACCTGTCTATATAAGGTCCCACAGTTGACAGTGCATGTCAGAGCCAAAACCAAGCCATGAGGTAGAGGAAATTGTCCTTAGAACTCCGAGACAGGATTGTGTCGAGGCACAGATCTGGGGAAGGGTACCAAAACTTCAGCGGGATCTGTAGTAACGCAGTTAGCACTGCGATGCAGTGCCTTTTAGACCACTGTGCCACTCGGGAGGCCCTGAAATATCACATTTACATAAGTATTCAGACCCTTTACTCAGTACTTTGTTGAAGAACCTTTGGCAGCGATAACAGCCTCAAGTCTTCTTGGGTATAACGATGCAAGAATGAGTTTCACCCATTCTCTCTGTACTTTGCTCCATTCATCTTTGTTTCCTCTGACCCATTGGTGCGGCTGGCCTCCGGGTTAAGCGTGCGTGGTGTCAAGGAGCAGTGCGGCTTGACGGGTTGTGTTTCGAGGGACGCACGGCTCTCGATCTTCGCCTCTCCCGAGTCCGTACGGGAGTTGCAGCGATGGGATAAGACTGTAACTACCAATTGGATATGACAGAAGTTCTACAGACCTGTTTTTACTTTGTCATTTTGGGGGTATTGTGTGCGGAATGATGAAGGGGGAAAAACCAATTTGATCCAGGGCTATGAATACTTTCCGAATGCACTGTATATGTTACTGTATGATGATTTTATGTGCACGGCTTTGTCTGTGAAATGGCTTACCTTCCTCTTGTCGCTACTTTCTTTGAGGGTCTTCATGAGGTGTTCATGCTTCTCTTGGTTCTTCTCCATCACCTCCTTCATCCGTTTCACCCCAAACAAGGCTCTCTTCATCTCCTCGTCAACATAATGCTCACCATCCCTCGACAGCCCTGGACCCAGAACCAACAGAGAAAACATCTGGATATAGGCCAGACGGATTACCGGGACATTTACTCAGAGCATGCGCGGACCAACTGGCAAGTGTATTCACAGACATTTTCAACCTCTCCCTGACCGAGTCTCTTATGTTTCAAGCAGACCACCATAATCCGTGTGCCCAAGGAAGCGAAGGTAACCTGCCTAAACGACTACAGCCCCGTAACACTCACGTAGGTAGCCATGAAGTGCTTTGAAAGGCTGGTCATGGCTCACACCAACACCATCATCCCAGAAACCCTAGACCCACTCCAATTTGCATAACGCCCCAACAGATCCACAGACGACGCAATCTCAATCGCACTCCACACTGCCTCTTTCCCACCTGGACAAAAACTTCCTGTCAGGCCGCCCCCCAGGTGGTAAGGGTAGACCACAACACATCTGCCACGCTGATCCTCAACTCACAGGCCCCTCAGAGGTGCGTGCTTAGTCCCCTCCTGTACTCCCTGTTCACCCACGACTGCGGCAAGCACGACTCCAACACCATCATTAAGTTTGCTGACGACACAATGGTGGCCTGATCACCGACAACGATGAGACAGCCTATAGGGAGGAGGTCAGAGACCTGGCAGTGTGGTGCCAGGACAACAACCTCTCTCTCAACGTGAGCAACACAAAGGAGATGATCGTGGACTACAGGAAAAGGAGGGCCGAACAAGCCCCCATTCACATCGACAGGGCTGTAGTGGAACGGGTCGAGAAATACAAGTTCCTTGGTATCCACATCACCAACAAACTATCATGGTCCAAACACACCAAGAAAGTTGTGAAGAGGGCACGACAACTCCTATTCCCCCTTAGCAGACTGAAAAGATTTGGCATGGGTCCCCAGATCCTTAAAAAGTTCTACAGCTGCACCATCGAGAGCATCCTGACCGGTTGCATCACCACTTGGTATAGCAACTGCTCGGTATCTGACCATAAGGCGCTTCAGAGGGTAGTGCGTACAGCCCAGTACATCACTAGGGCCAAGATACCTAACATCCAGGACCTATATACTAGGCGGTGACAGAGGAAGGCCCAAACTCCAGTCACCCAAGTCATAGACTGTTCTCCCTGCTACCTCACGGCAAGCGGTACCAGAGCGCCAAGTCTAGGTCCAAAAGGCTCCTTAACAGCTTCTATCCCCAAGCCATAAGACTGCTGAACAATTGATCAAATGGCCACTAGACTATTTACATTGACACCCCCTTTGTTTTTACACTGCTGCTACTCACTGTTTATTATCTATGCATAGTCACTTCACCCCTATCTACATGTACAAATTACCTCGACTAACCTGTACCCCCGCACACTGACTCGGTACCGGTACCCCCTGTATATAGCCTCGTTATTGTTATGCTATTGTGTTAATATTTACTTTCGTTTATTTGATTAAATACTCTGTTTTTTGAACTGCATTGTTGGTTAAGTGCTTGTAAGTAAGCATTTCAAGGTTTACCCCTGTTGGATTCGGCACATGACAAATAACATTTGATTTGATTTGATTTTGATTTGATTTTGATTGCCATTATGTGACACCAATAGTCCTGGTAAAGTATGGTCCTTCCAATGCCAGGGTTGTGGGTTCAAGGAATATGAAAATGTTTGCATGCACTACTGTAAGTCAATTTGGATAAAAGGCTTTGCTGAGCGTCACATGTTAGATAAAGGTGAAGAACGTTGCATGTGGTATAGTACATTTCGAAACTCACCCTGGAGAACATCCTCACTCAGTTCTGTGGGAGAGGGGTCGGGGCCACAGTGCAGGACCCCAAGAGATGAAATGTAGAGGGTGAGAATCAGCAGCGCTCTCATCTTCACTGGCGTACTCTCACAGGCTGCAGCTCTGAAACACAACCAATTGGTTAAATATTAGGACTTGACGTCAGAGCGATACAGAAAAAACGTGCTCTCTTGACTGGCCCCGTAGGCATGTCACAATGGGGCCGCCAGATGATCGTGGCTCTGCCGCCTGTGGACTTTGAATCGGGCTTTAGAGAGATGACTTCTTCTCACGGAACCTTCCTGGAAGTCATTGATTCATCGACAGTTCTGGATCTTGCCTGATCTTCACAGACAAGAGGATTTGAATAGACACCTGACATGACGTAGGGATCCCGTTGTCTGCCACAAGGGGGTGCAAATATCTTAAGCATTCAAAGGATTGGTGAAAAGATGCCAATGATTTCAAAGCCATGAAGGGCAACGGATGGGTATAATCAATAGCTCAATAGACTATTTATGCTTATTGTTCAAATGTTAGAGATGGGTTATACTTAAAAGATTTATGTTCAACTTCACAAAATAAATCATCTGTCTCTCTCCACTGAAATGCAAATGAAGTAACTGAATAGTGGCTGGAAAACAACATGGTAAACTGAATAGCAACCAGGGTTGGGGTCAATTCTGTTTCCCTTCCAATCAATTCAGGAAGTACACTGAAATTCAAATTCTCTTCTATGCTTTTCAACAAGGAACATTTGGTTTACTTTCTAAATTGGCTGGAATTCAATTGGAATTGACTCCAACCCTGATAGCCACTCAATACTACATAAAAGAGTTTTCCTCCTACTGACAATCATCTCTATTTCAGTACAAGAAAAATATCATCCATAGAAAAGACTGCAACAGCCAAACACATCACAAAACACACCATCCCTTTCTCATACCAGAATATCAGTCATCAGTTATTGCCAATACGAACAGATATCCTGCATACCAGCATCCATAGTAGCCTACATACATGCCTAATTACTTACTCAATACATACCAGAAACCAATCAGAAAGCAAAGCTACAACACGTGATGGGAACATGCTATAGGATGAATGGCACAAACGTACGTTTACCTTGAGAGATGAGAGAAAACAGAAGCAGCAGACTTGGTAGCGCCGTGCGGTCGAGAGTGATGTGTTCGCATTAACCCAAGGATTTGTTCTATTTATATGACTGTAGACAGCAGTCATCTTAGATCCAATTAGCCTATTTGCAATATCGACCATTAAGCCTGCCGTCATCCACACCTCACCTGCACAGCTGACTAGAGATTACCGTTTCAGTGCATACATAACAAAACAACAAAAAAAACAATCTGCTTATCTTTTCCATAGGACTTCAGAGCCTTTTCTCCACAGGCTACGTGTCTCAGTGAAACTATTTCCACGAATCGCCCATATTCACACTGCAGAGAGAGAAGGCCGACCCATGGCGGACATTGGCACCGAAGTTTGAGTGTTGGCTCTACTCTGAATCGAATCTGTTTGCCATGGCCATCACACATACACAACCCAGGGCCTCACTGTGGCTCCATGCCAGAAAGACCCAAACTCTAAACCGAACCCCATGGCACGAAGACCTCCTTTCCCTTGGGCCCCGTAATATCCACCATGCATGCAACACCGCTTTCGTTTTTGCATGACTGAAAAATGACTGTGCTCTCTGTGTGTGTGTGTGTGTGTGTGTGTGTGTGTGTGTGTGTGTGTGTGTGTGTGTGTGTGTGTGTGTGTGTGTGTGTGTGTGTGTGTGTGTGTGTGTGTGTGTGTGTGTGTGTGTGAATTGGTCTGTGGGAATGTTGTTTCCTTTTCACTTTCTGACCATTTTTACGTCATCCTGATTATATTAATATCGAGCTCTGGTCCAGGGCCTTGGTGCACGTTACTTGACTGACTTAATGTAGAAATGTGACTTACGCCCTGGACCAGGACTAGTCAATATCTCAACTGTATGGTAGCAGGTTGGTAAATGTGGAACACATTTGTATTGACATATTCCACATTTTGTTGTGTTAAAGCCTGAATTTAAAATGAATTAAATTCACCCATATACACACAAAACTCCATAATGACAAAGTGAAAACATGTTTTAGTAATTTTTGGCAAATTTATTGTAAATGAAATACAGAAGTATCTCATTGACATAAGTATTCACACCCCTGAGTCAATACATGTTAAAATCACCTTTGGCAGCAATCACAGCTGTGAGTCTTTCTGGGTAAGTATCTAAGAGCTTTGCACACCTGGATTGTACAATATTTGCACAAAATTCTTCAAGCTGTGTCAAGTTGGTTGTTGATCATTGCTAGATAGCCTTTTCAAATAAAATAAAACACAATAGTATTTGTCAACATGCCGAATACAACCTTACAGTGAAATGCTTACTTAAAAGCACTTAACCTAGAATGCAGTTTAAGAAACATAAGTGTTAAGAAAGTATTTACTAAAATAAACTGAAATAAAAAAGAATTAAAGGAGCAACAATAAAATAACAGTAGCGAGGCTATCTACAGGGGGTACCGGGTCAATGTGCGGGGGCACAGGTTAGTCGAAGTAATTGATGTAATATGTACATGTAGGTAGAGTTAAAGTGATCATGCATAGATAATAAACATATATTAGCAGCAGTGCAAAAATGGGAATGGGGGGACAATGTAAATAGTCAGAGTAGCCATTTGATTAGTTGTTCAGGAGTCTTATGGCTTGGGGGTAGAAGCTGTTAAGAAGCCTTTTGGACCTAGACTTGGTGGTCCGGCACCTCTTGCCGTGCTGTAGCAGAGAGAACGGTCTATGACTAGAGTGGCTGGAGTCTTTGGCAATTACAATGTTTTTCTTTCTCTGACACCGCCTGGTATAGAGGTCCTGGATGGCAGGAAGCTTGGCCCCATGTGATGTACTGGGCCGTACGCACTACCCTATGTAGTGCCTAGCGGTCGGAGGCCAAGCAGTTGCCATACCAGGCGATAATGCAACCAGTTAGGATGCTCTCGATGGTGCAGCTGTCAAATTTTTTGAGGATCTAAGGACACATGCCAAATCTTTTCAGTCTCCTGAGGGAGAATAGGCGTTGTCGAGCCCCTTCACAACTGTCTTGGTGTGTTTGGACCATGATAGTTTGTTGGTGATGTGGACACCAATGAAATTGAAGCTTTCAACCTGCTCCACTACAGCCCCGTCGATGAGAATGGGGGCATGCCCGGTCCTCCTTTTCCTGTAGTCCACAATCATCTCCTTAGTCTTGATCACGTTGAGGGAGAGGTTGTTATCCTGGCACCACACTGCCAGGACTCTGACCTCCTCCCTATAGGCTGTCTCATCATTGTTGGTGATCAGGCCTACCACTGTTGTTTCGTCGGCAAACTTAATGATGGAGTCGTGCTTCGCAATGCAGTCATGGGTGAACAGGGAGTACAGGAGGGGACTAAGCACGCACCCCTGAGAGTCCCATGTGTTAAAGATCAGCGTGGCAGATGGGTTGTTACCTACCCTTACCACCTGGGGGGCGGCCCGTCAGGAAGTCCAGGATCCAGTTGCAGAGGGAGGTGTTTAGTCCCAGGGTCCTTAGCTTAGTGATGGGCTTTGAGGCCACATGGTGTTGAACACTAAGTTGTAGTCAATGAATAGCATTCTCATGTAGGTGTTCCTTTTGTCCAGGTGGGAAAGGGCAGTGTGGAGTGCAATAGAGATTGCGTCATCTGTGCCTACAGACGTGAGTGCTACTGGTCGGTAGTCATTTAGGCAGGTTACCTTGGTGTTCTTGGGCACGAGGATTATGGATTATGGTGGTCTGCTTGAAACATGTTGGTATTACAGACTCGGGCAGGGACAGTTTGTAAATGCCAGTGAAGACATTTGCCACTTGGTCAGCGCATGCTCTGAGTACACGTCCTGCTGGTCCATCTGGCCCTGCAGCCTTGTGAATATTGACCTGTTTAAAGGTCTTACTCACATTGGCTATGGAGAGCATGATCACACAGTCGTCTGGAACAGCTGATACTCTCATGCATGCTTCAGTGTTGCTTGCCTCGAAGCGAGCATAGAAGTTATTTAGCTCATCTGGTAGGCTCGTGTCATAGGGCAGTACACGTCTGTGCTTCCCTTTGTAGTCCGTAATAGTTTGTAAACCCTGCCACATCCAGCAAATGTCGGATCCGGTGTAGTAAGATTCAATCTTAGTGCTGTAATGACACTTGATTGTCTGCTTGATGGTTCGTCGGAGGGCATAGCGGGATTTCTTATAAGCGTCCGGGTTAAAGTCCCACTCCTTGATAGCGGCAGCTCTACCCTTTAGCTCAGTGCGGATGTTGCCTGTAATCCATGGCTTCTGATTGGGGTATGTACGTTTTCAAGTCTTGCCATAGATTTTCAAGACGATTTAAGTCAGAACTGTAACTAGGCTACTCGGGAACATTCAATGTCATATTGGTAAGCAATTCCAGTGTATATTTGGCCTTGTGTTTTATGTTATTGTCTTGCTGAAAGGTGAATTTGTCTCACAGTGTCTGTTGGAAAGCAGACTGAACCAGGTTTGCCTCAAGAATTTTGCCTGTGCTTAGCTCTATTGCGTTCCTTTTTATCCTAAAAAATACCCTAGACCTTGCTGATGACAAGCATACCCATAACATGATGCAGCCACCAGCATGCTTGAAAGTATGAAGAGTGGCAATCAGTGATGTGTTGTGTTGAATTTGCCCCAAACATCATGCTTTGTATTCCGGACATAAAGTTTTACTTTAGTGCCAAATAGCAAACAGAATGCATATTTTGGAATATTATTATTGTATCTTTGTAGTGACTTGGTGTATTGATACACCATCCAAAGTGTAATTAATAACTTCACCAGGCTCAAAGGGATATTCAATGTCTGTTTTTTATTTTACCAATCTACCAATAGGTGCCCTTCTTTGCGAGGCATTTGAAAACCTCCCTGGTCTTTGTGGTTGAATCTGTTTTTTAAATTCACTGCTCAACTGAGGGACCTTACAGATGTGTGGGATACATAGATGAGGTAGTCATTCAAAATCATGTAAACATCATTGTAGACAGAGTCCATGCAACATTTTAAGTGACTTCTTTAGCACATTTTTACTCCTTAACTTATTAGGGCTTGCCATAACAAAGGGGTTGAATACTTATTGACTCAAGACATTTAAGTTTTTCTATTTTAATTAATTTCTGAAACATTTCGAAAAACATAATTCCACTTTGACATTATGGAATATTGTGTGTTGGCCAGTGACACAAAATCAAATTTGAATACATTTTAAATTTAGGCTGTAAGACAACAAAATGTGGAAAAAGTCAAGGGGTGTGAATACTTACTGAAGGCACTGTATTTCTTGCCTGGTTAATATGAACCCTCTGTACTGCACAGAGCCCTGACACAGCAAATGAGGTCCCAACCTCTAAATGAGGCCCAGCAGGAGTCTGGTATATAGACTAGCTGCCACTCAACTGCTTTCTATCAGCAAGCCCTGATCTCTACCTGGGCACTAATACCAACATGCTGCTCCAATTATAGCCAACAGTAAAAAAAATAAAAATAAAACGTTAAAAAAATAAATTTAAAAAACAGTTTTGCAGCCCTATGGAAAACACTGGATGACCCCTCAAATTATTTCAGGTCTAGAAGCCGATAGCCGATAGCCGGACTGTGTCATAACCCAAGCCCTTAACACTGAGCCTGGGTTAGGCTTGGTTATGTATGGGCTCTTGTCCATAAATAAGAAAATTGAGTCCCAAATGGCACCATATTCCCTATATAATGCGCTATGGGCCCCTGTCAAACAGGATATTGTGCCATTTGGAATGCACCGGAAGCTTTACGAGGTGATCTGTGGCTGCTCTTTAAAGCTTGGGGGATTTTCAGTTTTTCCCTGAAATCGATCTGTTTGTAGAATCAGATTGTGACTGAACGCGTGCCAGAGGATCAGCTTGAGTGCGAACACCAAGGGAGTGTGCCGCAAAACACATGCATGCACCCGCACACAAACACCCCCCCACACACACACGCACATAAGCACGCGCACACACACGTACACAATTAATGCTTTGTTCAATGTGGACATAAGCGCCAAACGTAGGTGACTCTATATTACTTTGGGCCGTTTTAGACAAAACAGAAACGCCGTGTGTACTCGTATCCCATTGACACTCAGTAAAACATGTGGCTTTAAGATAAGATAAAAGATACTAATTGCCTTGATGTCCTAATTAGCCTGAGAAGACCCTGTGTATTTGATCAGCGAACTGCATCTGCAGGGCAATGACATTTCAGGGGCCACAAACCAAAGAGGGTAAGGTCTGTGTTTGGGTTCCCATTAGGCTGAATAAAATGGTCTGGCATTCCTAGCAACATTCCCAGCTGTGAGAGTAGTAACTTCTCTCAAGGGTGATAATAGTTATTGGTGGTAGTGCAAACTTACAACTTTATAAAAGAGTGGATGGATATTGAACATTCCAACTGTTTTGTCTAATATCCTATAAATACTACTTGAAGTGAGAAAGAATGCACACAAAAAAAATGCAGTGCACTGTCTAATGTCCCAGGTTGGTCCAGTGATGTTGGTTGAGCCCCCTCCGCAACCCCTTTGAAATGGTCTTTAATGAGTACCAGATTTTTCACCCAGAGGACGCGATCGCCATCAAGCCAGTAATCTAATCTCATCTCCTGCTAGCAGCTCCACAAGGGTCCCAGAGTTCGCGCTGAAAGGCATCCTCACCTTTTCCCCTTTAAGGAGTGCGAGGAGTGGGGGGGAATCCGACAGATGTAGAACACACGTGGTTTGCTGCTAGAACGGGGCTCCAGACGCGGGACTTCCTTTGGCTTTGACATTTTTGTGGGTTTGTGATTGTGGCAGGCGCAGCGTACTGGAAAGAAGACATCAACAACCTAACACTATTGCCACGGGTGCATTTTACAGAGCTACACAAAATATTACGAATACGTGAACTTTTAAATTTCTCTCCAACGCAAGCTACATATTTTATTCAACTATGTATGCAAATAACGGAACAATGACATTCTAACGTGGTGTTCGGGATGAACAAATAGCCTAACGGAGCGGTTCGTGCGCAATCATTACATTTTGCATTTGGGGGAGCTGAACTTTTTGTGTACACGTTTAGTTTTCTGTTCTCAAAGCAACTGATTCAACTCTGCCCGGTTGGACGGAACTTTGAGATGCGCTAAAAGTGACATAGAGACTCTCATCTCTTCTACACTCCTAACAGATTTATATAACGCCATGAAAGGTACAGTATGTGTTATGCACAGTTATGTTCATCTTAAAATTGAGTTTTGAGAAGTTTGAAGTCGTAGCTAAACTATGATTTCGATGAATTCACGGTTTTCTGTATATGTGTGCGTGCGTGCTTATTTGTGCGTTGGGCTGTGCACATCTGGATGAGATTAAGAGCCTGTGGTGTGGAGTTCAGCTGCGTTGGGAAATGACTTGGCCTTTCTCCGCCAGTCGCATCATTCTCTATAGTTGGACAATGAGAGAGTGGCTGTCTTTGTTTGATAATTTGGTTGTTGGTGATATGCCCTACATGTATGATAGCAGTGATATCTTTGGTCTAGGCTGCAGTAATATTACTCAAGTGACATTTGAACCATATTTTATGCATGGAAGTATATTGCGTATTTGATTATTTTTTTTGTGTTTTACACGGATCTGTCATTTTCTCCTTATAAATCGATGTATTCCATTATATAGTTATGTTAACTCCCCTGCGAAACACCGTTTTGTTATCTTACCTGTGCGAAATAAAAACGTAACACCATAGATGGTAGTACTCAGATAGATGTGTCTCTCAAATTCAAAAGTGATCAGGGAACAATATCACTGTAACAATTGCTGTAAGTTTCCAGCGAAAGATGTACATAGACCTACTGTAAATCTATATTACAGTACAGTACTGTAAAGAGCAATGCATTATGGGGGCTACATTTGTGCAATATGCTAAAATTGCTCCGCCATTTCTTTGTTGCTAAAATTTGGTTAATTTCAATTTATGTGACAAAACAAGTATAGTGTGGAGAATCGTTGTACCATCTAAACCGCTTTGGGATATATTTTACATAACTAAAAATATTGTATTTTTAGCTGTTTGAAGCTGAGGTACTAAACCGAAAGTAACTTAAGAACGGGAAGCAAATAAATAGTGCACATAGAACAGATCTACCACTTCTTAGACTTGCTTTTAATGCAAATTACATATCTATAACTCACATTTGTATTTGAATTCAGTCAGGTCACCCCCAAAAAAGTTACATATTGCAGCTTTAACCATAAAGTACTATATTGTTGTGTTGTTGTATATTTATTGCAGCATTCTTTAAATTATGGCAAAGTTTTGGGATAAATGTTGTGGGAGGGGAAAGAATCGCTAGCTCAACATATTTTGGCGTGACTTGTAAGTGGCTCTACGGTATTTGGTGCATCCGTTAGTGAGAATGCTGTAGCAATTGAACTGATATGTGGTTGAAGTTCCCTAATCATTTCATGTGTTTAGGGGACAGATCAGAGTGGCAACAAGTCTTAAACCTTTACTGGTTGAGTTTTTTGCCAAGTCCTTTTGGTCTGCTTGGCAGCCACTTTGGAAGTCTTTGCAAGCAACATAAAACACCAAATATTCATAAATATTCTGTACTATACAAATGCCTAGCAGTCAACCTGTTTGCACCAGTCCCGTGTAATTACAGTAAAATACCAGTATTACGATTACAGTAGCATTTACTCTCATACAGTATAGTTGTCACGGGTGTCGTTGGAAGTAGACCAAGGTGCAGCGTGGTGAGCGTACATTTGATTTGTATTTTAAAATGTCGCCAACAAAACAACAAACGAAAGAAACAATCGTGAAGCTTAACAGGGCTTTAATGCCACAAACAAAGTTAACTACCCACACTGAAAGGAGGGGGGAAAAAGGGCTACCTAAGTATGATTCCCAATCAGAGACAACGATAGACAGCTGTCCCTGCCAACACATAGAAACACAAATCATAGAAATAAAGGACAGAAAATGCCCACCCAAATCACACCCTGACCAAACCAAAAAGAGGCATAAAAAAGTCTCTCTAAGGTCAGGGCGTGACAATAGTAGGTACATTTTTAAGTATTGTACTGTATCGTTGCTCGGATATTACAGTTGCTCGGACATTACAGTAACTTCAAGTTACTGTGAATATTACAGTAACGTATTTTGCACTAGCCAGAGATGGGCAAAGATACATCAAAAGGTACCTTGTTACAAATACAAAATACCTTGAAGACCAATGTATCCTTAACTACAACAACATTCTCAGTAACTTTTTACTTGCTATTATTGTGATAGGTTTTTTATTTCATCAACGTCATTTAGCAGACACTCTTATCCAGAGTGACTTACAGTCAGTGCATTGAACTAAGGAAGATCAACAAGAACATATCACAATCATGGCAAGTAAAAAGATGATGTTACCATTACCGAAAATGTTGTCGTTAAGCGAGCACCTTGTAAGTTTTTTTTTTGTATTAGAAAATACAGGTATTCAATATAGGTATTGAAAATATGGAAATACCTATATTGAATACATGTAACAGAAATACTGCAGATCGTTGGAACTAGCTGCCTGGGCTGTAAATCTGCAACAGTTGACTAACCACTGTGCTTCCAGTAATGCACCGTAAATTCGAGAAATACAGCATGTTGCTGTAGTCAGGTGGTCCAGTAATATGCTGTAAATTTGTGTTTCAGTAAAGGTCATATAAATCTACAGTAATTTACTGGTTTCTGTGCTGCTAGTAATTTACTGTACATTTACAGTAACCTACTAGCTACTGTGCTGCCAGTAATTTATTGTAAAACAAAATACAGGAAATGTCTTAGTGTAGAACATCTCATATGTCCATTTTGGACCTCTCTGTCACACAGGTTGCATCCCAAATGGCGCCCTATTCTCTATGTAGTGTACTTCCGCCCTCCTCAACCTCCTTCTCCCCTCCCCCTCACACTGCCCCCAGTCAAAACTGCATCTCTCCCTCTCCTACATCTGCTAGCCATTGTCAGTGATGTTCTTATCTTTCTGCAGCCTCCCTGCGCTGGCTTCTAGTGTAAGTGGAGTGCAGTGTAGTGTGGCAAAGTGTAATTAGGGTTTAAAGTCAACAACCCAGAGAAACCGCAGCTTGTGGCTTTTACAGGCCTGAGTCCTCCTGTCTCCTTTCCACATAGAAAGAGGCTCTTGATGGGGAGTTATAGCCTCTATAACATACCACGATGATAAAGCTATGTGCTGAGTAAGGCCTATACATTCGCCCCCAGAGAGAAAGACATTTGTGTAGTGTCCTGGGCTGCAGCAAATGCCTGTTGGTGTCCTGCATCCATTTGGTTACCTAGGGTTACGTCTCAAATGGCACCCTATTCCCTTTATAGTGCACTACATTTGACTACAGCCATGTAAGCCCTGGTTAAAAGTAGTGCACGACAGGGGAAAGGGTGCCATTGTGGACACATCCCCGGTGCTGCATAATTCTTCGGACATGCCGGAAGTATCATATTATAAACAGTCTGTGTCAGTTGTACTTTTATCACATACACTGGATTCCCTGTGAAACGTGGAGTGCTAACGTGTGTACATATAACAGTCCCTCCAGGATCTTGCCATTTTTGTTGTGATAGTTAAAGGCTGAAAATGCTAAGGTTATATCACAAGGTCTCTCAACCAGAGAGAACCATGGTAACAGAACAGTTCCGGGGAGAACATTCTGTCCTGACCTTTGCTGAGGTGGGGTGGGGTACTCATTCCTCTGGGGAGTTGATATATTCAGAGTGTCAAATGTTTTTTGACCAGGGCCATATACTATAGTAGTATAGGACCCTATACAGTAAGTAGGGTGCCATTTGGGATGCAATAATGCAGTGTATATGAAGGTTTATAGAGAGATATATTTAGTTGATCATTCAATACACAATACAACCACATCCTAACGCATTTAAAATCATTGAGGATGACACAAAAAAAGTCCAAACGTATTTCCATTGTGGTAAATGTAGTCAACCCACGCAGTTGATTTCAGTGTGTGATGTGACTGTACCATCTTCTTGATCTATATGGTGTTTTTGTTCTGGAACCAATGGAGTATAGGCTACACGGTCCATTCGTTGCCTTGTGTGATTTCTCTCTCAGACCTCATGGTAACACACATGTCTCTGTTGTCATGCCCACAGACGATTTTGCAGACGAGGAGGAAGTACAGTCTTTTGGATACAAGAGGTTCGGTGAGTAGAGCACAACTCTCCTTACTGTCTTTACTCAATTCCCCACTGAGATAAATATCAATCTCCCTTATCACCATCGTGTGATACTTTGCATGCGTCTCACATGACAACTCATTCCCTATGAAGTGCACTACCCATAGGGCTATGGTGAAAAGGAATGCATCACACAAGGCAGTCTGTCTCCCCACTGCCTTTGGGTCAGGGGGTCAGTGATGCGTTCCTGTCTGGACCGCGCAGGGTTAAACACAACAGCTCATTCTGGCTGACAGCGTGTGCGATCCAACCTCGCCACTGGTCCAAAAGCAGCAATCACAGCCTGCTTGGGTCAGGATGTCACAACTTCATAAATACACATACACTCAGTCACTGATAGACACACACCGTGCACACTCACACTCTCAAACATACATACAAAGTAAAAGAGAGAAGAGGGAGACAGAAACACCCCTCGAGGGAGAGAGAGTCTAACTGAACAGAGCAATCCTCAATCATGAGACATCGAGGAAATGCTATAGATGGAAGGAATGTAGTGTAGAAATCTACCAAAAACAAATTCAATCCCTTTTAGTTGACTTCCTGGACAAAATATTTCACTCTAATAGTGAAGATGTAAACTTGCCGTTAGAAAGTGTAAACAGTATATTTGACCTTTCAGCTTCCCTATCAAATAAGTAGACAATCTAAGAAAATGAAAAACAATGACAAATGGTTTGATGAAGAATGAAAAATCTAAGAAAGAAATTGAGAAACCATTCTAACTGTCACGACTTCCGCCGAGTTTGGCTCCCCTGCCTGTTCGAGCGGTGCTCGGCGGTCGTCGTCACCGTCCTACTAGCCACCATCGATCCCTTTTTCGTTTGTCTGTTGGTTTTGTCTTATTAGTTTCACCTGTGTGTATTTTAGTTTATTGACGTCCTTATTTATAGTAGGTTGTCCCGCCCTTGTTTCGTGCGGGATTGTTTTGGTTTCATGTATTTTAGTTATTACGTATTGTGCTATTTTGCTCCGATATCTCTTAATCCTGTGTTGGATTATTTCACCCGTGTTTTCGGGTTTTCAGTGTTTGTTCCGGAGAATAAAAACTATCGACTCACTGCACCTGCTCTCTGCGCTTGATTCCACCTACCTTGTGAATACGTGACACTAACCAAAAACATAGATACCCAGAAAACCTGAGTCTACACCTTCACTATGGTGAATCACTAAAACAATAAAGAAATACAGTACGGAAAAAGAAGCAACAGCACGTCAGAAATCAGCTCAATGTAATTGAAGAGTTCATAGAATCTAACCACTTCTGGGAAGATTGGAACACACTAAACAAACAACATGAAGAGTTATCTATCCAAAACAAAGATGTGTGGATAAACCACTTCTCCAATCTTTTTGGCTCTATAACAAAGAACAAAAAACAAAAACATACATATACATTATCAATTGCAAATCTTAGAATCAGCTTTTAAAGACTACTAGAACCCACTGTATTCTCCAATTACATTGAATGAACTACAGGACAAAATACAAACCCTCCAACCCAAAAAGGCCTGTGGTATCCTACATGAAATGATAAAATATACAGATCACAAATTCCAATTGGCTATACTTAAGCTCTTTAACATCATCCTCAGCTCTGGCATCTTCCCCAATATTCAGAACCAAGGACTGATAACCCCAATGCACAAAAGTGGAGACACGTTTGACTCCAGTAACTCCCGTTTGATATGCGTCAATAGCAACCTTGGGAAAATCCTCGGCATTATCATTAACAGCAGACTTGTACATTTCTTCAGTGAAAACAATGTACTGAGCAAATGTCAAATTGGCTTTTTACCAAATTACCATATTCACCATGCACACCCTAATTGACCAACAAACAAACCAAAACAAAGGCAAAGTCTTCTCGTGCTTTGATTTCAGAAATTACATTTGCCATGAGAGTCTACTATACAAATTGATGGAAAATGGTGTTGGGAAAAAACACACGACATTATAAAATCCATGTAAAGAAACAAGTGTGCGGTTAAAATTGGCAAAAAACACACATTTCTTTCCACAGGGGTGAGACAGGGATGCAGCTTAAGCCCCACATTTTTCAACATATACAATTGAAGTCAGAAGTTTACATACGCCTTAGCCAAATACATTTAAACTCAGTTTTTCACAATTCCTGACATTTAATCCAAGTAAAAATTCCCTGTCTTAGGTCAGTTAGGATCACCACTTTATTTTAATGTGAAATGTCAGAATAATAGTAGAAATAATTATTTATTTCAGCTTTAATTTCTTTGATCACATTCCCAGTGGGTCAGAAGTTTACATACACTCAATTAGTATTTGGTAGCATTGCCATTAAATTGTTTAACTTGGGTCAACCGTTTCGGGTAGCCTTCCACAAGCGTCCCACAATAAGTTGGGTGAATTTTGGCCCATTTCTCCTGACAGAGCTGGTGTACTGTAACTAAGTCAGGTTTCTAGGCCTCCTTGTTCACACACAGTTTCAGTTCTGCCAACAAATTTTCTATGGGTTTGAGGTCAGGGCTTTGTGATGGCCACTCCAATACCTTGACTTTGTTGTCCTTAAGCCATTTTGCAACAACTTTGGAAGTTTGCTTGGGGTCATTGTCCATTTGAAAGACCCATTTGCGACCAAGCTTTAAATTCCTGACTGATGTCTTGAGACGTTGCTTCGATATATCCACAATTTTCCTAGGCTCATGATGCCATCTATTTTGTGAAGTGCACTAGTCCCTCCTGCAGCAAAGCACCCCCACAACATGATGCTGCCACCATCGTGCTTCACGGTTGGGATGGTGTTCTTCGGCTTGCAAGCCTCCCCTTTCCCTCCAAACATAACGATGGTCATTATGGCCAAACAGTTCTATTTTTGTTTCATCAGACCAGAGGACTTCTCCAAAAAAGTATGATCTTTGTCCCTATGTGCAGTTGCAAACCTTAGTCTGGCTTTTTTATGATGGTTATGGAGCAGTGGCATCTTCCTTGTTGAGCGGCCTTTACGGTTATGTCGATATAGGACTCATTTTACTGTGGATATAGATACTTTTGTACCTGTTTCCTCCAGCATCTTCACAAGGTCCTTTGCTGTTGTTCTGGGATTGATTTGCACTTTTCACACCAAAGTACGTTCATCTCTAGGAGATAGAACATGTCTCCTTCCTGAGCGGTATGACGGCTGCGTGGTCCTATAGTGTTTATGCTTGAGTACTATTGTTTGTACAGATGAACGTGGTACCTTCAGGCATTTGGAAATTGATCCCAAGGATGAGCCAGACTTGTGGAGGTCTACAATTGTTTTTCTGAAGTCTTGGCTGATTTCTTTTGATTTTCCCATGATGTCAAGCAAAGAGGCACTGAGTTTGAAGGTAGGCCTTGAAATACATCCACAGGTACACTTCCAGTTGACTCAAATTATGTCAATTAGCCTATCAGAAGCCTCTAAACACATGACATCATTTTCTGGAATTTTCCAAGCTGTTTAACAGAGAGTACAGTGGCAGAATACCTGACCACTGTACCTGAACCAAACTTTAGGAAAGCTTTGACTATGTACAGACTTAGTGACACACCGGTTGACTTGATTAACATACAAGACAAACTGGCACAGAGAGCCAGGAAACACAGGGATAAATACACTGGGGAAAATAAGCGACACCTGGAGGGGGTGGAGACAATCACAGGAACAGGTGAAACAGATCAGGGCGTGACACATTGTGCAATCACAGCAGCAAGATTTGTGACCTGTTGCCACAAGAAAAGGTCAACCAGTGAAGAACAAACACCATTGTAAATACAACTCATATTTATGCTTATTTATTTTCCCTTTTTTACTTTAACTATTTGCATATTGTTACAACACTGTATGTAGACATAGTATGACATTTGAAATGTCTTTATTCTTTTGGAATGTTTGTAATGTTTACCGTTAATGTTTTATTGTTTATTTCACTTTTGTTTAGTATCTATTTCACTTGCTTTGGCAATGTAAACATATGTTTACAATGCTAATAAAGCCCCTTGAATTGAACTTAATTGAGGGACAGAGAGAGAGAGAGAGAGAGAGAGAGTACTCTGCCATTGTTCTGTTGATCCAAAAAGTCTGGAGGATGATGCTTCAGTCCAGAATTAGTCATCCACACATAGTGTGACTCAGGTCCATCAGGGAGGATGGAGTGATGAAGCGATAGAGGGAGGAATGGTCCCCCATGTTTATCCCGGCACCAGTGGAGACAAACTCAAACTGTGCTAAAACACAATCTCTCTCATCAAGGTGTCACCTGAGAGGAAGCATCCTGTTTGTGTTTGTGTGAGCGGGCTGCATCGAGAGACGCCAGCCCTCCACTCATTGGATATGTCCAAAATGGCACCCTATTCCCTATGTAGTGCACTACTCTTGGCCAGAGCCCTATGGAAGATTAAAGGGTGCCAATTTGGAAGCATCCGGACTAGACGAGAGCTCTCAGGGAACGAGGCCAAATAGCAAAGGCCAGTTTCGCTTTTACATTTATTTAAATGAACTCTGGACATGTGTAAGGCCTCGTAGGAGCAGAGAAGAGCCAGGCTGAGGAGAGTAGCTGCTGAACTCTGTGCAACCCAACCAGGGAGGGGATTCTGCTCTTGGCCCTGGGAGGACTATGCTAAAAGTAGTGCACTATATAGGGAATAGGGTTTCTATTTGGGACACAGGCAATGGCAGCTGTTGGCCTGGCCTACCATGCTCTTATAGGCCCGTCTCCTCACTCTGAAGCTGTTATTGTACAAAATAACTATTTGCATGATGATCATTAAGTGCAGTGCTTGTAACTTTTAAACTATAGTGTAAATGAACCATTTATATTTCTCAATGCCTAGCTTGAGTATTAAACCCCTGAAGCCACCAGGTTCGATGGAGAGGGGTGTCTTCTAAACTGCATAGGGGAGACTCTCAACCAACATTGTATGACTTTACCCCGGAGTTTGGCCTAAAGACATAGACTTTGGTGATTCCAACTATGTGTTCTCGTCGAACATTACCTTAAATATGGAGTTGGTCCCCCCTTTGCTACTATACCAGCCTCCACTCTTTTGGGAAGGGTTTACAGTAGATGTTGGAACATTGTTGCGGGGACTTGCTTCCTTTCAGCCACAAGAGTATTAGTGAGGTCGGGCACTGATGTTGGACGATTAGGCCTCGCTCGCAGTTGGCGTTCCAATTAATCCTAAAGATGTTCGATGGGGTTAAGGTCAGGGCTCTGTGCAGGCCAGTCAAGTTCTTCCACCCCAATCTCGACAAACCATTTCTATATGGACCTCGCGGTCCCGTTCTGTAAGCTTGCGTGGCCTACCACTTCGCGGCTGAGCCGTTGTTGCTCCTAGGTGTTTCCACTTTACAAAGGTGACATCCTATGACAGTGCCACGTTGAAAGTCTCTGAACTCTTCAGTAAGGCCATTCTACTGCCAATGTTTGTCTATGGCTGAGTGCTCGAATTTATACACCTGTCAGCAACGGGCATAGCTGAAATAGCCAAATCCACTAATTTGAAGGGGTGTCCACTTACTTTTGTATATATTGTGTGGTATGTCCTGGCCTCCCAAAAATACCTCTTCCACTGTGGCACTGGTGTTGTCCTGGTGTTATACTAAGGACATTGTCCTCAAATGGTATAGTCTGGGACGGGGGTGATTTTACAATACGATGTCTCACTGAAAGTGAAAGGGATGATTGTGAAAGTTTTTTTGTCCCTTTTGTTTACCTTGTCTCTCTCAAGTTGTTTATCAGACTTCCTCCTCCTCGAGTATGTCCTTCCGTTTAACCTCTTTTGGGGAATTCCAGTCATTTTGGAACTACAGCTGGCAGTAGTAGTCCCAGTGTTCTCATGAAATGCAGGCTGATCCGTAAGGCAGGTACAGGTATTCGCAGAGCATTGAGCCAACCACCCTTTTCCACCTTTTCTCAGCATATCCAAACTCTCTCAGGACAAGATGGCTGAATTTCAGAGTGAGAGCGAGCGGAGTGAACTCAAGCTTAGCTCGGGCATTCTTTCCAGCACAAAGACCTTGGGATCGTCATATAAAAAGCTAGAAGGTGTAATATCAACACACATGTCCCACTAACATTTTGTGACCACATGTTGAAATGTGTATATGTGCTTTTGGTGGAGTCTTGACACAAGTACTGACATATGTGCGGAGTCACCCAGATAACCATTGAACTGTCTTTCTCTTTTTTTCTCTGAGTGTTCGAAGAAGCTGAGCGGATATGACCTTGGGTTTATGCAAAGATACATATTCAACAGATATTCTTTTTACTGTTTCTCCTTTTGCCGTCTGTCTTTTCCACTTCTCCCTCTCACACACACGCATGGGCTGAGTGAATTCATATGGTATTCCCATCAGTCTCTCCTCTGCCAAATTGAAGCCAGCTCAAGATTGCCTCCCTAGTCCTCAAGGTTTCGGACATATTTATTTTTCTGTGGGTGGTTGACATAGGAAGGCCATTAGCTTTTCGGGCCGAACCCCCACATCTCCTTTTAAATCTGTGGATAAAGGAGGATTTGTCATGGGCCATCTTGGACTTCAATCACCAACCTGGGCATCAATACCTTCAGATCTTCTGCTGCCAGCTACTGATGTGGATGAGTCAGCTCAGTGTGACTTTTTATTGGTGGGCTTTCATGTGTGAGTTTCCAGGTACAGGAGAGTAAAGGCTGGGAACAGCCAGAGAAGAACACGTAGATAAGTAATTATTGTAAGCAGCTGTCCCGGTGGGTGGACTCCTGGGATCTGGGGCTAGAGGTCTGAGGTCTAGGTTTGAGGGTTTCTCTTGAAACAAGTCCCAAATGGCACCCTATCCCCTAGTGCACCGTGAAGGAAATAGGGTGCCATTTGGGATGAAGACTTCTTCTTCTACCACACATCTGGGTTTCTGGAGTCCTCGCCAGGCGTCCTGCGGACGGCGTGAAATCCAGAGTGTGCTGATCAGTTTCCTGCACTTGTTATGGTTTCACTCCCCGTCGGCACAGCCTGGTACATTCCAGGAGTGCGGTGCGGCGGTGGTGCTGGAGTCAGTGCCCGGGCCCAGCTGTGTCAGCAGCAGCAGTACACCAGCCGTACTGGTGGTTTCACTCCAACGGGACGCACCACACGCAACCCTCCCCTACCCAACCTCACCCCTTCTCTGACTCCCCCTCTTCCTATCCTCACCATCTCACGAGTGTCCCTGCCCCACGCTTGGTGTAGTGGGAAAATGAGTTAGTCAATAGCGAAGGATATTGACGTGGAATGAGGCGTAGCGTACCACTGAATCTTTCCCACTGACCCCTATGGATTAAGCTGCGTCATCAATCTGCCGGTGCTATGCAGTGTTAGGCAGCACTATGAAGGGGTGGAATGCACTTTTATGTGGTTTTCGTCTCTTACTGAAGTTCAATCAATCAATCAATCAAATGTATTTCTAAAGCCCTTTTCACATCAGAAGTTGTGGCGTTGCAGTATAACTCCCCTGTCCCCATATTGCTCTCTCTGTTGAAAGCCTATGGTTGGTTTTGATGACCCTTTATTGTTGAAGGAATGCCATAAATGTTCTTGCCACGCCCTCTGCCTTCAAGGGGTTCATTTGTGCCATAGGGGGCAGAGGGAGTCCCCCAGACTCTTAGGTTGTTACTCTTTCAACATGTTCACATCTCTCTTCGTCTCTGTTTTTCCCTCTCTTTTAATGTGCATGCTTTTGGCCCATAATACATTTTGATTGTCCTTTGGTTGTGTTCAGACAGTTTGGAGATGGCTTAATTACATTTACGCTCATTGCATAAGTAAAATATTCCATGGCTATGCCCTCATTGACACTTTTCCTATGAGGAATATTTTAAATTCTCAGTGAATGTCAAATCAAATCCAATCAAATTGTATTTGTCACATGCGTCGAATACAACAGGTGTAGACCTGGCAGTGAAATTCTTACTTACAAGCCCTAACCAACCATGCAGTTTTAAGAAAATACCACAACAAAAAAGTAAGAGATAAGAATAACAAATAAAGAGCAGCAGTAAATAACAATAGCGGGTCTATATACAGGGGGTACCGGCACAGAGTCAATGTGTCAATGTGCGGGGCGACCGGTGTTGAGGAAATGTAGGTAGAGTTATTAAAGTGGCTATGTATAGATAATAACAGAGAGTAGGAGCAGCGTGGAGGCGGGGGGGGGGGGGGCAATACTCTTCTAGAATGAAGTAAAAACAATGATGAGGATAACTCTTTGACATAGCGAGAACCAACAGAGCGAAAGAGATGAACGAGAGCCAGGCCAATGTTTCGATTGGCTAGCTCGTGGTCAAACCCTACTAGTAATTACACACATCTTAAAAGACGTTTTAAACCAACCGCTTCACAATGCATACATTTTGCATAGTCAGACTGAGTCTCTGAAACCAGAAAACTAAGACACAGGTTTGACCTGAGAGGCCAAAACTACACACTTAACCTGACCTGACCGGGTGACCACGTGACTGTGTACGTACGGTCATCCACCGGTGCACCTCCTGCTAAGTCGTGGTGAAAGCAGGGAGAGATGGGAAGGGAAAGTACTTATGGAAGTCACCCAGGGACACGGCTACAAACCTGAGGCTCAACCTTGTAAAACCTTCCTGCAGGCCAGAGAGAAAAGAGAGGGAGAAGAGAATGAGAGAACAGAAGAAAGAAGGAGAGAAAAAAAAGAGAAAGAGGAGAGAGAGTGCCAGTGGATGAAGAATGAGCAAGAAAGAGAGAAGGAAGGAGAGAGAAAGAGAAACAGAGGGAATGTTTAGTTAGCGGAGGGGGGTGGAAAACCATAAATCTCTAGCTGAAAGACTGAAGCATAAAATGTAAAACCAGTCGTTAAAGAGAACAGGACAAGTTCTTAATTCCACATCTCCGGCTCAGTGCAAAAATATTAAAGGTTGTCCTACGTATTCCTTTCTCTGTCCAGGGAACAGACTGGTCACACTGAGAGAATAAACCAATACGAGTAAGAAGCTGAGGCTGAGGCCCTCATGGAGCCACTGTCAGAATGTATACAAGGACGTATCTGCTCTGGTAAAGGAGAATCCTACACCCGTAGAGAGACAGAGGGATGGGAGAGAGAAAGAAGCATGGGGGGAATGACAGAGGGATGGGGAGAGAGATAACATTGATGGGGAGTATGAGCAAGAAGAACAAGAGGTGTTGAGAGGGAGTGGGGGGCTCAACCCGGGAGAGAGGAAGGGAGTGAAAACAAGTTGAAGGAAAACAGGGCTGATGATAGGCAGGAGCAGGAAGGGAAAAGGGAGCTCTTTGTGGGGAGATAAGAATGTCCAATATCTAGTTACACTCTGTGTGTGTGTGTGTGTGTGTGTGTGTGTGTGTGTGTGTGTGTGTGTGTGTGTGTGTGTGTGTGTGTGTGTGTGTGTGTGTGTGTGTGTGTGTGTGTGTGTGCGTGTGTGTGTGTGCGTGTGAATTTGTGTGTGTGTGTGTGTGCGTGTGCGTGTGTGCGTGTGTGTATGTGTGTGAAGGAGTGAGTGTTCTTCCCTACTTGGGGAGATTCAGCCAAACATGGTGTTTATGTTGATATGAAGCAATGACCTGCAGATCATTTGTCCAGTCACATGTTGAAAACTCTCATACACCGTTCTTACATTTCTAATGCTAAGCTGTGATGTGTAGCTACATTGATATGGACAGAGATGTGCTGACGATTTCCCTTCAATGGCGAAGTAGCATTAAAGCGACTTATGTTTATAATGTCTTTATCATCCTTTTTATTATTTTTCATTACATACTTTGGCTTTCTTTCTCACGCGTTCACGTTCTCCCTCAGACAGACACGCTCTCCAGACAGTCATAACTTGCTCCTATCGATTTGGAATCTCCCAGAACGATCGGAACCAGGCACGAGTGCCAATTGAGAAATGGCCTAATATCATAAAGGACATGAATCTTTTCTTTCCAGAGAGACCTCCACTCATGGGCTCATCACCAAATCAGAGGCTGCATCTGAAAGAGTTCCCTATTCCCTATATAGTGCACTTCTTTTGACCACAGCCCTAGGTGCCCTGGTCAAAAGTCGTGCACTACACACGAAATAGTGTGCCACTTGGGACTGAGCCTTCATACCAAAACAGCGATCAAAATATTTTAGGTAGAAGACAACAGTGAGTAGAAAAACAGATTTCTTGGGTCCAGAGACTATCAATTTTGGCAAAAACAAGGTTGAAAGGTTTTCATAGATTTGGCACTCTTTGTCTCCTGTACAACCAAAATGGCAACCAAAAGCATTAGAATAAGCTTATAAAAGATTCTGCTCCTTCAGCAGAATTAAGGAGTAGGTGGTGTTAATTGAGGCGTCGAAGTAAAGATTTGAAATTCAGGCAGAACAGTGATGTTTTTGCCAGAGTAACACATTAAGCTGATGCTTAAACCTGATTTAAATTTAATTTGGTAATCCAGAGTGTCAGTGACTCTGGCTCACCTGTCTGTGAGGAAAAGCAGCTTCCCCCTACACACGCACACACACACACACACACACACACACACACACACACACACAAATACACACACAGAGACACACAGACACACACATTCATGCACGCACTGACGAACACACGCACACAGACACACAGCGAGACACAGGCACATGCACACATGCATGAATGCACGCACACAGACACACACGCACAAATGCAAGAACACACACCATAATATCCCCATCGTGTCCTTGGACTGACCCATGTACATCAATTTTCTTCTTTTTGAATTAGGTTCAATATTACCTCCTTTTGAGAACCATTTTAGAAGTTTTCCATGCAGCGGATCTGTATATCCCAAAATGTATTTTAAAATAACAAGTACACTCAACAAAAATATAAAGGCAACATGTGAAGTGTTGGTCCCATGTTTCATGAGCTGAAATGAAAGATCCCAGGGACAATAAAAGGCCACACACAACACAATGCCACAGATGTCTCAAGTTTTGAGGCAGCGTGCAATTGGCATGCTGACTGCAGGAATGTCCACCAGAGCTGTTGCCAGAGAATTTAATGGTAATTTCTCTACCATAAGCCGCCTCGAACATCATTTTAGAGAATTTGGCAGTACGTCCAACCGGCCTCACAACCGCAGACCACATGGATGGCATTGTGTGGGCGAGCGGTTTGTTGATCTCAATGTTGTGAACAGAGTGCCCCATGGTGGTGGTGAGATTATGGTATGGGCAGGCATAAGCTATGGACAATGAACACAATTGCTATTTATCGATGGCAATTTGAATGCACATAGAAACCGTGACGAGTTCCTGAGGCCCACTGTCGTGCCATTTATCCGCCACCATCACCTCATGTTTCAGCATGATAATGCACGGCCCCATGTCGCAAGGATCTGTACACAGTTCCTGGAAGCTGAAAATGTCCAAGTTCTTCCATGGCCTGCATACTCACCAGACATGTCACCCATTGAGCATGTTTGGGATGCTCTGTATTGATGTGTACGACAGCGTGTTCTCGCCCATATCCAGCAACTTTGCACAGTCATTGAAGAGGAGTGGGACAACATTCCACAGGCGATAATCAACAGCCTGATCGACTGTATGCGAAGGAGATGTGTCGCGCTGCATGAGGCAAATGGTGGTTACACCAGATACTGACTGGTTTTCTGATCCACACCCCTAATTTTTTAAGGTATCTCTGACCAACAGATGCATATCTGTATTCCCAGTCAGGTGAAATCCATAGATTAGGTCCTAATGAATTAATTTCAGTTGGCTGATTTCCTTATATGAACTGTAACTCAGTAAAATCTTTGAAATTGTTGCATGTTTTTGTTCAGTATAGAAGCCTATTACACTTGGCAAGCAGGCAGTCCTTTGTACTACTACCTGCCTACTATGCTGGAAGCCTACATACTCTGTCTTTAAAATTATGTAATGCTGTGTGTGTGTGTGTGTGTGTGTGTGTGTGTGTGTGTGTGTGTGTGTGTGTGTGTGTGTGTGTGTGTGTGTGTGTGTGTGTGTGCGTGTGTGCGGGTGCGCGCGCGCGCGCGTGTGTGTGTGTGTGTGTGTGTGTGCGTGCGCGATGATGAATTTGGGGATTCTAATTTCTACTGGTTTAGTAGAAACTACCAATACAAATCCTAAATCTGTTTTGGGAAGTTTGAAACATTAATGAAAGAAAGAAATTGACTCAGCCAGATGCCAAGATCAACTTACTGCTTCCTGGTTTAGAAAAACAGCTGAAGTGGAGAAGATGATGTATATTCTGGTCCAAATCCCAGTCAAACCCATAATGACTATCACATTCTCAGACGTGGCCAAGACTGAGACGGAGAGAATTTTGCAGTTATATTTCCTTTTTCTAAACCCAGTATACCTGTTTTTGCTTGCTCTGCATATTCCACCACTGCAAATGCAAAGGGGTGGGTTTACGACAATGACACTAGGAAACACAATTTTCAGAATGACAGTCGGCATGAGCCAATTTTTTTTTTACGTGAGTTGCCTAGTGAGTTGGCATTTTTCCAAAATCACTTATTTTATAGTATTGTGTCCTCATCTTAGTCAGATAAACATCCGGCCAGGCCTCGTCAGCTCTGTCATTGGCTGAAAAATACCACTTATGCATGTAGAACAGAGGTGCATTCAACAAGGGAAATAGTTTGTTAGCGTTAGCTGTTAGGCCGACGTTGTAAATAAGAATGTGTTCTTAACTGACTTGCCTAGTTAAATAAAGGTAAAATAATCATGTTGACAAAAGAAAAGCTAACATATTCCATTTGTTTTGTGTTAGCCGCGACCGTTCGCTAACGTTAGCTAACAGTCTAAGAAGATAGTGTGTGGCGAATGTGCGTGTCCAAACTGCCGCTAAATACAATCAAGTGGCCATGTAAACTTTCTATATTTAGTAGGAATAGCCAAATCGCTTTCAGTTGGACTATTCTCTAAAAAAGCCACAGTAAACGTTACAAAAAGTAGCTGTTTGCTGTTTCACCGTAACATTTTGGAATGTTCATTAAAGTCGCTCAACTGAAATTGTTACTCTGGCGCAACATGTTCGCTGCAAACAGAGGCCTTGTTGAACTCGCCTTGTTGAGCTCTCAACTTCACAGACTTGGGAGGTCACTTCTGTTACTTATTTCTCCAAAAATGTTATCCTAAAAGGTCAGTGCCCTGACCTGTATACATAAGGCTTGGACATTGTTTTTATCACTGAAAATATTTGTTCAGAGAGTTTAGAGTGAGGAGTGTTCTCTTCAGCTCATCCTTCAACTTGTCCTCACGAATACTAAACTACCAGACTACTCCATAGTAAGTGATCTAATTTGAACACAATTTTGTCTGTTGTTGATTAGCGTGTGTTCCAGTAAGTGGTATTTACTTGGCATGAATCGCAAGCCCAGATGTCTGACAGTCAGATGTCTGCACTGGTTCCCTCATCTCTAATAGGCTAAACCAAGGTTTTCAGGCGGAGAGCGTGCCACTCTCTAGTCTGGCGTGTGTCCCTTCCAGTCCAACTAGCTGCAGCCGATGGCTCACTGTCATGGCGACTGACAGGCCACTCCCCCACATCCAGCCACAGATGTGGTAGGCCACCCAGAGAGAACTCCATCAAACTCCATCACCCACGATGCACCAACGCAGACAGGAGATGGCTTCTATTGTTACAGCCCTCAGAATACAACCCATGACTTTCATGGCTGCGCCTGTTTTCTTTTGCATGTTGATCTGTTGATGTTGGACGTTTCTAAGATTTTGGAAGGAAAACATATATTTTGGTTAAATATCATCGTCCATGTGGTTTTCTCTCATTCAAATGTGTCCATGTGGAATTGTGCTCCTGCTTTCAACTCACAGAAGTTCTCCTAATCTCACTTTTATTTTTATTTTTATATTTCACTTGTAGTTTTTGTCCAACTGAAAGCTGGCCTTCAAATGGATAGTTTTTTTGTCTCTTTAGTAACAGTTTAATACCACTAACGTTCCATTGAGTGAATCTTCCTTCCTTACTTTAACTTCGAGACTGACACACAACTTCTCTCTGCTTTGTGTACTGACTGTAACGAAGAGACAATTTTCTTTTTTACTCTGTTTATTACGTTTTACACACACACACAGAGACATGCAAGACAAGACAAAGCAATATAAATAATATACTCAACAGAAAAAATACAAATAATTAAAGATACCATACTTTAGACAATTTAAACACACCAGGCAGAAGGCTACAAAGGTTAAAGGGCAATCTATAGTACAGGGTCAGTGCAAACACCTCACCATTGTTGCTGTAAACAGTCAAGGGATAGGGGTGGAGAAATGCAACCACTCACAGACAGTCATGGCCACAGACCGACCATCCACTGGATCAAAAATAAAAAGTTTGCAATGCTTTAAAATAAAAAATAAAATAATAATCATTTTATGTAGGCGTGAACAAAATGTAAAAATAAAAATAACTGTGAAAAACAAGCTCACACTTCAGTCTCTGCCCGGGCAAGATGAACAAGGCATCCGTCACAATCAATAAACACATCAACCTTAATGCCCCCCCAGACAAAACACAAAGAAAAGCTCATCCAACCCTTAAGTCACAGGGGGGTCAAATACAGACTTATTTTGGTTTTAATAAGAGTGCCATCAGAGGATGGACTGTTTGAAGTAAGACAGGAATGGAGCCCAAGCCTCATTAAACAGTTTGGGGTTCCCCCGTGAATTGAATTGAATTTTTTCTAGTTTCAGAGAGCACAACACATCTCTCACCCAATATTTATAAGATGGGGGAGCTGCCATCTTCCAGTTCTGTAGCATTAGCCGTCTATCTAAAAGAGTTGTATAAGCAACAGTGTCCGACTGGATTCTTGACAGGGGGGGTACCTATGGGCAGTACTCCAAAAAGGTCTGTAAGGGGAGACGGATCTATAACAGTGTCATATATATCAGAGAAACATTTAAATATTAATTCCCAGAAACCTGACAGTGTATGACAGCCCCAAAACATATGCAATGGTGTGTCTGGTTCCACTTTACATCTGACACAGGTAGGATCAAAATCAGAGAATATTCTTCCAAGTTTGGCCCCCGACCAGTGGATACGGTGAACCACCTTGAATTGAATGAGGCGCCCCTAGGCGCCCCTAAGCTTGTTCAGCTCCAAGATGCTCTCTATAGCTGTATTCGCAGGCCTATGGGGAAATGCAGGTGTGTTAGCTCTGACAAAGTTCCTAGTCTGGAGAAAAAGTGGGATTGGGGGAGGTTGAACTTTTCCTGCAGCTGAGCAAAAGAGGCAAATGTATCGTCAAATAATAATTGGGCTAGTGAGGAGAGGCCTAGTGAGTGCCAGATGCCAAAAGTCCCATCATTGAAAGGAAATAAAATGTTCTGATTGATGGGGCCTGATAGAGAAAAGTCTCGAAGGCTGAAGGCTAAACGGAACTGATTCCACATTTTAAGGAACTGCTTTACAATTGGGTTGACACACCTTTTGCCAAAGTGCAGCAGGTTTACACGATTCAGACTCCATCTGGACCCAGAGTGGTCTAGGGGCCAGTAGGATCAGTCTGCAGCCTGTACAGAAGGGCTCTGAAATTTGCAGCCCAATAGTATGTCTGAAAATTTGGTAGAGCTAAACCCCCCAATGACTTAGGCTTCTGTAAATGTTTTCTACCAATCCGTGGTACAGTACCTTTCCATCCCAAATAAAATGCATGAATGTTTGATCCAGTGAAATAAAACAAGATTTTGGACTAAAATTGGGTAAACATTGAAATAAATATAAAAATTTGGGCAACACACTCATTTTAATTACATTAATCATTCTGATAAGAGAAAGAGGTAGTGAATTCCAAAAAGTAAAAGATTGTTTCAAACTGTCTGCTAGAGCAACAAAGTTTTCCTGAAACAAATTTTAATATTTCATTGTCACACATTGTAACTCCCAAGTAGATGAATTGATCCCGGACAATCCTAAACTGAGAACTTGTAAAAGAGCACTTTGAGGCAGCCTTGTTTACAAGAAAAAGCTCACTCTTGCCTATATTCAGCTTGTACCCTGAGATTGATCCAAACTTTTTAAGAACAGATAGGCACGTGGCAATGAGGTATCAGGGTTAGAGATAAACAAAAGAAGGGCGTCAGCATATAGCGAGACTTTCTGCTCTAAGCCCATCCTGATTATACCTTGAATGGCATCATTAGAGCGTAGTGTAATGGCGAGAGGCTCGATTGCCAAAGCAAACAACAAGGGGGAGAGTGAACAACCCTGTCTGGATCCGCAGCGCAAGGGAAAATAGTCAGAGGACAAGTTATTAGTCCGTACCGAAGCCATGGGGGAAAAATAAAGAATCTTTATCCACGCAATGAATTTGGGGCCAAAGCCAAATCTATAAAGGGCAGCTGTTATGTACTCAAACTCAACACGGTCAAACGCTTTTTCCGCATCTAGTGAGACCACCACCTCCGGGTCCTCCGACGCTGGGGAGTACAGTATATTCATAAGGCGCCTAATATTGAAAAACAAATGCCTATTTCTCACAAAGCCAGTCTGGTCAGAGTGTATTACTTGGTGCAGCGAGCCTTCCATACGGATGGCTAAAAGCTTGGCTAGGATTTTGTAATCACAGTTTAAAAGCGAGATTGGGCGATAGGATCCACATTCCAGGGGGTCTTTGTTTTTCTTTAATAGTAATGAAATTGAAGCCTGATAAAGACTAGGCGGTAGCTTTGAGGTATTAAGGCACTCTGCAAATAGTCGAGACAAGAATGGGCAAAGCAGACCAGAAAATGTCCTGTAAAATTCGGTTGGAAAACCGTCTGGACCTGGTGATTTACCACTTTTCATTGCGGACACTGCTGTTGCAATCTCCTCAGGTGTAAATTCTTCTTCTAGACAGTCATGGGAGTCTGTATCAATTGAAGGCATATTCAAGCCATTAAAGAAGGAATCAATCAGCAGGGTCTTGAGGGGATTCAGAGGTGTATAGAGCAGAGTAAAATTGTTTGAATTGATCATTGATCTATTTATGTATAACTGGTGGCACCAGACGGGGGTCCTTATCTGTGGGATTAAATGTGAGGCCTCAGATTTACGGATCTGATGTGCAAGGAGTTTACTGGCCTTGTCGCCTTGTTCATACACTTTGCATCGAGCTCGCAAGAGTAACTGTTCAGCTTGCCATGTAGAAAGCTCATCAAATTCAGATTGGAGTAGTTGGCGTTCTTTATGCAAATCAGAGGAAGGATCCGTAGCATACTTCTCATCCAATGTGGCTATGGACTCGCTCAGGTCCCAAAGTCGCTGAGAGCGAACTCTGTTTTGGTTGGCTGTATAAGAAATAATTTGGCCACGTAGGTATGCTTTGAGAGACTCCCATATGGTAGAGCAGGACATACCTGGTGTTGAATTAGTTTCTAGGAATAAGGTGATTTCAGAAGAACTCCTTATCTGAGAGTAAAATGGGGTGAGGCGCCATTGATAACACATAGGAGGTCGCTGTGGAAACTCTAGTTCAAGCACTAATGGTGAATGGTCAGAGATAACAATACTCTCGTAAGTACACTGCTGAAGGTTAGGCAGAAGTTTTTTGTCCAAAAAGAAGTAATCAATCCGGGAGTATGTTTGATGAACATGAGAATAAAAGGAATACTGTCTATCTGTAGGATGTAGGAAACGCCAGGCCTCAAACATAGCATATTTCTGAAGAAAGGATTGAATAAGTAGGGCACATTTAGATGGGCCTGAAGTTGTTCGTGAGGACTTGTCAAGAACTGGGGACATTTTATAGTTGAAATCACCCCCTAAAATCAACAAATAAGAATCTAAATTGGGTATAGCAGACAAAAAGGAAGAAATTAAACTTGTGTCATCCCAATTGGGAGCATAAACACTAGCCAAAACAAGAGGGGTAGAAAACAGTTTACCGGTTACTATGACGTATCGTCCCTTAGGATCAGCAATAACCTCAGAAGCTACAAAGGGAGTAGATTTATCAACCAAAATGGCAGCACCTCTTGATTTACTATGAAAGTTAGAGTGGAAGACTTGACCAACCCAGTCCTTACGCATCCTAAAATGCTCACCAGTCCTCAAGTGAGTCACGAAGAGACATTTTACTAAGAATGACATAGACCACTTGAGAAGCTATAGATCCAACAAAAACAAGTCCACACTGGTTTTTAGTTTCACTATGCAATCCTATGCAAACCATCTTAACATAAGGCTCTGTAAAAGCTATTATTCCTCTGAATGGCAGAGTTACTTATTACAACCTAACCTAAAACCCCCAAATCAGAGAGTGGCTTCTTCCAGATTGACCAGAAACAATGAAAACCAAACCACAACCAACACCATAGTGAGGTGAGGGGGTAGAGTAACGTAACAGAACATGGGGTCCCATTGGAATGCATGCCTCTGCCTGTGTCTCAAATAGCACCTTATTCCCTATATAATACACTACTTTTGACCAGGCTCAGCCCCTGGTCAAAAGTAGTGCACTATAAAGGGAATAGGGTGCCATTTGGGAGACTTCCAGAAGCAGGAAGTCTTCTCTAATTGGCTCAGCTGTGAGGACATGACTACAGTGACTGAATACTCTATATCTGAGTACTATAGTATTTACTGTAGTGTTTTTGCAGACTGTAGTATACTGTAGTATTTTCTATAGTGTTTTATTATCTATTTTCCATAACCTGTAGGTAGGACTGAGGACTGAGGACTGAACAGGCAGTTCAGCACTTGTGCTCTTTTCTATAACATGAAAGGAATACAATGTATGGTCTGTACTTGGCATGTAGGTTTCTCACTTACGAGTGGCACAAATTGGAATATGGGGGATGGGAATGGGCAGGGTATATGTAAATTAAATACTGTAGTATATACTGTACTATAGTAATTACAGTTGTGTTTTTGCTGACTGTAGTGTTTTTGCGGACATCATTGGCTTATTGGTGAAATCAGCAGTCAGACAATATCTTTAAGCAAATCAATCAAACCTTTATTAATGCAATTGCAGACAGAAGTTGACAATGGAAACACAGTATGTATGTCTCAGAGTAAATTCTGCAACCCCACCCGAGGGCGCAGCTGATTTTATACATGTGGTCACTCCCTAGTGGTATGATCACCTACGTCAATGTATGTATGCAGCAATATGCTGAGGTTACCTTATAAGGCAACCTAGTACAGTAGCTTCTCTGAATTCATTAGCATTGTCCACTGTCACACAAGATCAAAATGTCAAAACCAGACAGTGGTTTCTTCTTTTTATCTAGTTTCGGTCTGACTCAGACCTAGCCTGCAAGCACACTCTTGTAACAGCTAGGGCTTGACCACAAAGGCCAATAGAGATTGCTTGTGCAACGTATAGTGGGAGAGTTTTTAGACACATAGTAACCGTATCTATTATAAGGCCTGGAGCAAAACATATAAATCTTATAGTCCCCTTAATCAATAATTGGGAGGGTCTTTGGGACCCTAACCCCTTCAGTATTTACTGTAGTATTTTTGCAGACATTACTCTAGTATTTACTGTAGTGCTTTTGCGATCTATAGTATACCGTAGTATCAAGGTATATTACAATGTGTAGTATACTATTTTAAAGTATACTACAGTTTTCTACAGACTTGTATAGTACGTACTGTAGTATATTATAGTAGTATTTTTTCATGTGGGAAAGAGGTATGTTAGGTCAGCTCTCCATATGGTCCTGTTTCTGAGCGTTACTGAGCGATGTGACCAAGACAGTGATGAGTTTGGCTGATGTGTGTTAGCCTAGGCAGTAAAAGAGTTGGCCCATTGTGACTCTCTCAACCTGCTTCCTGTGAACTAGCCCAAGAATCTGTTCAACACTTTTATGGCCTCATGGTTCCTCATGGTTTTATCTGGACTCCACATCTGCAACACTGAAGCAGACCTGCTGTGTTTTTGGTCTTACAGAACAAATACATCAACTGTACAGTACACAGTGCCTGTAAATGATGACATTACATTGTCGGAGCTGTTTTGGTCGGAGTGTAACAAGCTTTTAGCCCCAACAGTGTAGTCACTCACTGTGTGCGTGCGCACACGTGCATGTGTGTGACTGGGGTGATTTGAGTAGAACCTCATGGCTCCTTCTGAAGTTAAATCACTTCTGGCAGAGGAGCTGTGTTAGGAGTTTATTCTCCACCCATCTCTCTGTACCACTGCGTTTAACACTCACGCACACAAACTCAGTTATACACACCATGCAATCAATGGGTCACGCACATACCTGTCTTAAAATCAAACACTCACACACTTTATCACCTTATAACATAACCAAACACGTAATGGGTCTTGGGTTTGACTGGGGCACTGTAAGATACTGTTATCAGTTGTCACGGGTATGTGTCCTAAATGGTCCTGGTCAAAAGTACAGTAGTACACTAAATAGGGAATAGGGTGCAGCCATGGTGGAACACAGTTGAGCTTGCTCCATGATAGATACCCAGCTAGCACATTTTGTTCCTTGGAAGTTGTGGGAACGTCTTTTTTTGGTTTCACATTGGTTGTGGGAACGAAGCCATACGTTTCCTGACTGGTAAAACAGAATGTTTTTTTAACGTTTAAATGTGAACATATTTTTTAGGTTGCAGGTAGGGCTGTGGCGGTCACGAAATTTCGTCAGCCGGTGATTGTCAACAAATAACTATCGGTCTCACTGTAATTGACCGTTAATTAACATAAACACATTTAGTATCTTCTGGCTTCCACACATAGCCAACAAGCCACTGATGCTGACCTTTGGAACAGCTACATTTTAAAAAGTCTAATAAATCCATGTAATATAGCCTACACCTTCACAATAAATCCATTATTTATTATGATATGAAGAAAATGTAGTCTATTTCAGAAGAACAGAATAGCATACTCTGAGTTGTCCTTATGTTAGGTCCTAATCTGGCTATGCCGAATGGTTGTGGGCTACACTAGTTAATTTAGCAGTACACACTTCATCAGTCACACATTCACAATTTGACAAGCCCAAAAAATTCAAGGCGGCATCCCCTTTGTGTGGCCGTAATGCACCCTAAAAAAATCCATGCCTTTTGCGGCCAGTGGCCGGTGTGCCCTTCTCGCTGAGTGCTGCTTGCGCCATCACGTGATTGGGTCTTTCTCACAGGCTACAAGTGAAGACAGACACATCAGGGACGCAACTGCGCACATCCTTATCAAATTCCGAGGTGCATATTGAAGATATTGGAAGAACTGTTCACATTTACATTTCATCAGCTAACAATATGAGTAGGGCTAACAAACAGCAAAAGAGTGGCCTCCCTGGTGGCGCAGTGGCCTAAGACACTGCATCGCAGTACTAGCTGTGCCACCAGAGACTCTGGGTTTGAGCCCAGGCTCAATTGGCCTTGTGTCGTCTGGGTTAGGGAGGGTTTGGCCGGCAGGGATATCCTTGTCTCATTGCACACTAGTGACTCCTGTAGTGGGCTGGGCGCAGTGCACGCTGACCAGGTTGCTAGGTGTATGGTGTTTCCTCCGGCACATTGGTGTGGCTGGCTTCTGGGTTGGATGTGTGCTGTGTTAAGAAGCAGTGTGGCTTGGTTGGGTTGTGTTTCAGAGGACGCATGGCTCTCGATCTTCGCCTCTCCTGAGTCTGTGTGGGAGTTGTTGCAATGAGACAAGACTGTAACTACTGACAATTGGGGGTAAAAAAAAAAATGAACAGCAAAAGCACTAGCCTATGTCAATCTACTATCTCCCATAGTACAAAAGTAGACCTATGCTGTGCGAGAAATAAATATTCCAAACATAGTCTGGGACAGTTGTGGGATGCGATAGATCCCAGATGAATATAATCATAAAAATGTTTTTATGCAATTTTGCTGACGCAACAGATCAGAACATTTAACTTCAAATGTTGATGAACTATTAGGCTATTTCTTCACATTATACGCGCAGCAATGCACACATGGCAGTAGGTTATAAGTGCCAATGTTCCATTAGCGGAAAACACCATTATCAAAAGTGACCGCAAATGCAATTATGCATGTAATGCTTTTATTATAAAAGGTGCATTTTTATGGTGAAAATGATCATCCCCAAACTTGAAACTCACTCGCTGCTTATGTATGCCAGTTAGGCTCTACACCTCTTGTGAAGCAGATTAATGTGCTTCATTTTAAGAAGTTATTTGGCCACTTTAGTTGTGATACAAACCTTATTGAAACTTATCGGCCTATGGGCTAGGATACATGAGGTGTGCGGGGAGAGAGTAGTATACATCTCCTCTTTATGAGAAATGAACTCAGTCTGGACATGCGAGTGTTGTCATGTTGCACAGGGGGGAGTTCATTTGCACTGCTCAATAAACAGTGGTGTAAAGTACTCAAGTAAAAATACTTTAAAGTACTACTTAAGTCGTTTTTTGGGATATCTGTACTTTACTGTTTATATAATTTCTTTTGTTTTACTTCACTACATTCCTAAGGAAAACAATGTACTTTTTACTCCATACATTTTCCCTGACATGGAAAAGTAATCCATTACATTTTGAATGCTTAGCAGGACAGGAAAACGCACTTATCAAGAGAACATCCCTGGTCATCCCTACTCTGGTGAACTCACTAAACATAAATGCTTTGTTTGTAAATATGTCTGAGTGTTGGAGTGTGCCCCTGGCTCTCCGTAAATAAATAAAAACTTTAAAATGTAATTAATTAATATGAGGAATTTGAAATGATTTAAACTTTAACTTTTGATACTTAGGTACATTTTAGCAATTACATTTACTTTTGAAACGTATGTATATTTTAAACCAAATGTTTTTAGACTTTTACTCAAGTATTATTTTACTGGATGACTTTCACTTTTACTTGAGTCCTTTTCTATTAAGGTATTTTTACCTTTACTCAAATATAACAATTGGGTACTTTTCCCACCACTGTCAATAAAGTAGGCTTCACATCCACCGGCATTTTGTTTAAACGCAAACTTTTGGACACGGAGCGCAATGCTCAGGCTAACAAGGGCTCTGGATACTACCCCGGTTAGGAAGTTAGGAGAGGAGGAGGGAGAGAAAGAGAAAGGGATTAATAGAGAGAGACAGAGAGAGAGAGCGAAAGAAAGAAAGAAATCACTGGAAGATGCTATTCCCAGTGTAGCCATTACAGATGGTCTAGCAATGGCAACAAAAGGAACCAGACAGAAAATGTCATGCCTCAAATACCAGCTCATGGTTTATTTTTCCAGCTGTTTGCATCAGAGGATAAATTACCTCTTGTTTGTTTTCTTTCCTTTCCCCGAAATAGTTAAATGTAACTTGTTTGTTTCTGTTTGACATTCTCCCTTGGCTCTATCGTCACTGGGGGTCTTTGTGGCATCTGGCTTAATTTTGATTGCCACCTGAATGATCCAGTAGGAGATGAGACCCAGGGGGACGGAGACCAATGAGATGAGTCGATTTTTAAAGGGGCGGCTACATAGGCCCAGATCCAAACATTACAAAAACACTAAGCAGAGTGTAGAGAAATTGCATGGAAGGTTCTGGAACTCAGCGGGATGGTTATGAAAGAAAGGGGAAAGAGAGACACATCTCTGCCAAAATACTGCATTACTGTTGAAAATGCTGACCTTTCGTAAATAACTGATTCTAACTTTCTCTGATGGAGCTTTTTCTCTAGACCTTTTGAGTTGAGTGTGCACATATTATATTTAAAAATATACTGTACCAGTCAAACATTTGGACACTACTCATTCAAGGTTTTTATTTTTATTTTATTTTTTACTGTTTTAGTAGTGAAGACATCAAAACCATGAAATAACACATGGAATCATGTACTAACCATAAAAGTGTTTAAAAAATCTAAATATATTTTATATTGGAGATTCTTCAAAGTAGACACCCTTTGCCTTGATGACAGCTTTGCACACTCTTGGCATTCTCTCAACCAGCTTCATGAGGTAGTCACCTGAAATGCATTTCAATTAACAGGTGTGTCTTGTTAAAAGTTCATTTGTGGAATTTCTTTCCTTAATGCGTTTGAGCCAATCAGTTGTGTTGTGACAAGGTAGGGTTGGTATACAGAAGATAGCCCTACTTGGTAAAAGAAAAGGTATGGGTGGTATACAGAAGATAGCCCTATTTGGTAAAAGACCGAGTCCATATTATGACAAGAACAGCTCAAATAAGCAAACAGAAATGACAGTCCATCATTACTTTAAGACATGAAGGTCAGTCAATGTGGAACATTTCAAGAACTTTGAAAGTTTCTTCAAGTGCAGTTGCAAAAACCATCAAGCGCTGTGATGACACTGGCTCTGATGAGGACCGCCACAAGAAAGGAAGACCCAGAGTTACCTCTGCTGCGGAGGATAAGTTCATTAGAGTTAACTGCACCTCAGATTGCAGCCTAAATAAATGCTTCACAGAGTTCAAGTAACAGACACATCTCAACATCAACTGTTAATCGGAGACTGCGTGAATCAGGCCTTCATGGTCGAATTGCTGCAAAGTTAACCACTACTAAAGGACATCAATAAGAAGAAAAGACTTGCTTGGGCCAAGAAACACAAGCAATCAACATTAGACCGGTGGAAATGTATCCTTTGGTATGATGAGTCCAAATTTGAGATTTTTAGTTCCAACCGCTGTGTCTTTGTGAGACGCAGAGTAGGAGAACGGATGATCTCTGCATGTGTGGTTCCCACTGTGAAGCATTGAGGAGGAGGTGTGATGGTGTGGGGGTGCTTTGCCGTTGACACTATCAGTGATTTATTTATTATTTAGAATTCAAGGCACACTTATTATTATTATTATTATTAATTCGAGTTCAAGGCACACAGCATTCTGCAGCAGTATGCCATCCCATCTGGTTTGTGCTTAGTGGGACTATCATTTGTTTTTCAACAGGACAATGACCCAACACACATCCAGGCTGTGTAAGGGCTATTTGACCAGAAAGGAGAGTGATGGAGTACTGCATCAGATGACCCGGCCTCCACAATCACCCGATCTCAACCCAATTGAGGTGGTTTGTGATGAGTTGGACCACAGAGTGAAGGAAAAGCAACCAACAGTGCTCAGCATATGTGGGAACTCCTTCAAGACTGATGGAAAAGCATTCCAGGTGAAGCTGGTTGAGAGAATGCCAAGAGTGTGCCAAGCTGTCATCAAGGCAAAGGTGTCTACTTTGAAGAATCTCATATATAAAATATATTTTGATTTGTTTAACACTTTTTTGGTTTCTACATGATTCCATATGTGTTATTTCATAGTTTTGATGTCTTCACTATTATTCTACAATGTACAAAATAGTACAAATAAAGAAAAACCCTTGAATGAGTAGGTGTGTCCAAACTTTTGACTGGTACTGTACATTTTTTAGACCTCCACAGTTTTTTGTAGGCTAAGCCAAGGGCTTCTTGACTTCTTTTCTGTTGAAATGCATGTTCTGTGCTTCAGTCGCTGTTGTATCTGGCTATGTATTGTTATAGTCATCAACACTCCTTCCAATTACTGTTATTTATTTTCCTTTTTTGGAAAGTATTATATTAAACTCCTGTCACTGATGGTGGTCAGCAACCTTTGGACCACACGCAAATAGGCTACACATACACACACACACGCACACACACACACACACACACACACACACACACACACACACACACACACACACACACACACACACACACACACACTGACAGACTGCTTGAAGGGGGGGGGGGGGGGGTTAGCTGCAGCTTAAAATCCTTGTTTTGCTTTGTAACCAAAACCCAAGTCATTTCTTGGGCCTCAAATCACCACACTAAAAGGGGCCTTTCCACCCCCTCACTCCACACCATTGTTGATGTAGTTTTCTGGAAAGATGGCCTGTTTGTGGAACTGCTGCAAAAAGCTGAGTCTGTACAGACACAGGGAGGGCCTCTGATCGGGGTTGGGGTGGGGAGCTAGTTGGCTAAGCAGGAACACAGCATATACTGCTGCCTTCCTCCCTGCCTCCCTCCCTATCTGCCTCCCTGCCTCCCTCCCTATCTGCCTCCCTGCCTCCCTCCCTATCTGCCTCCCTGCCTGCCTCTCTCCCTGCCTTCCTTCTTCCCTGCCTCCCTCCCTATCTGCCTCCCTGCCTGCCTCCCTCCCTGCCTTCCTTCTTCCCTGCCTCCCTCCCTATCTGCCTCCCTGCCTGCCTCCCTCCCTGCCTTCCTTCTTCCCTGCCTCCCTCTCAATCTGCCTCCCTGCCTCCCTCCCTATCTGCCTCCCTCCCTCCCTGCCTTCCTTCCTCCCTGCCTCCCTCCCTATCTGCCTCCCTGCCTGACTCCCTGCCTGCCTCCCTCCCTATCTGCCTCCCTGCCTGACTCCCTGCCTGCATCCGTGCCTGCCTGTCCGCCTCTTTGCCTGCATGCCTTAAAGTTGAACCGCAACTCATTTGAGAACAATTCTGGAGGTGTTTATTTATTTACCTCTACTTGATCCTTATCCATGGTGAAGAGTGAGGAATTTGGCCACCTTCATATCCACTGTAGAGGCACCATTTATCTTTATATCAAGCGCAATACACTCCTTTTATCTGTCTGACATTACTCAATAGATCAGAGGGGGTGTCTGGGAGATTTAGAGAGGTTTTTACACCATGTAAAATACATGTACCCGGCTCCCTTTATGAGTACAGAATCAGGGAAATACCATGGGGAAATATAAGCATGCATTATGGGAATTTGAAAGAATTTGAATGATTGTGAGCTGTGTGTTTTACATGGTAGTGTTCTACTATTGAGGATTCTCTTAGGTGACCAGTAAAGGCCAGTTATAGACCAGTAGAGACCAGTAGGTATTAGACACCAGTAGAGACCAGTAGAGAACAGTATCTTCGGAGGGTTATTCCTAGAACCCTCTATGAATGATTCCACCAGCCTTATTTGCCTTTAAAATGTAATTATTTATGACAATACATTACATATATCAAAATATCTTTCTTTGAGGGCCTAGTTATTTAAGTGATAATGCCAGAGAAGACGGTGTTTGGAGGATATGTTGGCACTGGTGTTGTTAGGCCCCAGACAAAGTCGGCATCGAGGAAATTATCACTTTTATACAGCTGGTTACCAACATATTCAAATAATGATTTACATATTTTCATTAAAAACGTTTTTTTTAAATGAATTTATTCATACTATTTCATCCTTCCACTAGATATAGTCCCGACACAAATCTAGGGTTGCTATCCAAGCTGGCTGGTCATTCGTTCTATCGTTTCGGGCAGTCGTTCAGTCTTTTTGTTCTGTATCTATGGACTCTACTCGGTCATTCATTCTAAATGTTCCATTGCCATACTGGCTTATCTCTTGCCTGCTAGCTAGCCAACTATGGCTAACTTGTGTCATGTCAAACAGTGCAGCCAGAATAACAACAGTAGCAATATTTGCAATTGTTTAAGCTGTTTTCTAGTGAAATTTATTTGAACACATCCATAACAATGAACTAATGAGATGCAATTTTGCCTCATTAAAATTTGCTCTCTTGTCAGGATGCTGTTGTTCAGAGGAGAAACGCTGCCTGCCTGTCTGTCTGGTCCCGACTCCCGACCCGTTGATAACAGCTGGAGATCGAATTTGAATATTGAAACAATGTTGCAAATGTCAGAGAGAAAGACAGCATGGTTTATACAAATCTCTGCTGTTGAAAATGAAATGCTAGTCTAAAAGAAATGTGAGGTAATGTCTAGATGCTTTTTATAGTGGAGATCAAGTTCATAAATTGCCTGGCTGGGCTGATGAGACAGTGGATTGCACTGTCAGATGGAACATCAAAGATTTAGCCGGTGATAACTTGTGGAATAGACACTGGCTGGAATGCAGTTTTAACCAATCAGCATTCAGGATTAGACCCACCCATTGTATAAACCTAAACACAATGCTGTTAGGAAACTCCTGGTTTACAGGCCACATCAGACCTGCAAGTCACATTATGTTGACTTGCAAAGTGGTGTTTAATTCCTATTGGAATCAAACCAGAGTTAAGAGAGCCAACAAGTGGATATTTTTTTAATCACCCACAACCTACATTCAGAATTACTGCCAAGGCAGGGAAGTTTGAATATTGAGACAACCTCAATTATCTAAACTGGAACAATATCTCAGTAACGGGTGCCATAAGTCCAACTCCTAACAGATTGGATTAGTTTAGAAAAATGTATGCTATTTATCTCTGTGCAGCATAAAATGTATCAATCAATCAAAAACACAGATATTAGAACAAACAATTCTGAAAAACATCCTGCAATAGAGCATGCTGGGAAATATGATATATGGTTATATGTTGAACACTTCTTGCTTTGCAAAGAATCTTTCTTGCCTGGAAAAGAAAAGCGGTTCTTAGGATGTTAAAGGTTCTAGGTAGAACTCTTTGCCTTACAAAAACACTTTATCCTCCTGAGTGGTGCAGTGACCTAAGGCACTGCATCTCTAGTGCTAGAGGTGTCACTACAGACCCTGGTTTGATTCCAGGCTGTATCACAACCGGCTGTGATTGGGAGTCCCATAGGGTGGCGCACAATTGGCCCAGCGTTGTCTGGGTAGGCTGTCATTGTAATTAAGAATTTGTTCTTAACTGACTTGCCTGGTTAAATAAAAAATCCTCTAAAAGTGGTTCCTCTGATCAAAACTGTTCTTGGTAGAACCCTATCCCTCTGCAAATAACCTTTTTTCTAAGAGTATAGAGACCAGTAGGTGACCAGTTGAGACCAGTAGATATGTGATAGAATGACTTTGTGGGTTGGTAGGAGGATCACTGGTTCCATCTATGGGGACGTGGCAGATCCCTGTCTCAGACTCTCCTAAGATCTCTGTCACAGTGTCAAACACTTCCTGCCTGGCTTGTCACACTTTACTGTAGTGTGACAGGAGTTACTGTCTGTGTTCTCTACTGTCACTACTACATCTGCTCTGCTTTCTCTATGTCTGTCCATGTTTCTCTCGTCCTCTTCTTCTCTCTCTGTTTCTCTGTATCCTCCCCCTCTCTCTCTGTTCCTCTCTGTCCCCCCTCTCCACATTTCTCTCCCTCATCCTCTGTATCTCAATCTCAGCATCCCCCTTTCCTCTTGCCACCCTCCCTCCATCCCTCTTCACTCATAACCGCTCGCATCACCCCCGCCTGTCTCGTGTGGTGGAGGCGTATGGTTTCCATCACATGTAATACAAGAGATGGAGTCTAAATCAGGCCACACATGCAGCAGAGATGGTGTCAGTTTCCTGGGGCCCCCAAGAACGATTGCATGAACTTAGAGCCCTCTGGCCCGCTTGGTTTCTCCACTCTCTATGTATTACGTCATTCACAGGTACAAACTAAGTGAACACAGGGGACATGTTTTTGGATTCGATTCAATCCAAGCTGTTAAACAGTCAGTTATTAGGCAGGCTTTACTGCCAGGATCAGAGCTGGACTGAATGGTTGTTTGAGCACATTTAGCTTATTGAGCTTGGAGGCCCAGTTTGGAGCCTGTGCGTAAAGTTGAACCAAGCCCTAAGCCACGATGGCTGACCTCCCCCTCCCCACAGAGCAGAATCCTGGTAATGGGAAGCAGAGCTGGAGCTCTGCTGTACCAACCACAGTGATACCTCCTAGTCAGTCACACACAAATACATTGGCTTTATGCATTGTCATTTAATGACAGGATTTAACATTGGTGCACTCTATTGTCCCTCTAATCACTCTGACATCATTGTAAATGTCATCGAAATTCTAATCAAATACTTCATGAGAGCCCGTGAGCAATTGCGTGAGAACACAAAAGTTTTAATGGGAATTATCTAGTGTAAATGGCCTCTATTAAAAAGAGGAGGATCCCATATTTAAAAAGAGGAGGATCTACTATATTTATTTCTCAACTTTCCTAATTTCGAACACATTGCTTATCTTTACAACAGGAGTATAGCCTACCTGGCTGGCATGAAAACGAACCATGGGAAAAGCATCCTCCATTATCTATTTAAGTGCATAGATGACATGTATTTTTTCCCCCTCCCAAGTTTTGAAACAGGTGCATGATATTGGTCCATTCTAAATCAAAACAAATGTCACACATATATTATTTAGTATGTGTAAAGACAAGATTAAATCAAGAATAGTCTGATGGGTGACAATATTCACCTTTCACTTGACTATGCTTGGAATATTAATTTCTCGCGCAGAATAGAATAGGCCACCTTTTGTACTATGGGGGATAGTAGATTGACATAGGCTGGTGCTTTTGCTGTTCGTTAGGGCTACTCATCTTGTTGGCTGACTATCTTGTTGGATGACAAAATGTAAATGTGGACAGTTCTTCCAACATCTTCAATATGCGCCTTGGAATTTGAAAGGACGCTTGCAGTTGCGTCCCCGATGTGTATGTCTTCATTAGTAGCCTTTGAGAAGGACCCGATCACGTGACAAGCTTTGGCTAATAATAATTTAGAATCTGAGAGAGCCATGTGAGTGACAGGTGCTTCAGAGCACGCAGCCAGGAGAAGGGAATTATGATGATTATATTCAGTCCAAGGGCACAACAGAAACTGGACACAAAAGGCATGGATTTTTTTAGGGTTTTACGGCCACACAAAGGAGATGAAGCTGGGAAATTTGAGACTGTCACTGGTGTAGAAAGGAGTAGGCAGGAGGCAGCCACAGGTTTAGAACTACTGTATTTAATTAAGCACCATAGATCAAAGCGGGACGAAACCCAAGAGATATTGTGCTCAAAATATATCTTCATAAACAAAAAGGCACAGGATGAACCCAAAGTGCAAAATATAAAGTACTCAGGAAATAGTAGGCAAGATTCCTGTCATGAAAACAAGTAACATTTTCAATGACCGACAAAGACAAATGTCAGAGGGAGTATATATACAGTGATAGATTGGGGATTGGAACCAGGTGTGTGTAATGATGACGAGACAAGTCCGGAGTTGATGAGTGAAGGACGTTTGCCAGCAGTAGGTTCGGCAGCAGCTAGAAGGCCGGCGACGCTGAACACCTGAGCTGGACAGGATGGGGAGCCAAAGCGAAGGCTGGTGTGACAGAGTCATTATTAAGTGCTTGTCAAATTGTGAATGAGAGACTGATGAAGTGTGTGCAGCCATGAGACTTTTTTCAAATCATCATTAGATTCGCATCATACAGCCTTAGAATGTATTAACAATCAAAACATATATCCCAACATTTGTATCACAAATAAGTTGCATAAATAACTCTAAATTAAGTATACAGGAGGACCTGTTTCTTTGTTAACTGCTCAACACCGAATAGTCGCATTTGCGCACTCCCTCAAATCGCTTGGAGAAAGTATGTTCAATTGTATTCTTCATACTATAAAAGAATATAAAATAATGCCACGGAATTCTATCCAAATTGTGTCTGCTAAATGAAATAGTGTAGCCCAGGTCAGGTCCTAACATAAGGACAACTCAGAGTATGCTATTCTGTTCATCTGAAATAGACTACATTTTCTTCATATCATGTTTCTTTAGACCTGTCTAAAATAAATTATGGATTTATTGTGAAGGTGTAGGCTATATTACGGCGCACAATACGGCGCCCAGCGTAGTCCGGGTTTGGCTGGGGTAGGCCATCATTGTAAATAAGAATTTGTTCTTTAACTGGCGTGCCTAGTTAAATAAAAGTTAAGTAAAAAAAAAATGTTTTAATTAAATGGATTTATTAGACTTTTTAAAATTAAGATTTTCCAAAGGTCTGCATCAGTGGCTTGTGTGGAAACCAGGAGATGCTGAATGTGTTTATGTTAATTAAGTGACAATTACCGTGAGACAGGCAGTTATTTGCTTGACAATTACCGGCTGACAAAATGTTATGACCGCCACAGCCTTAGGTGTATTTCTCAACTTTCCTAATGTGTTTATTCATGCATATTCATTCACACAGAGACATAGGCATAAGCACACACGTAGACACGCACACACACACACACACACACACACACACACACACACACACACACACACACACACACACACACACACACACACACACACACACACACACACACACACACACTTTGTCTCATACTTTGTACTACTTTATGCCATTGAAGAAGTCAGCGCTGCGTATGAGTCAGTCATTGAGCCTTCCTCCCCCTCCAAATTGTAAAAAGAGCTCTTGGCTTGGTTTACAGTATATCAAACGATCTTATTAAACTTCTCATTTCTATTTGGAGTAAAGAGCCACAGATGGGCTGCAGGAAAAGTCCAGAATTTAGCATGATTTACAAAACAAATGTACCATTCCAACCGTATTGTCCTGCTTTTTCGAAATACATCGTTTTGGTCTTTTGGCACAACAAGGTTCTCCATGACTGTCCATTGTCTTTATGTGCTCTCACCAGGAGTCTATCTAACTAGTCTATTTCTCAACCATCTCAACCATCCGTGATGCCAGAAGTTCACTTTCACATAGCAATGCGATGATTGCCCTCCTGGAGCTGATTTTGTGCTGATTTCTGGAAAGGGTTTGAGTGTGTGTTAGGCAGGGCACAGTTCCAGATCCCTCTTAGCCTGACCTCCGCTCACTGACCTCCTCTCACTGACCTCCGCTTTCTCCTCATATTTACTGTAAATGAACCCTGTCTTCTAATGAGCAAGGCTGTATGTTTCTGCTCGACCGTTTGCCCCAGGGACGTCCCGTTTGACATTCTGGCCAAGAGTTTAAAGGGCAATCCGGGATTGGTACGTCCGTTTTCGGACTGTGAAATGAATGACACAAGCCATTGGCCACTCGAGCAGTTTTATGTTTTTCTAATCCCAGAGTGACCCTTTAATGGTCGATTTGTGGAAGAGAACAAGTTGATGAGGCTTGGTGAGGATACGTTGACCAAACGTTAGTCAAAGGCAAAGCTCTGGGACATGACAGCATACTCCGATGTGAATAAGGTAGACATTGTCAGGATGTCAGAACTCAATAATATTAGAGGAACAATAGCCTACACTGTTCATCCCAAGCAGCACTTAGTTTGGAAAAGAGATTGGTGTTCTTTACTTGTTATGGAAAACGTTCTTAGTGTTTGGAGCAGCATTGTGTTTTGCTGTGAGCAATAAAAGTGTTTTTGTCAGTCTGTGGTCTCAGTATGGTCTCAGTATCCTGGATGTTGGTTGTTTTGTGGTCGTGGTCGGCAAGGCTAACCTAGGTTTGACCGTGCAGCTGTGGGAAGTGATGACGACCCACTGTCCAATTGAATGAGTAGCAGCCAGTCTGAAGGAACCATGAAACTCCACAGATAGACAACGCATTGTTGTTAAACTGTGAAGAAGGAAGCGCCGCATTCATTCTTGTCTCCATTTCTCTGGAGTCTGCTCTAATTTCTCTCAGATCCTTCCTCAAAAAATGTGTATAGTCACTGTAGCCTACAGTCACTTTGTGGGCTCATCTTTCGTTGACAGATTTCGGCCGGAGTAAAACCTCTCGCTTTGCCTCTTCATCTCTGGTAAATTCAAAACTCAATGTTTAAATGGCATCAGCTATCAGTGGTTCTCTACTCTATGTTGCCGTCTGTTTTGTGGATTTGGTTTGGTGATCTGATATGAGAACAGAAAGTTTATGTTTCACATTTTGTTTGAATTGTCCATTGTACATCTGTCAGATGATTACTAGTCTTCTAACATTCAACAAGGGAATCTCTCTTTTATCCCAGGTGCCTACGGCATGAACATAACGATGCTTTCCCAGTGAGTGACAATGTTTATTGACCTAACTTTGATGTGACGCAGTCAGGAGTCCAGCATCTATACGGTGTCCCAAAAAGCATCCTATTCCCTATATAGTGCACTAATTTTGACCAGGGAAAATGGCACTTTATTCCCTATATAGTGCACTACTTTTGACCAAAGGGAATAAGGTGCCATTTAGGACATAGCCTGTGTCTGTTGTCAGACTGAAGGGCCCATCCAGGAAGTCACCCACTGGGCGACAAACAACCAAGCCATGACCTTTGGATCACGACCTTGGACTGAGACTGTCACTGGGATCTCACTGGGGTGCAGAAAAACACAAGAGCCCAACAGAACACAGCTGCTTCATCTGATACCTCCAGCCCCCTTCTCTCTAAACCTGACCATCGATTGGAAAGAGTAGGGATGGAATGAGCTGGAAAATGGAGGGGGTTGCAGGTTGCTTTGTTGTTGTGGCGGCCATGTTTGTGTTTTGACAGCTGTCCTCCATGTTGAATACTTGGACAGCTAATCCTGGGAGCTCGGTTTATCCTGTCAACATTGTCTAATGACGAAAAAGTTGGAACGCCTTGTCTGTGTATTGTAGAAATTCATTTTCTAGTGTTTTGATTTACTTTCAGAGCAATAGATGTATAAGAACTCTGTCAACATATTTAGATAGCACTGCTGTTTCTGGAGCAAGGCTTTTTGATGACTTTGAAGTGGTGTTCTCATGTGCTTGTTTAGAAGTGGAAGCCGGCATTGGGTTTGTACTCCAAACACACGTCAGTCGTTATAAATGTTCGGAAGCTCTGATATCCATTTTGTTTAGCCCTGGCGGCTACATACTCAACGACCATTGCTATGATCTACAACGATCTATGCATAGAGGCAAACCACAGATTGAAGCGGATCTTTGTCACTGACCAAGACATTTGTCAGCTGCTATTGGACCTGTCTGACGTGATTCTGTGTAACTGACTGCACACACAGAACTTGCACAGTGATTGTAAGAGATATTCTTGGTAGGCGCTAGTCCTTGTTAAGAGACTTTAAGGGGGCCACCGAGGGGCCAGTTATAGATGGGGGCATCATAAGCCATGTGAGGGTGCCATTCGTGACTCACTGAGAGCTGGACAAGGTACCTCAGCTCCAAAAGGAAACATGTGATGTCAGGATAGCAAGGTGACCAGGTGCTATCATTCATCTCTCTCTCTCTCTCTCTCTCTCTCTCTCTCTCTCTCTCTCTCTCTCTCTCTCGCTCTCATTTCTGTCTCATTCTCTTTATTTCCCTCTCTGTCTTTTTCCTCTCTCTTCTTTCTTGCTGCTTTCCAACTGCTATCGCTCTTTGTCCATCTCTACTCTCCTTCTCTGACTTCCTCTTGATTACCTTCTTTAGCTGTAATTACAGTGCATTCAGAAAGTATTCAGACCCTTTTCATTTTTCAACATTTGTTACAATACAGCCGTATTCTAAAATGGATAAAATTAATATTTTTCCTCCTCAATCTACACACAATACCCCATAATGACAAAGACATTTTAGCATATTTATTAAAAATAAAAACAGATATCTTATTTTTTACAAGTATTCAGACACTTTGCTGTGAGACTCGAAATTGAGCTCAGGTACTTCCTGTTTCCATTGATCATCATTGAGATGTTTCTACAACTTGATTGGAGTCCAGCAGTGGTAAATTCAATTGATTGGACATGATTTGGAACAACACACACCTGTCTATATAAGGTCCTACGGTTGACAGTGCATGTCAGAGAAAAAAACCAAGCCATGAGGTTGAAGGAATTGTCCGTAGAGCGCCGAGACAGGATTGTGTAAAGGCACAGCTCTGGGGAAGTACTCCAAAAAATATCTGCGGGTCCCCAAGAACACAGTGGCCTCCATCATTCTTAAATGGAAGAAGTCTGGAAGCACCAAGACTCTTCCTAGAGCTGGCCGCCCAGCCAAACTGAGCAATTGGGGGAGAAAGGTCGGGGAGGTGACCAAGAACCCAATGGTCACTCTGAAGGAGCTCTAATTGGCTAAAGCTATCCCTTGCTAGCTATACCTCTTTTCAACTGTATGGGTGGTGACTCAAGTGCTCGGGCACCAAATGGTTCCAGTGCACTAAAGAAAATTAAGATTCTTAAATGGTTCTTCCTCAGCTCTTAAGGTTCCTTGGAGAACTCTTTCCCGATAAAGAATAACCTTTTTAGTTAAGAGTGGGGTTCTTCGCGTGGCATATATGGTTCTTCAAAGTTCTAAAAGGTTCTTGAAATGTATGGAAGGCTGCAGATGTGTCCCTTTCATAGCACAGAGCACATTGGGCAGTGTTAACTAGTGTAACATTTCTAGTTACACTAGGCTTAAATCTAGGCTTAAATGAACACTGTAAAGAGTCAAATGAACACTAAGTGGTGTAAAATAACCTCAGTGTTGGTGTTAATAACCATAGGTGAAGCAAAACCACCCCCATCATTATCATATTTCACAGCATGCATTGATTTTTAGAATTGTTTGTTTCAATACCTATGTTTTTGATTGATTAACTAATCTTATGCTACTCAAATATAAATAACATAAATGTTTCTAAACTAATCAAATCTGTTACTTGGACTTATTGCACCCGTTACTGAAATAGTTGTTCCAGTTTAAATGCTTTAGGTCCCTCAAACTCAACTCTGGGCCTTGAAGCCAGTTCCACTGCATTATGAATATTCTTTTTACTGTCCCCCTTTAATCAGGGACTGATTTAGACCTGGGACAGCAGCTGTGTGCAATTAATTATCAGGTAGAACAGAAAACCAGCAGGCTCTGGATCTTGTAGGGTAAGAGTTGAATACCTCTGCTTTAGGTAGTATCATACAGTATCTTAGTCCTCCCAACCCTAGCAGTCATTCTGAATATAGGTTGCAGGTGAAAACAAATTCAGAATGTTGGTTATCCCTACTCTGTCTGGTTTCTAATAAGAATAACACATTACTTACAGGCCTGCTGTGGCCTGTAAACCATGAGTTTCAGGTGACCTTGTTAGGGTTTAACTAGACTCTCAAAATAAGGCCTTATGAAATAAAAATTGTCTTTAAACATTGAGTCATTCAATTAGGATCTCACTCGGCAAATGTGACATGGATAAAAATGAATGAAAGAAACAACCATGTCTCTGTTACTAGAAAACATAGTCATGGGTGGTACTCTAAAAATTCACTTGAAAGGCACCCTGGGAAATATGTAAATAAGGCTAAACACCTTATTTGCATAAAATAATAGGGTGTGTGCTCTTCCTCAAAGAGCCATTCTATTTAAGGTTCTTATTTGGTTCCACCTGGAACCTTTATTTTTAAGACTAGGCTACAATGGAAATCACCATTTCTACACCAATGCTTTTAATGGAAATTATTAGGATATAATTCATTATCATAATCACATTAAACAAAACAGGAAGCTCAATAGGCATATATTAAGCATAGGCCAAGAAGTGTTAACACAAAGATTGCATTGGCACAGGCTGCCTTTGTGTTACCATGGAAATTTCCATGTCTTGGAAGTGGCTTTCCTTGCGCTGAACATGCAAAGGAGTTTTATTTCAGGTACATGGAAAGCAGACCTTTCATTTTCCCCCACTTCCTGAATTCAAATGAAATACAGCTGTGTTCCCGTCAGCACTGCGGATCTCGGCACTCATCTGTCAGGAAAGATATCCTTGGAAAGAAATATTCCAAGAGAATGTAGGAGAATGCTTGCGTGGCTCTGTGACTTTCCCCACTTGAAGGTCCATGGTTTGAATCAGAGGAGGTTGGTATCATATCTCTTCATCTTATGTGTTTGTTTGGTGTCCCTCACCCCCTCACCAACCGGGCCCTCGGGGGACCAGTGGGCCCTTTAATGTGGCCTCCAGGCTGTTTGTCCAGATGTGTTGATCTGGAGATTCAGACCCAGAACCTGGATAGACCCCAGATTCCCAGCCCACATAGGGCCAGCTAGGCCCCACTCTGACCTCGCTCGCTGCTGTCTCCACATAGCCTGACTCGGCAGCCATCTGAGCCACAATAGACACCTGATCACATGTGTTCCAAATGGCATCCTGTTACCTATATAGTCCACTACTTATGACAATGGCACCCTAGCCCCTAGGCCCCTCAAACTCAACTCTGGACTTCGAAACCAGTTTCACTATGTTTTTTCATTGTTCCCCTCTAATCAGGGACTGATTTAAGTGGGTGCAATTAATTATCAGGTAGAACAGAAAACCAGCAGGCTCTGGACCTCGTAGGGTAAGAGTTGAATAACCCCGCCACAGGCAATGCACAGAGACCCAGGACCTTCAAACAATGTAGTAAATCTTTTGGTATGATAACCATAACATCCTTTCACTTCGTATGGTTACATTGTGAATATTGATGTAGGAAGAAAAGGATATATGCTAACTATTTTCCCAAATGTTTATTAATCTGCATTTCTCTCCCTTGTGTAGGGATCCAGGAGGGGACCCAGTGCACTAAGTGTAAGAATGAGTGGGCGTTAAAGACCTCCATAGCACTACTCTACGTGCTGTGCACTCTACTCACCATCGCTGTGGCTGTCCTCGGGTATAAAGGTAAGCGGAGACACACATCTATCTGTCAGTCAAAGTGCATGCATGTCTGCGCCCCAAATGGCACCATATTCCCTATGTAGTGCACAACTTTGGACCAGGACCCATAGGGAATAAGGTGTCAACCTTAAAGAGGTAGGGAGAGACATATTTTCATGCTGGTGTGTCTGTCAAAAGGGCATGCTACTTTTGAGACATAGAATAGAAAGTGTATGTCATTGTCCAACCGTGGTGGCTAGCATCGTTCAAACAAACCTGCACGTTGCTACTTGACATATTTCACTGAAGTCGTTTGGTTTGTTGAGAAAGTGATTGTCCAAACTGTGCGTGGGGTCCTTGTTCATATCCTGCCAGGAAATAAGATTACATTGGAGAGTGTGTGTGTGGGGGGGACCAGGCTGTGTGTGTGTTGTGTGTTTGTGTGCCTAACATCCCCCCCAGTGACCCCATTCGGTCTGCCCAAACATGACATAGATGCTGTCGGACAATGTTTCATTGTTATTCATTAAGGTAAGTGGAAGAGTCATGGAAACTCTGAGAGATCATCACACTCTCTGAAACTAAAACAAGCCCTTTTCTCTCCAAAGTAACATTTACACACAGTCTGCCACCCGCAGCCTGCCCCCCTTTTTTTTTGCTTTTCCACGAAACCTCAGTGCAGTTGTCTGTCCTCCCCCTTGCACCCTTCCTGCACCCCTGCACACGTCCCCCCATTCACCCTGTCTCTGTTTATTTAACCAACACCCCCAATCACACCTCCGGGAACCAACCCGCGGCTTTGCTGAGCTCCACTTCCTGCGTTCTGATTTTTCCAGCTTTGGGAAAACTGTCCCGCAACGGTCCGAAGGCCAAACTTAAGACTGTTCCGGTGATAATTGCACTAAACCATTCCCATATGTGTACACGTGTTTTTTTTCTCCCTATTTACAACATCTCAAAATGACACTGGTTTACATCTCTCGTGGTTATTGGGGGATTCTCAACTGCATTAAAAGTAATGTCCTTTACACTCACAATTGGGTTCAGTCAGTCAGCAGTCAATCCTCATCCTTGCTCCCCGCTGCACATTTGAATGCATCCCTAATTTAGACCAGATGAGCGGTGAACTCGGTGCCACTCTAGCAGAACCCACTGAAATTGGGTTTTTACTGGCGGAGCTGTAGTACTGGGCTGTCCAGGGAACCACAGCTCCACAGCCTAAACATGCAGTCAGGTCCAGATGGTTATGTGGAGTGAGATCCCAATGCTCTATTCACCTCACATCTGTATTCTGTACTGTAGAATACAGCATATCTCTCACCCTGTGCTCTCTACTCTCACCCATAGCAATGTCCTCGCTTTGTCTCTTTATCTCTTTATGGTGTGTATGTGGTCTCCACTGAGATATAGAACCTCCATGATATAGGCTTTCCTTGCAGGCAAGACTAGGGCTGCATCCCAAATGTCAGCCTATTCCCTATATAGTCCACTACTTTTGACCAGGGGGCTCTGGTCAAAAGTAGTGCACTATATAGGGAATAGGGTGGCATTTGAGACACGACCCAGTTTGGATGAGGTAGGGATCAGAAAAATATGAATATGAGGAAGGAGAGGACACAGAGAGGGGAATTAGAGGGTGTAGGGGGAGTCTCCCCACTCGTTGTCCTCACTCAGCACTCTTGCAGCATTCATTTATTTTTCACCTTTCTTTCTTTTCCTCTGTTTCTCTCTGTGCTCAGGCTGTGTGCATGGGATCTGCCACTACATTCTGGGCTATAATCAAAGCTTTAGCCAAAATAAGCGGAGTTGTCAGGTTGTGTGTATGTGTGTATGCACACGTGTGTGTGTGTGTGTGCATGCTTTTGTGCGTGCATACTCAGTGCCTGCTCAGTGTGTGGGTGTGTGTGTGTTGTGTGTGAGGAAGGGATGACACCCAGAAACCACAGCTGCAGCACAGCTGGCCTACTACACATGCCATAGTAGGGCATAGCTCTTGGCCAGATATTATACAGTGTGTGTGTGTGTGTGTGTGTGTGTGTGTGTGTGTGTGTGTGTGTGTGTGTGTGTGTGTGTGTGTGTGTGTGTGTGTGTGTATGTGAGTGTTGGTGTGTGTGTGTCTGTGTGTGTGTGTGTTATGCAGAGAAATGTACAGTAAATGTATGGTTTAATGTGAGTGTGTCTTTCAGTAGTGTGTGGTACAGTAGTGTATGGTGTCTGGAAATGTGTCTCATTTAGTTTGCAATGTAACATTTCATTCAGACTGGCCATACCTATCCAATCTGAGGTAAAACTACTCTTTCAATAGACAGGGAGTTTTTATAGATCATATGGCTTTCTCAAAACTGTCATAGTTGTTTTTGTATTTCAAAAGTATTTTGGGTGGTTAGTCATCTATGAAGGTGAAAATGTGAAACATGCAGTACCAGTCTAAAGTTTGGACACACCTACTCATTCAAGGGAATTTCTTTATTTGACTATTTTCTACATTGTAGAATAATAGTGAAGACATCAACACTATGAAATACCACATATGGAATCATGTAGTAACCAAAAAAGTGTTAAACAAATCAAAATATATTTGAGATTTGAGATTCTTCAAAGTAGCTAGCCTTTGCCTTGATGACAGGTTTGCACACTCTTGGCATTCTCTCAACCAGCTTCACCTGAAATACTTTTGCGATAGTCTTGAAGGAGTTCCCACATATGCTGAGTACTTGTTGGCTGCTTTTTCTTCACTCTGTGGTCTAACTAATCCCAAACCATCTCAATTGGGTTCAGGTCGGGTGATCGTGGAGGCCAGGTCATCTGATGCAGTACTCCATGACTCTCCTTGGTCAAATAGCCCTTACACAGCCTTAAGGTGTGTTGGGTCATTGTCCTGATGAAAAAAATAATGATAGTCCCACTCAGCACAAACAAGATGGGATGGTGTATCGCTGCAAAATACTGTGGTAGCCATTAAAACCTCTTAAGGATCCACTCCTTTTTTAAAATTTTGAAGCAAGGATATGCGTATTCTTGGTACCATTTGAAAGGGACTCTTTGAAGTTTGTGGAAATGTGAAAGAATGTAGGAAAATATAACACAATAGATTTGGTAAAAAATAATACAAAGAAAAAAACAACCGTTCTTTTGAAATGTTGTTGTACCATCATCTTTGAAATGCAAGAGAAAGGCCATAATGTATTATTCCAGCCCAGATGCAATTCTGGCCACTAGATGGCAGCAGTGTATGTGCAAAGGTTTAGACTGATCCAATGAACCATTGAATTTCTGTTCAAAATGTGGTATCAAGACTGCTCAAATGTGCCTAATTTGTTTTTTAATAACTTTTCCATGCTAATCGAATTAGCCTACGTTAGCTTAACCTTCCGTGGACGGGACACCCATCCCAAAGAAGTTGTTTAAGGGTGCCTTGAATTCTAAATAAATCACAGACTGTGTCACCAGCAACGGACCCCCACATCATCATACCTCCTCCGTACTTCACGTTGGGAACTACACATGCGGAGATCATCCGTTCCCCTACTCAGCGTCTCACAAAGACACGGCGGTTGGAACCAAAAATCTCAAATTTGGACTCATCAGACCAGAAGACAAATGTCCACCAGTCTATTGTCAATTGCTTGTGTTTCTTGGCCCAAGCAAGTCTCTTCATATTATTGGTGTCCATTAGTAGTTGTTTCTTTGCAGCAATTCGACCATGAAGGCCTGATTCACGCAGTCTTCTCTGAACAGATGATGTTAAAAGGTGTCTGTTACTTGAACTCTGTGAAGTATTTATTTGGGCTGCAATTTCTGAGGCTGGTAACTCTGATGAACTTATCCACGGCAGCAAAGGAAACTCTGGGTCTTTCTTTCCTGTGGTGGTCCACATGTGAACCAGTTTCATCATAGAGCTTGATGGTTTTTGTGACTGCACTTTCAAAGCTTTTGAAATTTTCCAAATTGACTTACCTTCATGTCTTAAAGGAATGTTGGACTGTCGTTTCTCTTTGCTTATTTGAGCTGTTCTTGCCATAATATGGACCCGGTCTTTTAACAAATAGGGCTATCGTCTGTATACCACCCTTACCATGTCACAACACAACTGATTGGCTCAAACGCATTAAGAAGGAAAGAAATTCCACAAAATTCCTCTGACACCGCCTGGTATAGAGGTCCTGAATGGCAAGAAGCTTGGCCCCTGGGATGTACTGGGCCGTACGCACAACCTTCTGTAGTGCCTTGCGGTCGGAGGCCGAGCAGTTGCCATACCAGGCGGTGATGCAACCCAGTGCAGCTGTATAACTTTTTGAGGATCTGAGGACCGATTCTAAATCTTTAGATTTAGGCATTGTTGTGCCCTCTTCATGACTGTCTTGGTGTGTTTGGAACATGATAGTTTGTTGGTGATGTGGACACCAAGGAATTTGAAGCTCTCGACCTGCTCCACTACAGCCTTGTTGATGAGAAGGGGGGTGTGCTCGGCCCTCCTTTTCCTGTAGTCCACCATCATCTCTTTTGTCTTGATCACGTTGAGGGAGAGGTTCTTATCCTGGCACCACACTGCCAGGATTCTGACCTCCTCCCTATAGTCTGTCTCTTTGTCGGTGATCAGGCTGTTGTGTCGTTGGCAAACTTAATGATGGTGTTGGAGTCATACTGTTGGAGTCGTACTTGGCCATGCAGTCATGGGTGAACAGGGAGTACAGGAGGGGACTGAGCACTCCCTCCTGAGGGGCCCCCATGTTGAGGATCATCGTGGCAGATGTGTTGTTACCTACCTTTACCATCTGGGGCCGGCCCATCAGGAAGTCCAGGATCCAGTTGAAAAGGGAGGTATTTAGTCCCAGGGTCCTTAGCTCAGAGGTGAACTTTGAGGGCACCATGGTGTTGAACGCTGAACTGTTGTCAATGAATAGCATTCTCACATAGGTGTTCCTTTTGTCCAGGTGGGAAAGGGCAGTTTTGAGTGCAATAGAGATTGCATCATTTGTGGATCTGTTGGGGCAGAATATAAATTGAAGTGGGTCTAGGGTTTCTGGCATAATGGTGTTGATGTGAGCCATGACCAGCCTTTCAAAGCACTTCATGGCTACAGACATGAGTGCTACGGGTCAGTAGTAATATATGCAGGTTAAATTGGTGTTCTTGGGCACAGGGACTATGGTGGTCTGCTTGAAACATGTTGGTATTACAGACTCGGTCAGGGACAGGTTGAAAATGTCAGTGAAGATACTTGCCAGTGTGTCAGCGAATGCTCAGAGTACACATCCTGGTAATTTGTTTGGCCCTGCGGCCTTGTGAATGTTGACCTGTTTAAAGAACTTACTCACATCGACTATGGAGAGCGTGATCACACAGTCTTTTGGAAGAGCTGATGCTCTCATGCATGCTTCAGTGTTGCTTGCCTCGAAGCGAGCATAGAAGTTATTTAGCTCGTCTGGTAGGCTAGTGTCACTGGGCAGCTCACAGCTGTGCTTCCCTTTGTAGTCCGTAATAGTTGGCCAGCCCTGCCACATCCGATGAGCGTGAAGCCGGTGTAGTACTATTCAATCTTAGTCCTGTATTGACGCTTTGACTGTTTGATGGTTCGTCGGAGTGCATAGCGGGATTTCTTATAAGCGTTCAGGTTAGAGTTCCACTCCTTGAAAGCATCAGCTCTACCCTTTAGCTCAGTGCTGATGTTGCCTGTAATCCATGACTTCTGGTTGGAGTACGTGTGGTCACTGTGGGGACGACGCCATCGATGCACTTTTTGATGAAGCCAGTGACTGATGTGGTGTACTCCTCAATGCCATTGTAAGAATCCCGGAACAGATTCCAGTCTATGCTAGCAAAACAGTCCTGTAGCTTAACATCTGCGTCATCTGACCACTTCCTCATTAAGCGAGTAACTGGTACTTTGTGCTTTCGTTTTTGCTTGTCAGCAGGAATCAGGACGATTGTTATAGTCAGATTTGCCAAATGGAGGGCGAGGAAGAGCTTTGTAAGTGTCTCTGTGTGTAGTGTAAAGGTGGTCTAGAGTTTTTTTCCCTCTGGTTGCACATGTAACATGCTGGTAGAAATGAGGTAAAACAGATTTAAGTTTCCCTGCATTAAAGTCCCCTGCCACTAGGAGCGCCGCCTCTGAATGAGCATTATCTTGTTTGCTTATGGCTTTATACAGCTCGTTGAGTGCTGTCTTAGTGCCAGCGTCGGTTTGTGGTGGTAAATAGACAGCTACGAAAAATATAGATGAAAACTCTCTTGGTCTATAGCTTATCATGTGATACTCTACCTCAGGCGAGCAAAACCTTGAGAGAAATAGACACAGACCGCCACCCCTTGTCTTACTGGAAGCAGCTGTTCTATCTTGCCGATGGACCGAAACACCCAGACAGTTGTATGTTATCCATGTCGTATGTTGTAAGTTATCCATGTCCAGTCACGACTCTGTGAAACATAAGATATTACAGTTTTTAATGTCCCGATGGTAGGATAATCTTATCAGATCTCATCCATTTTATTATCCAAGGGGGATTACTCACTCATCGTCGGATCCTTACAAGGCACCCAGACCTACGTCCACAATATCTCTGTATCTTCTTCATGCGAATGATGGGGATTTGGGCCTTGTTGGGTGTCTGAAGTAAATCCTTTGCGTCAAAGAAAAAGGCTTTGTCCAGTACGAGGTGAGTAATCGCTGTCCTGATATCCAGAAGCTTTTTTCGGTCATAAGAGACGGTGGCAGAAACATTATGTACAAAATAAGTTACAAATAACGTTAAAAAAACACACACAATAGCACAATTGGTTAGGAGTCCGTAAAACAGCAGCCATCTTCTCCGGCGCCATCTTTTACAACTTTTTTGGTTACTACATGATTTCATATGTGTTATTTCATAGTTTTGATGTCTTCACTATAATTCTACAATTTAGAAAATAGTAAAAATAAAGAAAAACCCTTGAATGAGTAGGTGTGTCCAAACCTTTGACCCGTAGTGTACATCCGTCCACCAGGTTGAGAAGGCTACATCCCGAGTGGCATTTGATATTCTATATGCAGGCGACTTGATTTCCCCAAAATATTAGGATGTCTACTCTGTATGAAGCCATTTTCCATCATAATTTTATGACTTCTCTATGTTTCAATTCTGGAGACATTTCTAGGAATGGTTGGAAATGTTGTTTTGATCTCGTGTTTCCTGCAATGGAAAGAGTGGGATCCTGGGAGGATTATACGTTCAGAGAGTTTAGGTAGTAAACACTTTCTGAAACATGCGAAAGCAATTACTTCTGAGTTTCAAAACACTACTACATGTCTATGACACCACCCATACCAGGCCCATATCCAGAAAGAGATTCAGAGTAGGAGTGCTGATCTAGGATGATCTTTGCCTTAAATCTTAATGAATAAGAAGGGGGTGGGACCTGATCCTAGATCAGCACTCCTACTCTGAGACGCTTGTGAATATGGGCCCCAGTCAACACTATCAGGTAGGAGTGCTTCTAACACCACAGCACTCTTGATAAGACACTCACCTGAAATAAATTCCATCTAAATGGGAAAATGTAATTATAGGCTACTTTTGGGCTGAATTCCATGTTATGCATGCATGTGAATATGGCATGAATCAATTGATTCAGTCTACTCCCATTTTAGCTTAGCACAATTACAGACGAACACATGCAAGTCATTAAAAGCATGCATGAACTTCTGGGTTTCTATTTCCGCAAGGCATTTGTTGACAATGACAAAAGTACACTCATCCTTGGCGGGTTTGAAGAATGACACATTGTTGTTTTTCTGTCTCTCATCTCTCATTTCCAAGCTGTTGCCTTCCATCCTCTCTGTCGTTGTTAGTTAGATGTTCTATCATCACTTTACTTCTTCCTTAATTGGGATGTTCCGTGAAATGAGTGCCTTTTGCTTCCCTTTGATATTTTAAGTAGAAATTGTGCACTAATATAGAATTTTAAAAGCTGGTTATATTCAATTAAGTGCCCTTTAATATAGACCACGTGGAAAATCCAATAAATTAGCATTTTGACATGCCCCTCTGTGCACCCTCTGTGATTTCCAGGAAGATTTTAACCCACTTAACTCCAACAGTTCTCAAAGTTTTTACCATCCGTGTAAAGCCCTAGTTATTTCTGAACATGGATTATTTACTTCATGTGATTAGTGATTCATTTTAAAGTAAAACAAAAACCTGTCCCTCATTTTAAGGTCGACCCTCCCACTTGGCACACACTGGTTGAATCTATGTTGTCTCAATGAAATGACGTTGAACCAATGTGGAATACACGTTGAACTGACGTCTGTGGTCAGTGGGCTGTTATGTGAACTGAACTGTCGTTTTAATATGGTGGAACTATTCCTTTTCAAATATTATTTTGCAAAAGAAACATTGAACATCTAATAGTCAAATCATAGTGTAAAAGCAGGTGAGCTGGTTCTACTCTTTTTGACCATTTTGTGGTGTTTTGTGTTGGACAACTGAGCGGGTTGAGCGTAACGCGTCAACCCTGTTACCCATAGATCGACAGGCTAGAAATGTTTGAACAACAAGCTTCCATTTCCCCTGATTTATGGCCGATTTAAGATGAAATCGACAACCCTGTTATGGTCAACCATGTTACTTTATTTGGCACTTAATAGGCACTTACTGTAGTCATTTTAAAAATGTAGCCTCTTAAGATTGGAAAATGTGCCATGCAGGAAATGTTACATTTATAGGGCTCTATTTTTGGCTGGTGTTAAGCCAGCACAATTGTCAAACACACACTTGTTTGCAATTTCGACCTGTTAAAGCCGGTACTCTTCTATTTTCAAACCATAGCGCCATGATTAGTAATTTACCTGTCTTATATGAGTTATCTTCATATTTAGAAACATTTGTTATTTTCCTGTAACAATTGTTTGTTTTCCAACATGCTTTTGTTTGCTGACATTGTTTGTTTGCTGACATGCTTTTGCACTATTCACATATGCCTACCTGCAGTGCATACTCCATCACTTTTGTATCCATCCCCATTTCCAAAGAGCGCATTTGAGGTTTAAAAAGTCTCCTGATGTTTGTAATTTACACTTTGACATTTCAGACTTGATTTTCCTTTAAGAAAAATTGATCAACCCCTATAAAAATGTCCATTAATTATAATCCAGATAATCATTCACATTTCCTGTTGCTGCTGGATTCATTTCCTGCTGTAGCAAACTGGCTCAAATTAAGATGCTACATCTGTACAGATTGCCCAGATAAACACACTCAGTCAGAACAGTGGGATCTATCTATCCATGTCCTCCAGTGCTCTCAGTCAGAAGGAGGAATTGAGGTGCTCGTGCATCTTCTCCTCTTGTGTCTTTATGATCTTTATGATGATTCGACCCTTGGTGGTCTAGAATAAAGTGAATGATGATATCCATTTAAGGGTTGAGCTCGGTGGGGTCTTTGAGCTTGATTAGTTAGTTGGTCTTTACCTGTTTTCTTAAGTGGAGGATATAAATAACGGCTAGGGTATAGTTTTCACTGGTTGTAACTATGGATGCACCTATATGACATTTTTGGCCGATATTCAATATTTTCCTTGCCAAAAAACCTGATACCGATAACCGATATGAAATTTTGTGGCCTTTTACGTATTCTAGAACAGTTAAATCGTTGAAACACACACACACACACACACACACACACACACACACACACACACACACACACACACACACACACACACACACACACACACACACACACAGTAAAACATAATCAAAACCTATTTCTTTCACTTACTTGCTGTGCTCTTTTAATAACTTGTTCAGTCTTTTCATTCTAAACCAGGATTTCATCATACATATCAAGCAGTGAAGTTTCAGCTCTGTCACGCCTGCTCCCGTTCCCCTTCTCTGGCGCTCGAGGGCGCCAGGCTGCTCATCATTACGCACACCTGTCACCATTGTTACACGCATCAGCGCTTCATTGGTCTCACCTGGACTCACTTTATTGATTGCCTCCTCTTTATCTGTCTATTCCTCAGTTTGATCCTTGTACTTAGGTCCTTGTACCTAGCATCGAGCAGGGTGGCGACACAGTAAAGAGGCTCAGAGAAAATGCCACTGAATCGCTTGTTCACAGCCTCTAGTAGAGTACTTTTGCAAGTTTTAACCATACGGTCTGTGTCAGCAGTTTTGTTGAGCAGGAGTTTCAATGCCATGACAGAGGGTATCACGTCTGCTGCAGACGCAGTTGATGAGCTTGTTTCTCAAGTCAGTTGTTTCTAATGGAGCTAGGAGTGTGTTCATGTTTCCAAGTTTCAAACATGTTCTGAAATGGCAGAATCAGTATGAGAACCAGCACATTCTTGAGCATGCAATACGGCTTTCCTCAGTATGAAATCTTCGTCGACCCACTGTGCTGTCAGACTCAGCATGCTCATGGGGCTGACATCACTGGTCCAAATGTCAGTCGCGAAGCTAATAGCATTGACGCCCATAGCAAGTAGCTCATGGATGTGCATTTCAACAATACTGTGTAACTCCGGTGGGGCAACATCTGAAAAATAGCATCTACTCGTTAGTGTTTATCGGTTCTTGAGGTGCTCGACCAGTCGGACGAAAGCCAGCATCATCCATGAGAGAGATTAATTGGATTAATTATCCAGAGCAATGAATTCCATTATCTTGACGTTAATGGATTTTGCCTTTGAGTTGTCTCGCTGAAATGTTCTTACTCTCATATGACTGCTCGACTTGAACTTGTTTAGTTGTGTGCGCTTAGTTTTTTTCAGATTTTGTTCTAAGTAGTCGCTGAACGTCTGGTGGTGATGCACTTTCAAGTGAGTAATTAGGTTTGTGGTCTTGAAAGATTTCACTCTCTCTTCCTCTGGAAATAATAGCAGCACAAACGTTGCAGATGGCCTTTTTGTTATCTTCCTTTGAAACTTAAATAGATCCACACAGCAGACATTGTGGGCTAGGTTAGGAATGCTGTGTTGCATGTGTAGAGCTGTATTTTTAGTGGCGTCATTACGTCATCTACCTACGTTATAAAGGTATGCACGTCAGCTTTGACATCGGTTTTGCACATTGGCATTAAACTAGATGCCGATGTTGTCATTTTAGCTAATATCGGCCGATTCTGATATGCGTACCGAAATATCGTGCTCCCTTAGTTGTAACCCCTGTGGTCTCCAGTTAGCTGGTTAGAGATGGCTCCCTAGCCTGTGGAAGTGGTGGTGGTGGTGGTGGTGGTGGTGGTGGGGTGATTCCATGGAATCTCAGACACATTCCAGAGGAAATGAAGGGTTCTGCCGCCTGTGGGGGAGTAAAGACCCTCCCTGACACAGCGTCTGTCTCCTTAGGGTACCCTTTGATCCCCCTGTTTACTGAGGACCCCCCTCAGGTTGTTTCCTGTCCCCCAGGGTCCCTCCAGTGTCTCTGTCCTACCCCCCCCCCCCCCTCCTCTCCAGACCCTACTCCCTCTGACCACCCACCCACTCTGCGCTCATCTGCCAGTGTCTTCAGTGTCTCATGCTCAGTCTTCATGGACACACCCAGTCATTGAGACATTATTGTTTATTACATGACCATTTCCTAATCCTAAAGCTTGTGATTGCTGAGGCGACCATTATTACATACCCACCAGACATATATTATATATTGTGTCTGAGTGAGGTTTCATAATCATTCTTTCTGATCCCTTTTATACATGGTGTCTGTGATTGCAGGCTATTCTGCCCATCCTTCTCAGACTCGTAATATTGTATGGAGCCCACCACTGTGCTGAAGCGCTAACCCTGAACTGTGTTGTGTTGTTTGTGTTGCAGTGGTGCAAAAGGTTGACAATGTGTCCGAAGGTATCGAGAGCTATGGGGGGAAGATCATTGCTGTGGAAACAGACTTGAAAAAGCTAGGTGAGTTTCCCCACTACCTATAGCAAGTTGACCATGCATAATCCTTTGTAACTTAAGCATGTGCATTGTGTTGAACAATAACAGTTAAGAGTTACTGTTTTTACTGAAGTCTTTCATTGAAGTCTGTTTAATCTTTGATTGAAGAGTAACCACACCAACCATTATGTAATCATTTCTTTCACACCATGTCCCCAGATGACCAGACTGGGGAGAAGTCAGAGAACACTACCACAGAGATCCAGGCCTTTAAGAACAACATCCGGGCTCTGCAGCGGCAGCTGTCTGAGGTGGCAGAGAGGAGCAGCAGTAACCGGGCGGCCCTGGGTCGTCTGCAGGATTCTGGCCTGGACATGCAGGGCAGCCAGGGCTCCATACAGGGTCTGCTGGAGGCCAACACGGCCACGCTGAGGTCGGTCAATGGCACCCTGCGGGCCTACGGTGGCACCATGGAGGGTCTTCAGGAGGACACGGCTCGGCTGCAAACTGAGCTCCAGGAGCAGGTTCGGCAGCAGAGCCAGGCCCTGCTGAGCATCGGGAATCTTAACCTCACCCAGGCCCAACAGAGGGGCCTGATCTCGGCTTTGCAGAGATCTGTGGACGACACCAGCCAGGCCATCCAGAAGATCCGAAACGACTTCCAGAGCCTGGAGCAGACGGCCAGGCAGACAAAGTCGGACGCTGATTGGCTGAAGGAGAAGGTGCAGAACCTCCAGGTGCTGGCCTCCAACGCCTCTGCCCTGGCCAAGTCCAACAACGACAGCCTGGAGGACGTGGGATCTCAGCTGGCCTCGCTGTCTGGACAGCTCCAGAACACCTCCAGCCTGGCAGAGAACCACGACCAGACTCTTAGGGAGATCATGGACCAGCAGCGCGACCACGACAACCTCACCTCCTCTAAGTTCGACCAGCTGGAGATACGCCTGGACGAGTCAGAGGGGAGCATCGACCGTGTGACAGGCAACATCAGCTTTACTACCCAACTCCTGGGCGCCATCAACCTGAACCTCAACGAGCTGCGCACCTGCGCTGAGACAGTGGGGCGCCACTCCGACTACCTGTCCGACTTGAATGCCACTGTGTCGGACGTGAGGTCGGACGCCACCACACTGAGGTCGCAGCAGGACGACCTGGTGGCCCGCCTGGACAAGGAGGTCACCAGCCTCTCCATCATCATGGAGGAGATGAAGCTGGTAGACAGCAAACACTCACAGCTCATCACCAACTTCACCATCCTACAGGGTAAATCAAATGAAATCACATTTACATGTGTCTTATACAACTGGTGTAGACTTTACCGTGCAATGCTTGCTTTGTAGCCCTTTAAAAATAAAATAAACTCAGCAAAAAAAGAAACGTCCTCTCACTGTCAACTGCGTTTATTTGTATGAACATAACCAGATTTAACAACTGAGACATAAACTGAACAAGTTCCACAGACATACAGTGCCTTGCGAAAGTATTCGGCCCCCTTGAACTTTGCGACCTTTTGCCACATTTCAGGCTTCAAACATAAAGATATAAAACTGTAATTTTTTGTGAAGAATCAACAACAAGTGGGACACAATCATGAAGTGGAACAACATTTATTGGACATTTCAAACTTTTTTAACAAATCAAAAACTGAAAAATTGGGTGTGCAAAATTATTCAGCCCCTTAACTTTCAGTGCAGCAAACTCTCTCCAGAAGTTCAGTGAGGATCTCTGAATGATCCAATGTTGACCTAAATGACTAATGATGATAAATACAATCCACCTGTGTGTAATCAAGTCTCCGTATAAATGCACCTGCACTGTGATAGTCTCAGAGGTCCGTCAAAAGCGCAGAGAGCATCATGAAGAACAAGGAACACACCAGGCAGGTCCGAGATACTGTTGTGAAGAAGTTTAAAGCCGGATTTGGATACAAAAAGATTTCCCAAGCTTTAAACATCCCAAGGAGCACTGTGCAAGCGATAATATTGAAATGGAAGGAGTATCAGACCACTGCAAATCTACCAAGACCTGGCCGTCCCTCTAAACTTTCAGCTCATACAAGGAGAAGACTGATCAGAGATGCAGCCAAGAGGCCCATGATCACTCTGGATGAACTGCAGAGATCTACAGCTGAGGTGGGAGACTCTGTCCATAGGACAACAATCAGTCGTATATTGCACAAATCTGGCCTTTATGGAAGAGTGGCAAGAAGAAAGCCATTTCTTAAAGATATCCATAAAAAGTGTTGTTTAAAGTTTGCCACAAGCCACCTGGGAGACACACCAAACATGTGGAAGAAGGTGCTCTGGTCAGATGAAACCAAAATTGAACTTTTTGGCAACAATGCAAAATGTTATGTTTGGCGTAAAAGCAACACAGCTCATCACCCTGAACACACCATCCCCACTGTCAAACATGGTGGTGGCAGCATCATGGTTTGGGCCTGCTTTTCTTCAGCAGGGACAGGGAAGATGGTTAAAATTGATGGGTCTGCAAAAGACCTGAGACTGGGACGGAGATTTGTCTTCCAACAAGACAATGATCCAAAACATAAAGCAAAATCTACAATGGAATGGTTCAAAAATAAACATATCCAGGTGTTAAAATGGCCAAGTCAAAGTCCAGACCTGAATCCAATCGAGAATCTGTGGAAAGAACTGAAAACTGCTGTTCACAAATGCTCTCCATCCAACCTCACTGAGCTCGAGCTGTTTTGCAAGGAGGAATGGGAAAAAATGTCAGTCTCTCGATGTGCAAACCTGATAGAGACATACCCCAAGCGACTTACAGCTGTAATCGCAGCAAAAGGTGGCGCTACAAAGTATTAACTTAAGGGGGCTGAATAATTTTGCACGCCCAATTTTTCAGTTTTTGATTTGTTAAACAAGTTTAAAATATCCAATAAATGTCGTTCCACTTCATGATTGTGTCCCACTTGTTGTTGATTCTTCACAAAAAAATACAGTTTTATATCTTTATGTTTGAAGCCTGAAATGTGGCAAAAGGTCGCAAAGTTCAAGGGGGGTGAATACTTTCGCAAGGCACTGTATGACTAACAGAAATTGAATAATGTGTCCCTGAACAAAGAGGTCAAAATCAAAAGTAACAGTCAGTATCTGGTGTGGCCTCCAGCTGCATTAAATACTGCAGTGCATCTCCTCCTCATGGACTGCACCAGATTTGCCAGTTCTTGCTGTGAGATATTACCCCACTCTTCCACCAAGGCACCTGCAAGTTCCTGGACATTTCTGGAGGGAATGGCCCTAGCCCTCACCCTCCAATCCAACTGGTCCCAGACGTGCTAAATGGGATTGAGATCCGGGCTCTTCGCTGGCCATGGCAGAACACTGACATTCCTGTCTTGCAGGAAATCACGCACATAACGAGCAGTATGGCTGGTGGCATTGTCATGCTGGAGGGTCATGTCAGGATGAGCCTGCAGGAAGGGTACCACGAGGGAGGAGGATGTCTTCCCTGTAACCCACAGCATTGAGATTGCCTGCAATGACAACAAGCTCAGTCAGATGATGCTGTGACACACCGTCCCAGACCATGACGGACCCTCCACCTCCAAATCGATCCCGCTCCAGAGTACAGGCCTCGGTGTAATGCTCATTCCTTTTACGATAAACACGAATCCGACTATCACCCCTGGTGAGACAAAACAGTGACTCATCAGTGAAGAGCACTTTTTGCCAGTCCTGTCTGGTCCAGCGACGGTGGGTTTGTGCCCATAGGCGTCGTTGTTGCCGGTGATGTCTGGTGAGGTCCTGCCTTACAACAGGCCTACAAGCCCTCAGTCCAGCCTCTCTCAGCCTATTGCGAACAGTCTGAGCACTGATGGATTGTGCGTTCCTGGTGTAACTCTGGGAAATGTTGTAGTTGCCATCCTGTACCTGTCCCGCAGGTGTGATGTTCAGATATACCGATCCTTTGCAGGTGTTGTTACATGTGGTCTGCCACTGCGAGGATGATCAGCTGTCCGCCCTGTCACCCTGTAGCGCTTTCTTAGGCGTCTCACAGTACGGACATTGCAATTTATTGCCATGGTCACATCTGCAGTCCTCATGCCTCCTTGCAGCATGCCTTAGGCACGTTGACGCAGATGAGCAGGGACCCTGGGCATCTTTCTTTTGGTGTTTTTCAGAGTCAGTAGAAAGGCCTCTTTAGTGTCCTAAGTTTTCATAACTGTGACCTTACTTGCCTACCGTCTGTAAGCTGTTAGCGTCTTAACGACCGTTCCACAGGTGCATGTTCATTAATTGTTTATGGTTCATTGAACAAGCATGGGAAACAGTATTTAAACCCTTTACAATGAAGATCTGTGAAGTTATTTTGATTTTTACTTAATTATCTTTGAAAGACAGGGTCCTGAAAAAGGGACATTTCTTTTTTTGCTGAGTTTAGTAACACAAGAGGAGTAAAATAAATGACACAGAATGGAGCTATATACGTGGAGTTCCAGTACTAGATCAATGTGCAGAGGTACGAGGATTTGAGGTAGATACAGTATGTACATGAAAGCAGGGTAAAGTGACACTCACACTCCTCTACCACACTTTGAACAGTTGATCAGACGCAGGTTTATATATTTTTTTATTGTTTCTTGTTTCAGGTCCACCTGGTCCAAGAGGCCCGCGGGGAGACAAAGGACCCCAGGGAGGAGCCGGTCAGCCCGGGCAGAAAGGGGAGAAAGGGGATACGGGTGGGCCTGGGGTGCAGGGGCTCCGTGGAGAGAAGGGATTTCCAGGACCACCAGGAATACAAGGGTTCAAAGGTCAGCCAGGCTCACGGGGGAACCCAGGTTCAAAGGGATCCCGAGGGTCAGGGGGCAGGGCAGGACCCCCGGGGGCGAATGGTGAGCCAGGCACTGCTGGGCTCCCTGGGAGAGATGGACAGGCCGGTCCTCAGGGGCCACAAGGTCCGTCGGGAGACCGAGGACAGGTGGGGCCGGCTGGGGCACAGGGACCCAGGGGACCAGTGGGGCCCATAGGGGCCCCAGGGCCACCTGGACTGCCAGGACTCACTGCCCGATCTGCAGCAGCAGCAGCGGTGCCTTTGGTCCCTTTCTCGATGCAGAGTGAGGCCCCCGCTCCTACTGTGTCGGCCCCAGGTGATACACATTCGTTTTTATACACCATCGATATGTCTGTATCACTCTGTCAACACCATCTATGATAGACAGGACATAAGTTCATTGTGATAGTATAACAATAACCGTTCACTGCAGGTTGTCCTCAAGAGTGGGTTGGCTTCAGAGACAAATGCTATCACTTCTCCAAAGAGCTGCACAACTTTGACGATGCAAAGAAAAGCTGTGATGCCCAGACTGCGTCAATGGTGATCATTAACGATAACGATGAACAGGTAAGAAGAGTCATCCTCATAGGCCTTTCAAAATCAAAAGCACAACTGTTCAAACAGTCATAAAATGAGTGACATTACTGACATCATGTTTCCTTGTTTTCTCTCAGAAATGGCTGCAAAAGCAGACCTCTGGAAAGGGCTACTTCTGGATGGGTCTGACAGACAGGGAGGAGGAGAATGCATGGCGCTGGCTGGATGGAACCGAACCTGCCTTCTCGTATGTATAGTACCTCAGTGTCAAGGCCGATGCTAGTCTTTCACAGCCAAGATAATCCCATTATATCAATGCAAGAGTAAAGGGGAAGACGCAGTTACATGCATGTGTCTCAAGTTAGGTTTCAGTGTGTGAGTGCCCTCTGCTGTGTGACTGTAGGCAGTGGAAGCCAGGACAGCCAGACAACTGGAGCCACGGGCACGAGAGAGGAGAGGACTGCGCTGGCCTCATCCACGAGGGACTGTGGAATGATTTCTTCTGTGAAGATCTCATCAGCTACATCTGCGAGAAAGCCATGGAGTATCCGTGAGTATCCATCTACAGTATCCCTCTGTCTCTTTGTGTGTCTGTTTGTCTTGTTTGTCAAGTTTTCTAAGATGTATATTTTTTGTTCTTTTTCTAGTCATAGTTGTTTTGTTTGCAAAAATAAATTTGGTAATCTACAAGCAATGTTGTTTTCTGCAGCAAAAACTCCAGGATTATAGCACCCTCTGTGGAAGGAGAAGAAACAGAGGAGGCGTGGTTGAGTCAGAGGCGGTATGATGAGCATCATTAGGCCCCGCCCACAAGTGACACTAGCCATCTGACACCCTATGCATGGACATGCTATGTGGAGAGATACGAGGGACAAGCTTCACAAGCCTGAATCGAGACTGTGGCTGCATTCACTGAGATTTCCCCCACTCATAGCCAGATTCAGCTCTCCTCCAAAGTGAATCCAGACCACTACTTCCAGAATTTGCATTCCAGCAACATGACAATCAAGTGTTGAGGGGAAGATCAATCGTTTTTTATTTTATTTTTTATAATCACCAAAGTAATTGACTCATATAGATTTGTCTCATTAAATTTTTTTTTTAAATGCTGTTTTTTGTGTGACGTTAAGTCCATTTATAACTGATTATCTGAATGTATATTTTCATATTGCGGTTTTTCAATGTAGACCATTATTTTACGGCGCCAATGGGACTCACCACAGTGTCTTTCACAGTTGATTGTCTAGTTCCTCCTTAATTATGTGAGGTGCAAAATGATGCGCAAAATAAACCAAAGAAATGTCGCCGATATGTCCTTTCTCAAACATCAAGAACTGTCTAGCTATATGTAAGTATGTTATTATACACATTAATCTAAATAAATGAAGTATTTACACATAATAACAGTCAGAAAGTCTGCTTGGTTATGAAGTCAAGACTGCACAAGTTTACATGTTAGTATTTCTATATGTATGGTACTGTATATTTGCGTATGGGGCCTGTATGGTGTATGAGTTTGTACTTTCCACAATATAACAAGTGACTATGGTCATGTTCCAGGCTGGTTTCAATGCAGACATTGAATTGCATCAACTAATGGTTGCACGCCACATCATCCTGTCCCTCTGGGATATCGCAGGGATATCTGCGGGCAAAAATGATTGATTTTGCTGCGGCAATTCTGACAATTTGCATGCCAATATGCAATGAGTTTGTCCTCCAATGTGTCACTAAAATGCGGGGACGAGGGAAAAAGGTTGTTGAGATGTGGCTTGATTGAACCATATTGTGCGGTAAATGTACGGTGATTGAGTCCAATTTATGTGCTGCGATGATGGGTCGGTTTTAGTTTTATGGGATAATATTGCAATGATTTTACTGTTTTATGCGGAAATAGTGGAGTGATTTGTCAAATTTGCAAGTATGCGGGGAATTGTTGACGTTTCAAAAAGATGTGCAATCGCAGAATCCTGGAGGGAGCGAGGGACTAATAATTGACAGTGCTGCCGGGCATCAGATTACTATACCATATGATGTGGGCAGCTGTTTTGATAAACACCTTTCCAGGCGTTGTGTGGCATCGGCAATGTAGTCAGCCTGGAACGCTGCCTCTTGCTCATACCTAACAATATCTAATTTAAAGTACATTTTTCTGCACAAATGGAATTCATGTTCCCTGGTTTTGATAGTCACTTTTTAGCCAGTAATTCTGAAAGTAATGCTCATGAGCCAAAACAATTCAGAGCCAAATAAATTGCGTACCATGTCACACTTGCAGATATGAACGCCACATCATTGCTCTCACTCGTTGTACTATGTGTGCATCTTGCTAGCTGTCACTCAAATGGCGAGGGACTGAAGTTCATTGGCTCATAGAACTCGAATTGCTAGGGGGCTGGCCCATGTGGGGGAAAATGTAGGGAGAACGTCTTCTAGAAAAACAGTTGCATTCAAACTAGATATTTTGTGGCTAATTGAGGCAAGACAGTAATTCTTATCATAGATTATACATGTAGGAACTACACATTGATTCATCCAGCCCAAAGCGGGAGGTGGGTGGGCCTGGGAGGGCATAGTTTTTCCCCACAAAAGGCCTTTGTTACAGACAGAAATATGCCTCAGCAACCCCCCCCCTCCCCACCCCCACCCCGTCGTCCCGTCCCCGACGATCCCGCAGGTGAAGAAGCCACATGTGGAGGTCCTGGGATGGTCTGTGGTTGTGAGGCCGATTGGACGTACTTCCAAATTCTCTAAAACGACATTGGAGGCAGTTTATAGTGGAGAAATTAACATTATATTATCTGGCAGCAGCTCTGGTGGACATTCCTGTAGTCAGCATGCCAATTACGCACTCTCTCAAAACTTGAGACATCTGTGGCATCGTCTTGTGTGACTAAACTGCACATTTTAGAGTGGTCTTTTATTGTTCCCAGCACAAGGTGCACCTGTGTAATGATCATGCTGTTCAATCAGCTTTTTGATATGCCACACCTGCCAGGTGGATGGATTATCTTGGAGAAATGCTCACTAACAGGGATGTAAACATATTTGTGTACACAATTTGAGAGAAATAAGCTTTTTGTGTGTATGAAAAATGTCTGGGATCTTTTATTTCAGCTCATGAAACATGGGACCAACACTTTACATGTTGCGTTTATATTTTTGGGGCTCTATTCATACCGCATCGCGGATGTTCAGCTTTTCAGCATGATTGACATTTAAAGGCAACTGCATTAGCGGAGACCGCATTCACGGTAAACACTGCATACGTCGGCTCAATTGGAAATGACCTTTACATTTCTACATGTCGGGGAATCTGTAAAGCTATATCATATGACGTGGCGGTTGAACACCTATCCAGATGCTGCGAGTTCTGGCAGTGTAATATAGTCAGGCGAGAACACAGCACGTCTCTCCTGCTGCAGATCTTGCCAGAGGTCTCATTTGCCTTTATGGTGCTAGGAAGTTGATTCCATCCTTGGATCCACATTTTTGTACTTACAGTACTTATAAGATACTGTACTGCATCTTCACATGTACTGTACATTTGTGGCTGGAAAAAATAATAATTGTCCAGTGATTTTTGAACATTGAGTTTTATTGTTTCTTTCTTTCTTGTCTAACCCTGATTCATAGCATTATGTCAATTCATTCAGTACACTGTGGCACGGGGCTCGATATCACAGTGCATATAATTAGAGAAACACTTCAAGTGGTACATCTTTTCCCCAAAACATTTCACATTCTGTTTTTCCGTTCCTACCTCCATCCCTATTCCAGTTTCTCCTTCAGCTGCACAGAAGTTTGAAACGAGCTGACACAGTAGCACCTTTTAGTAGAGGGAATCTAACGCTAACTACCAGTACAATACCAACCAGGACAATGGGATCCCGAACACAGGTTTTTAAGCATAAAGAACAAAACAGTGACTAACTGAAGACTGTGAGAGCTCAGAAATCATTCCTCTCTTATCTTCTGTCTTCTAAGTTGGCTTGAACTTTTAAAAAACAAAGAGCTTTTCTGTAAAGTTGTAACCTTTGTTTAAGATGCACACTTGTAAATACATTTGACTGAGCTCTTGGTAAACATTAAAGCAACATGGAGAGAACATTAGGAAAACAAGTTAAGAAGTTTGAGCAGTCTCAGCTACACCGAACGTACTAATAACATTCAATACAAGTGTATTACTGCCTTACAAACCATATAATATTGCCAACCAGGTGATATGTGAATAAATTAAGTCATTCTTCAAATGATCCGATCTGTGCATAAAATAGCCTACTAATGTTGCTGTTTCACATTGTTTACAAATAAAGTACAACACACATAAACCAAGGAAGCAGCATATTGCCCAAATGTCTGTTTATTGTCGAGGTATAATACGTCTATGCATAATTGTTTCTATTTTTTTTAAGCTTCTGTCTAGTCATTGTTGCCACACGCTATTTACGTATAAAATCACTGTGGTGGAAAACGCTTATAAATTTCTACAAAAATAAATAGCCGATTGAAAAAAAAAAAACTGCTCAGGGGACTCAACTATCATCTCTCCTCCTCCAGCCTTCCATATCACCATTCCCTGGTTCCCTTGAACTTCTACTATCTTGCACTGAAGGTGGGTGCAGTATGTGTCTGCTGTGTGGTTGACTCAATGCACAGCAGGCGCCTTCCAGTATTTTGTTTTTTTAGCAGGTGTAGAAGGTAATCAGTGCAGTATTATGCTATCAGGTTTCAGTGCAGTATGCTGTGGCCACACTGGCTGATGGATTCAGTGCATTCTCTTTCTGGGGATCTAGATATCTAAACCTGGACAGTGAAGACACAGTGGCAGCAGTACATTCCAGTTTTGCGATGATAATGATTCCGGGCTAGAGATGATATTTATTCATTCGTTCCACAATGATGACTATTCCAGTTCTGTAATGATTCCTCTCGTTGATTGATGAGTTTGGTGATGACTGATTCAGTGACGATTCTGATGACTGTTATTCCTGTTGGGTTATGATTTCTCTTGCAGCACTGTATTTAGTCCAGTTGGGTTATTGTGGTGACTGTGATGTTTCATTATTTTTCCGCGATTATAACATGGCTATTCCGGCGATGTTAGTATTCGTCCGACTCTCCCGGTCCATTTTGTTGCATGTGGAGTGCGGTGGAGCGCGGTACCAAAGGTGAATGGATGTGGCGGCAGGGGAGCTGTGCTGACTCGCTGTCCCAAAACGAACGCCAGCTGCTGGACTGTGAGACGGTTCTACTCATCCTTCTCTACTATGATCTCCCCAAGAAGCACCTTTCTCCTCTGACGGAGCATGTGGAAGTAGAGCTGTGGGAACACTAGGAGAGAGAGAGAGAGAGAGACGAGGGGAGAGGAGAGAAGAGAGCGAGAGCTATTTACCCACCAATCTAAACACTTATTCAGTCCAGATCAATATTTTAACAAAGAGCCTTCAGGGAAGTTCTCAGGGCTGGGATAGAGGAAAGTATTGGGTCTAGATCTAGTATGCAACTAGCCATAAAAGGCAGAAATGCACTTGAACCTAATTTTTGTTAGATCAAACACTAGGCCCTACTAATTATTCAAAACATCCCGAAACAATTCCAAATGAACAACAGCGGTCACAAACTACTGAACAATTCTGCTGGTCAAAACAAGAGACAGTGAAGACCCATGAGTAACTGACGTCCACCTATCGGCTGAACACACAAACACGTTGTACGTAGGCTGCTTACATGGGATATAGGAGAGCATGACGATAACGAGGAAGTAGTAGTAGTCAAAGGAGACGTTATACTTGTTGGGGAGCCTCACGGACAACATTCCGGTTTTGCGAACATATGGCAGAGCAGTGTAAATGGTCAGGAGTTCTCCGGCCACTCCGAGAGGGTACATGATGATAAACATGTTGTATCTGACAGGGAGAGGAGAGTCATTATTAACGCACATAGAGGCATGCACACACATGCACACTATTCAGCTCAGGGGCCGTGCAGCAAAGAACAACTAAAAAACAGAAATTCACACTGTTGGATTACTGCACTGCAAAATGAAGAATTAGGCCACTAATTGGCTGATTACCAAAGTGACAGCTGACATGTTTTTATTATCTAAACACAGTGGTTCCCAACCTTTTTCGGGTCACTGTACCGCCAATTGAATTTTGCTCTGCTCGGTGTACCCCTGAAGTACACTCTCGTGTACATTTGACCAGTAAGCCTATGCTCTCATGAGTTTCATAAGTCTTCTCCCCAGGGGTTCTAGTATCCCTGGTTGGGAACCACTTGTCTTAACACACCGACACCAGAACAACATTAGACATGGTGCTGTCTCACTCGCTGTAGGCTATTTGTCACCTTACACTATAAAACATTTATTGTAATTTTTTACAATAAATGACTGGCAGCAAAGTAGCCAGTAGGTTACTGTAAACTTACAGTAAATTACTGGTAGCACAGAAGCCAGTAAATTACTATAGACTTACATGACATTTACTGTAACCACATTTACAGCATATTACTGGAACACCTGACTACAGCAACATGCTGTATTTCTAGAATTTACAGTGCATTAATGGAAGCACAGTGGTTAATCAACTGTTGCAAATTTACAGTGCAGGTAGCTTGTGCCAATGTAGGGCAGTATTTCTGTTACATGTATTTGATATAGGTATTTCAATGCTTTCAATACCCATTTTGTAATTTGTATTAAAAAAAAAATGTATGTATGTAAAAAAATATATATATTCACTGGCCTGAACTACAATTCATGCAGCCTATTTTGTTAAAGTTTCATTAGAATACATGTATTTTGTATTTTCTAATACAAATATATATACTTGCAAGTAGCCTGTTTAACTACAACATTCTCAGTAATGGTAACATACATTTTTTACTTAACTATGACTGTGGTATATTCTTGTTTACCTTAGTTTAATACACTGACTGTAAGCCGCTCTGGATAAGAGTGGGGGCGGCAGGTAGCCTAGTAGATAAGAGCGTTGGGCCAGTAACCGAAAGGTTGCTCAGATTGAATCCCCGGGCTGACAAGATAAAAACCGTGCGTTCTGCCCCTGAACAATGCCAGCATCCCGGAGTCGCCTCTTCACTGTTGACGTTGAGACTGGTGTTTTGCGGGTACTATTTAATGAAGCTGCCAGTTGAGGACTTGTAAGGCATCTGTTTCTCAAACTAGACACTCTAATGTACTTGTCCTCTTGCTCAGTTCTGCACCGGGGCCTCCCACTCCTCTTTCTATTCTGGTTAGAGACAGTTTGTGCTATTCTGTGAAGGGAGTAGTACACAGCATTGTACGAAATCTTCAGTTTCTTGGCAATTTCTTGCATGGAATAGCCTTCATTTCTCAGAACTCGAGTAGACTGACGAGTTTCAGAAGAAAGGTCTTTGTTTCTGGCCATTTTGAGCCTGTAATCGAACCCACAAATGCTGATGCTCCAGATACTCAACTAGTCTAAAGAAGGACAGTTTTATTGCTTCTTTAATCAGGACAACATTTTTCAGCTGTGCTATCATAATTGCAAAAGGGTTTTCTAATGATCAATTCACCTTTTAAAATGATAAACTTGGATTAGCTAACAAAATGTGCCATTGGAACACAGGAGTGATGGTTGCTGATAATGGGCCTCTGTACACCTATGTAGATATTCAAAAAAATCTGCAGTTTCCAGCAACAATAGTCATTTACAACATTAACAATGTCTTCTGATCAATTTGATGTTATTTTAAATGGACAAAAAAAGTGCTTTTCTTTCAAAAACAAGGACATTTCTAAGTGACCCCAAACACTTGAACGGTAGTATATATATATATATATCACCGTTCGTCAGCCTCTATACTAAATTATTTTCTCTGGGAGTGTGCCAGTTCATGCTTTTTATTAGACAATTGTATTTTAAGACAATTACAGTAATTGCTAACAGTGAATATGTAATTACATATTACAGCATACCAATAAATATTTGGTGTCTCATATCACTTGCAAAGGCCTGATTTAACAAAGGCTTCTAAACTGGTAGGTACTACAGGTCAAAAGGATATGGCTAAAAACTCACCCATTAAAGGTTTGAGACTTACTTTCACTCTGACCTGTCCCCTATATACATTAATTGTTAGGGAAGTACTACCACATACCACTTAAATTGGTACAGCATTCTCACTGACGGGTGCAACAAGTATGGCTTCTTACAAGGCACACTTCAATGTGTTAATGAGCCACAACAAAACCATGCACTCACTAAAGGTTTTTAGCACTCCAAAATTACAGTATTGTACTGTATTCTGTGGGGGTGAATTACAGTAAGTTACTGGTAGCACAGTAGCCAGTAATTACTGTAGATTTACAGGCAAAGGTTTTTAGATTTCAAAAATACAGTATGGTAGTGTATTCTCATACTGAATTACAGTAAATTACTGGCAGCACAATAGCCAGTAAGTTACTGTAGATTTACAGGACAAATACCCCAAAAATATGGTATGGTACTGTATTCTGTGGGGTACCGCATTCTTAATAATTAGTGCAACAATGCACACCTCAAAATATGTTAATGAGCCGGAGATTATTTTCGCCGCCCACAACATTTTTCCACAATTCACAGTTTGCTGCTGTAAATATAATAATACAGTACTTTACTGTAAAATTGTGTTGTAATTTTACAATAGTGTAGTATAATGCTATTTAGCTCCCATAATGTATTGCTCATTACAGTACTGTACTATAGAATTATAGTAGCTAATTGTTAAAGTTTTTCTGTAAATTTACAGCAATATGTTACAGTGTATCTTTATGCAATGCCAACTATGGAGGTGTCCCAAATGGCTCCCTATTCCCTATATAGTGCATTACTCAGGGCCCATATATGGCTCTAGGAATAGTGTGTAATTTGGAATGTCCCCAAAGGATCAGCTCCATTAATGATTTTCAAAGTGTTTTAACATTATTGTATTTCTGCACATCATGAACACTTATTTAAAAATTCTGCACATCATGAGAAAATACCGGTATTAAAACACTGTGGCGCTGTTTCCCGGACACAGATTAAGCCTAGTCCCGGACTTAAAAACACTTTCAATGGAGATGTTTAAAGTCCCAGTGCAGTTGAAAACGTGATTTCCACACCATGAGGTTGGAATAATACTGTGAATACATTTTGGTCTAAGAGCTGTTTGAAAAGACTGCCTGAAATTTCTGTTTGTTTTGGAGGGATGGAATTGTCACCAGGCGGCAAATTAGTTAGGCCAATAAGAAAGAGAGTTCCAAACCTCTCTGCCAATAACAGCTAGTGTTCTGTTTTCCCCTCCTCACCAGGCCACTCCCAGACAGTCCTAACAAAATTGTTGCTTGTGAAATGACTCTTTGCCAAGAAGCTATTTTTGACCATTTTAACTGAAAACACATCACAGTACGGTACTTAATTGTTACCCAGAAATGATTTGATATTGAGATAAAAACGTCTGCATTGGTTAATAATCAACCCAGAAATATTTATTTTTATAACACCACTGAATTAAATTCCAAAAGGGCACAAAAATGTAGGGGCAAACAAACCAGTCGGTTATCAATGGAGAGGGATCTATATATGTGGAGACGGCGGTGCGTAAGAACCCTGAATTTACTCAAGATCGTGGCGGCGGCACTGGGGAGTGTCTTCGGAGGATGTGAGAGAAATGTTGGACGAGCATTCCATGCCCAAAACAGATGGTCTTAAAAACAGGAGCAGCTGAATATGAGCCCCCCCCCCCCCTGTGTGGGCCTGGCTGCTCCCCTCCCTGTGTAAATGAACCCCTTAGAACACTCGGAGGGGAATGGGGAAAGGGAGGAGGACAAGAGAGGGGGAGAACGGGGGCTACACTAACTGATCAAGACAAGGGAAGCAAACCTGCAAACCCAAAAGACCTGTCGCACATGTAAATGAAAAATATCGAATGAACCATACTGCGGTCACATTAACAAGACCTGACTTGCTGAAGTCACTCAAAAAGCAGGTGTCTCAGTGTCACCCCAATTCATAGCCACTACACAGCCAATAAACGGTGTAAGTCTCGAATCGGATTTTTAGACATTCATATTTTGAACGGAAAGAAGCGTGCTCTTAGCAATAGGATCCCAGAACTATGGGTCGGTCGGATTGCTCCCCACGTGTGTAGTCGGCATTCTTCACCAGTGCTCACATTTCATATGAGGGCCCTCAGATATGCGAGGCTGACAGTTACACATCACTACTGCTCCTGATAGGCCCACGTTATGTCACCAGTTTGCTGACAGCGGCAGTAAATAGAGGTTTTTATGAGTGTCGTGTATAATGACAGACATGAGAAATTGGCATTTTTACTACAGCTGTTGGACTGGGGTCTAACACAGACACCTGACCCCCTGTCACCATCAGCTGGTACCATGTGTTAAAGTACACACATTAAAATAGCACCAGATTGGGTTTTTTTGGCTTCCATTGCGGAATCGTCTTTAGTGCTATATATTTTTTTGGGGGGGAGATTCAATAAATACTCATAAGGTTTTAAATGGAACCTGTAAGGTGCTATAAATAACCCTAAGGTTCTATAAAGAAACATGAAAAAAGCTTCTATATAGCAACTAAAAAAAAGGGTTCCACTATGGTAACAACCCTTTTTGGGGCTATGTACAATAGAATCCTTTTTTTAATGGCTCTTTATAGGAGAATGTTCATACAAAATAACCTTTCAATCTTAAAATTCCATGTGTTATTATTTTGTTAACTGACAAGTTGAATCAAGAAAGCTACCTTTGGAACAGCCGGTGGGGGGGGGGGGGGGGGGGGGGGGGGGTCCATGAGAAAATAATTGACAACCACTGACTGATTTAGTCAACCATTCTTAATTAACACAAGGCCATACATGAGTCGTTCACAAAACTCTGTCACTAGCCATAGTGATATATAATATTTAATTACATAACACAACACATTACATTAGATCAACTGGTATGAAACTCTCACTCACGGTAGCACAAAAAGAGCTGTGAGCTGCCTCCGCTACATTTGAATTATCACTAAAAGAGCAAAGAATCCTTTTGTGCACTGTAAAGAACCTTTGAAGGGCTTAAAAGGGTTACGTTACGTCATTATGTTCCACATAGAACCATCACCCACCACACATTTTTTGTGTGTAGTTGTTTCTGTATGTCAGACTGTGAAGCGCAGATCTGGGTTCAAATACTACACGTAACAAAAATATAAACGCAACATGTAAAGTGTTGGTCCCATGTTTCATGAGCTGAAATAAAAGATCTCAGAAATGTTCCAGCCGCACAAAAATATTATTTCTCTCAACTCCTGTGCAGAAATTCATTTTACATCCCTGTAAGTGAGCATTTCTCCTTTGCCAAGATAATCCATCCACCTGATAGGTGTGGCATATCAAAAATAAACAGCATGGTCATTACACAGGTGCACCTTGTGCTGGGGACAATAAAAGGCTACTCTAAAATGTGCAGTTTTGACACATAACACAATGTCACAGATGTCTCATGTTTTGAGGGAGCGTGCAATTGTCATGCTGACTCCAGGAATGTCCACCAGAGCGGTTGCTATAAAACATTGTTTTAGAGAATTTGGCAGTACATCTAACCAGCTTCACAACCGCAGACCATGTGTATGGCGTCGTGTGGGCGAGCGCTTTTTGTTCAGTATATTTGAAATCATTCAAATTATGGGAGCATTTTCGCTAGACTGCTTCAAGAGTCAGATGTGCTGGCAAGCAAGCTTAATCAAGTGGTAAGGGATCACTATCGCTTTCCAACCAAGGTGAATGAATTGAGGGGCAAACTGAAGTATAGAGAAGATTCAGCAACTCTCGGAGGACAATGGAATTAAATAAAAAAGCTTTTTTAGTGTTAAAAGTAGAACCAAAGCGTTTCGTTTTTTGGCCTTCTTCAGGGTTTTTACACAAGTTGATGAAGCTTACATGAAGCTTTTAAACCTCAAGCTAAATCACAGATAAAGTATTTAAATTTATTTGACATAGCATTTGAACCCAGGTCTGGTGAAGTGTATGTGAGACTCAAAACTAGTGGTGCTACTGGCCACATAAGCTGTGAGCCGACATCAAAGAGGCGTGAATTAATGTTGAAAGTATGAGACAAAAGATTACAACATCCTTATGTCATTCACACCTGGAAAGACAATAACACTTTGACTTACAGTTGGAGGAGTTGAATATGAGGAGTTATACATTGGTTGGGCCTAATCCTTGATGCTGATTGGTTAAAACCGTATTCCAACCGGTGTCTATTCCACAAATTCCCACCGGCTAAAGCTATGACGTTGAAATGTGTATTTACTGTTCCATCTCATTGAGCAATCCACTGTCTCACCAGCCCAGAAAGGCAATTTAGAAACTTGATCTCCCACTGTAAAAAAGCCTCTAGACATTATCTCCCCTTGCCCTTGCCTCTAACATTTGGTTTTCCACAACAGAGATTTGAATAAACCTTGCTGTCTGCAGTGTTGCCATCTTAGCAACTGTGACGCTGTATTTAGCGAGTATTCAGCGACTAGCGACAAATCTAGCGACTTTTTCTGGTGTTATTGGAGACTTTTGGAGACTCTGACGTGAAAGCACGTATCGATCTTACTCTTCTCAATGAGCAGCGGGTGCTGCGGTGGGCCCCACCCCTGTCCCAAAGCACTCACAGGCGGTCCAGTCCTCGCGCAGCAGTCCCTCCCAGCTGCAGTCAGAGCAGGAGATGTTCTCCTCTCCGCTGGCTGATCCCGCCCTGGCTTACATTCAAATTATTTTTTTACCTGAATTAGGGCCAGACTAGTTACCATAATTTTCTCACATTGCCATTGACAGTTTTTCTATGGTCTCTTTTTGGTCCATTAAGATTGTATACCAAAAAATGTAAAAAATGTTATGGTTAAAAATGTTCATGTTTTACTGTGACTTATTGTAGGCTCCTAAGTGGACCATAAGGTTAAAAACCAAACCAAATTAAGAACTAAACTAAAAAACAAAAACATTTAATAAAATAAAAAACTAAGTAACTCTGCCAGAGTGTCTCTTTTGGGTCACTTTTGCCAGTCCCAAGCCCAAGAGACCTGTTGTGACATTAAAAAAACAAGAATCAACAGAAGAAAGTTCCTTTGTAGTTCTTAACATATTTAGGGTGTTTTTTACTCACTTTTTGTCTCTCCCACGACATTATTCCTCTCTCCTACAGCGTCCATCACAATTACATGCACATGTCCAATTATGCAAATTAGGTAATGATGTCATTTATCAACTTTTAGGACAACCAATAGCTACTTTCCTTACTGAGGAGTTGGCAACACTGGCTGTCTGTCTCTCCGACATTTGCAACATCATTTCAATATTGAAATTCGATCGCCACTGTCCCATTGAGGATTAACAGGTCAGGACGAGATATATTTTCTCAGCCAGTCGAAATCATGAATCATAATTTTTATGGATATATATGAAGAAATGTCAATAGACAAACAGGTTACATTAAACGAAACGCAGCTAGTTTGCCATCGTTCCAGCTTCAGTTTGAAGTGATTGTGTTAGCGGTGTAGTTGCCTAACTCCTCTGAACAGTGACAAGGGCAAGTATTCTATGCCATTCAAAATCGCACATCATTGCCCTTTGTCATGGATGTAACCAAATAAAATGTCAAGAGAAAACAGCTTAAACAAACAAATGCAGCTACTTTGCTGTTATTCTGGCTGCACTGTGGATGCGACTTTGTTAGCCGTAGTTGGCTCGCTAACAAGCAAGGGATATAAAAATGATGTCAGCCAACATGGCAATGGGACATTTAGAAAGAACGACTGGGTTGCATCCATAGAAATAGAAATAAAAGACTGCACGACTGGATCGCGTCTCTGGCAACCTAGCCGCCGGCCAGCTTGGGTAGCAACTCTAGATTTGAGTTGGGACTTTATCTCGTGGAAGGATTAAATAGTATAAGTAAATTAATCCGAATAAAGTTGAATGAAAATATGGCAGTCATTATTATAATATGTTGATAATCTGTTGTATATAAGTGATCATGCCCACAAAGCCGGTGTTTGGAGGATATATTGGCACAGTTTGCCGGCACTCGACTTCATCTTGGGCCTAACAACACCCGTGCCAATATATCCTCCAAACACCAGCTTCTTGGGCATTATCACTTAAATACATTACACCCTGCCCCTTCATGATATTGAGGATAATGTCACTCTTCTCTTGACCAGGACCCCAAAGTATCAAGCGTCTCAGAGTAGGAGTGCTGATATAGGATCAGCTCCCCGCTGTCCATGTGCCTTGCAAAAGTATTTTTCCCCCTTGGCGTTTTTGCTATTTTGTTGCATTACAACCTGTAATTGAAATGGATTTTTATGTGGATTTCATGTAATGGACATACATGAAATAGTGCAAATTGGTGAAGTGAAATGAAAAGAAAACCAAAAAAATTAAATAAATAAATAAAGTCCATCTGTGTGCAAACTAAGTGTCAGATGATCTGTCACATGATCTCAGTATATATACACACACCTGTTCTGAAAGGCCCCATAGTCTGCAACACCACTAAGCAAGGGGTACCACCAAGCAAGTGGCACCATGAAGACCAAGGAGCTCTCCAAACAGGTCAGGGACAAAGTTATGGAGAATTACAGATCAGTGTTGGGTTATAAAAAAATATTCAAAACTTTGAACATCCCACGGAGCACCATTAAATCCATTATAATAAAATGGAAAGAATATGGCACCACAACAAACCTGCCAAGAGAGGGCCGCCCACCAAAACTCATGGACCAGGCAAGGAGGGCATTAATCAGAGAGGCAACAAAGAGACCAAAGAACCTTGAAGGAGCTGCAAAGCTCCACAGCGGAGATTGGAGTATCTGTCCATAGGACCACTTTAAGCCATACGCTCCACAGTGCTGGGCTTTACGGAAGAGTGGCCAGAAAAAAGCCATTGCTTAAAGAAAGAAATCTTACGCATTGTGAAAACTGATCCTTAATGAGCATAGATTGATAGTTGATACATATGTCACCACTTTTTCTCCAATCTCTGATCTGTATGCTTATCAATGCCTGATCACCTCCCATGTAATCCATCGATTACCCATAACCGTCTACTAGCGCATAAATCAAAGTGATAATGCCAGAGTACTAAGCATTAGCGATTAGGTCAACCAACGTCCATAGAGAATGGCTAACAAGGTGCTAATCAATAAACAACACACTCATGCTGATCACATGCTGTATGGTTATGAGCCAGGAGATACCTTCCCCAGGCTACTACTGTATTCCCTGTGACATCACAATACTGATGTGAAACCAGTCTGTCTGTAGTGAGAAGCATGCCACGGCAAACACCAATCAAACCAGACCAACATTCCAAGAACTGCGACAGCACCGGAAACCCTAGTGCTGGTCCAGGGCGTTTGCATGCGACTTGCTGATGCTGAGAACGCTCGCCATCAGCAAGGTGCACATAAACGCCCTGGACCAGAGCTACCCAAAACCCAGCCCTCCCATCCCCATCTCCACCTGGCCCATTTGATGAAGTATGGCAGGTGGTTGAGCAGATTGAATGTATAGAAGGAATATCTGGTAATCTCTGTAAACGTCCAAACGGCCAAGAAGAGGATTACACTTTCTTCGTTCTGGATCTTCCAACAAAGAATGGGACAAAACAAGGAGGGAGAAGATAGTTAACACTTAAGGGGGTCCATGTTGACCGCCGGGGGGGGTCCCCTAGGTGCAGATCTAGGATCAGCTTCTTGTCCCCCAATCCTAAACTTAACCATTATTGGGGAAAATGCTAAACTGATCCAAGATCAGTGTCTCTGGGAAACTTCACCTCACCCCAACTCCAAGGCCCCTTACTGTAGATGGTAAGACACCTCTTTGGTGATAAATGAGATAGTCACCTGTTTGATGCTGTTGGTGATGAACCACACCATGAAGATTCGTGAACATACTTGAACCCCAGTCACAATTACAGAGGTCCTCACGATTCCTATACGACGAGAACCATGGAAATCAACATTAACGTCAGAAGTAGGAGATCCGGTTATTTCACATTGTATGGTTGTTATTCAAGACCATACATACCGATTGCACAATGCACCACCTGAAAGACAACAAATAAGAATCAGTGACTCGTGGCCTTGGGTGGTCTAGCGGTCTAAGCCGCTGCCTCTGAAGTACATGTATGATATACCACTGCCAGCAAGGAAATCCGTCCCACTGCACTTTTTTCAAATCCGTCCCACTGCACTTTTAGAACTCCATGACTCTTTATCACATTACCAAACAAAATACTTAAAAAAACGAATCAGGTGAATTCTTTCTTCTCACTTCTTAGTATTAACCAAGGATCTCAGTATCAAAGCTCAGCTTCAGAGTATTTCAAGCTCACATTAGAAGGATCTTGCCAATGATTTCAACGTTTAACTGCTTTATCATCTGTTTTCATGGAATACTTTGAGACGAGTGTGTGTTTGTGTGAGTGTGGCTACTAGTGAACTATGATGACATTTCAGAAACTCACCTCAACTAGCGCAATGGTCTGGAAAAACTTGAGTGTCCTTGCTATACTTTTGTACAGACCCTTGTGTGTGCCTTTCTGGATGTAGAAGCGCATCATTGCCATAGCCAAAACCAGCCACCTGGAAAAGAGACAATATTTACAACATCTGAAAAACTGTATTTAGCATTAAAGTAGTAAGTGTACATGAGAAGGACAAAGATTACTTAATAGATACACTATATATGTAACGGATATGAAATGGCTAGCTAGTTAGCGGTGGTGCACGCTAATAGCGTTTCAATCGGTGACGTCACTCGCTTTGAGACCTTGAAGTAGTGGTTCCCCTTGCTCTGCAAGGGCCGCGGCTTTTGTGTAGCGATGGGTAACGATGCTTCGTGGGTGACTGTTGTCTGTGTGCAGAGGGTCCCTGGTTCGAGCCCGGGTATGGGCGAGGGGACGGACTAAAGTTATACTTTTACATATATACAAAAGTTGGTATATAAAATCGAGCACACAGCAATGCAATCTCCATAGACAAACATTGGTAGTAGAATGTCCTTACTAAAGAGCTCAGTGACATTCAATGTGGCACCATCATAGGATGTTACCTTTTCAACAAGTCAGTTTGTCACATTTCTTCCCTGCTAAAGCTGCCCCGGTCAACTGTTATTGTGAAGTGGAAACGTCTAGGAGAAACAACGGCTCAGCCGTGAAATAGTAGGCCACACAAGCTCACAGAACGGGACCAGTGAGAGCTGAAGTGCCTAAAAAATGTTCTGTCCTCGGTTGCAACACTCACTACCGCGGTCCAAACTGCCTCTGGAAGAAATGTCAGCACAAGAACTGTTCGTTGGGAGCTTCATAAAATGGGTTTATATGGCCGAGCAGCCTCACACAAGCCTAAGATCACCATGTGCAATGCCAAGCGTTGGTTGGAGTGGTGTAAAGTTCGCCACCATTGGATTCTGAAGCTGTGGAAATGCACTCTCTGGAGTGATGAATCATGTTTTACCATCTGGCAGTCCGACAGATGAATCTGGGTTTGGCGGATGCCAGGAGAACGCTACCTGCCCTAATGCATAGTGCCAACTGTAAAGTTTGGTGGAGGAGGAATAATGGTCTGGGGCTGTTTTCATGGTAGTGAAGGGAAATCTTAATGCTACAGCATACAATGACATTCTAGACCAGGGGTGTCAAACTCAAATACCCAGTGGGCCAAAATGTAAAACCTGAACAAAGTCACGGGCCAACATTGAACAAATTAACCTTTTAATATGGACCCAAACAAGTTTTGCTTTAACATTGAATATGGAACAAGCATCGCTTATTACCATACAATATATAATTTAATAGTGGAGACATGCAAAATCGAATTTCCAATGAAAAAACACATCAATGGCATTAATTTATTAAATAAATAAAATTTAAATAAAAATTGTATGCCTCTTTTCTATTTGCAGCCTTCTGATTTAAATACCAAAATAAACTTTTTCCACTGGCTAATAATTTTACAAATAAAATGATAATAAATCAATCAACCATTCAAGCCCATGCCTTGTAGCAAGAAAAAGTGCATAAAGAAAACGTTAATTATTGCACACTGGTCTAATCTGATGTGCCCAAGCCAGATACCTGGCATCTCTTCTTGGATGCTAGTTCATCAATGTCTGGGCTCAAGCTCTGAGCTGAAGAAATCCTCAGTATCGAGCGAAGATGTTCATCAGTCAGACGTCTCCTGTGAGTTGTTTTGGTCATCTTCATCGAGGAGAAAAGTTGCTCGCATAGATAAGTGCTGCCGAACATGGAGAGCATCTGAGCAGCTTGGGTGCGGAGCTGAGGCATTGTGTCAGGGATGAACCGTGGAAACTGTGCGGCGCCCACAGCATCATACTTTGACTTCAGCGTGTCGTTGCACTGGAGTTCAATCAGCTCCATTTGGATGTTGGTTGGTGCATTTTCCACATCAACTGCGAAGGGATTACTAAGCAGTTCAAACTTGCATTTCTGGGCATCGAAGTCGGCAAATCGCCGGCTAAAGTCAGCGGCGAGAACACTGAGTTTTTCAGCAAACTGTGCGCATGGGAACACGGCGGTAGAGATCTGCGCTTTTATGGATTGGCAGCAGGGAAAATGGCAAGGGTTTCCTTGCAGCATCTGATTCTCCCACAGGCACAGTTTAGTTTTGAAGGCCCTCACTGCAGCGTACATGTCTGTGATGATGCGCCCCCGCCCCTGAAGCTGCAGGTTCAGCGCATCGAGATGGCTCGAGATGTCACAGAGAAAGGCCAGCTCACACAGGAACTTTTGCTCCCGGAGCTCTGCTGTATCCTTCCCTTTGGTTTCCAGGAATTGACATATTTCCTCACGCAGCTCGAAACATCTGTTCAGTACTTTTCCTCTGCTTAGCCATCTCACCTCTGTGTGATACGGCACGTCTGCGTATTCCGAACCACACTCCTCCAGAAAAGATTTAAACTGGCGGTGATTTAGACCTTTGGCTCTTATAAAGTTAACTACCTGTGTTACTGTGGTCATAACATGTTCCATCTTTAGGGCTTTGGCACACAGTGCTTCCTGATGTATGATGCAGTGGTAAACAGTTAGCTCACCTGCACAGTTCTCTTCCCGCATCTTCTCCCGAACCATGCCCACCAGTCCACTCTTTTTACCGCACATCGCTGGCGCACCATCTGTCGTTAATCCAACGAGTTTATCCCACGGCAGCTTTATTTCAGTTACACATTTAGAAACCTCCTCAAAGATTTCCTTTCCTGTGGTTGTGCCATGCATTGATTTGAATCCTAATAGCTCCTCCGTAACACACAGATTTGAGTCCACTCCACGGATGAAGACTGCCAGCTGAGCAGTATCAGATGCGTCGCAGCTCTCATCCACAGCGAGGGAGAACGCAACAAAATCTTTTCCCTTTTCCATCAGCTGGTCATACAGATTGGTGGCAAGATCACATGTGCGATCAGCTACTGTGTTCCTGCTCAGGCTCACGTTTGAAAATGCTTGTTTTTTCTCTGGGCATACGAGGTCACAAACCTTCATCATGCACTTTTTCATGAACTCTCCCTCATTAAAGGGCCGGGCTGATTTTGCGATCTCTGCTGCCACTATATAACTAGCCTTTACAGCAGCCTCGCTTGTGATGTGGCTTTTTTAAACATATTCTGTTGTGAAACCAAACTTCTTTTCATCTCCTCTACTTTCTGGCTCCTTTGAGTCATGTCCAGGTCCTTGTATTTGTCATGGTGTTTCGTTTCATAGTGTCGTCTAATGTTGTACTCCTTACTTACAGCCACGTTGACTCCACAAACAAGACAAACAGGTTTGTCTTTTACATATGTAAACATGTCCAGAAAGCTCCTGTTTTCTGCCTTTCTTTTCGCCATTTTTGGGAAGGGTTAGCTCGCTGACAGTTGTAGCGTCTATGTTGCTATGACTACTGTCACAGAGGAGAGAGTGTTTCTGGGTCCTGTCCTGATTGGCGCGCGAAAACAGCAGAGCATTATGGGATTCGTAGTATTAGTGGTGAATGCGCTGTATAATACCGGCGGGCAGCTCTAGTAGTAATTTGGTATTGTCTCGCGGGCCAAATATAATTACCCCGCGGGCCAAATTTGGCCCACGGGCCAGAGTTTGACACCCATGTTCTAGACAATTCTGTGCTTCCAACTTTGCGTCAACAGTTTGGGGAAATACCATTTCCTGTTTTAGTATGACAATGACCCCATGCGCAAAGCGAGGTCCATACATAAATTGTTTGTCAAGGTCGGTGTGGAAGAACTTGACTGACCTGGAATGCCGACTGCGAGCCAGACCTACTCGCCCAACATTTGTGCTCGATCTCACTAATGCTCTTGTGGCAGAATGGAAACAAGTCCCGGCAGCAACGTTCCAACATCTAGTGGAAAGCCTTCCCAGAAGAGTGGAGGCTGTTACAGCATATTAATGCCCATGACTTTGGAATGACATGTTCACTGATGTAGTGTACCACTTTATAGTTAGAGCTCAAAAGTTATTGGTTCAATCACTTTGTTTCCATAGTTAAGGTTAGGATTTTTAGCTTTTTCGGTCTCAACTTTTATGACCTAACCTACTTGTGTGTGAGTGTTGAGCTATGTAGTTTTCCAGTACTATTGTCAGGAAGTAGCATTGACACCAGCAAAACTTGTATGCCTCATCACCAACGATTCATCCCAAATTGCACCATATTCCTCACATAGACCACTACTTCTGACCAGGGCTCTAGTCAAAAGTAATGCACTATGTAGTGAATAAGGTGCGATTTGGGACGCAAGCAAGCTAAGGTGACAACAATGCCTGCCATGGACGTGTCCCAGTTGCTTTGAATGTTCAAAAATCATAGTGTAAGAACACTTGAAAGTTGGATCATATCCTTTGAGGCTTTAAAAAATGAGTCATTTTTGGCTAGCCACAGCAGTCACTTAGTAGCTGTTTCGCGTTCGAGCACATTTAGCTAGTTAGCTACCACATGTTCTTGTCAAACATTTCAAACCACTTGAGGGCAAATAAATCAGATTTGACCGTTTAGACGAGTCGCATGGTCAGGAATCACGAAGGTGGTTTGAAATGTGGCTTGAAATATCTGATTGCATGTGTTTTTTGGCTGTTCAGACTGCAGGAAAAATAACAGATTTGAATTGGATATTATATATATATATTTTTTAGTCACTTCAAATTGCCAATGTGAACAAGACTTTATCTCTAGCCTGGTACTTCACAATAATCTATTTATACTGTACATCAGTCATTACAGCACAGCTATAAGCCAGACAGAATGTAAACACAGATTGGAAAAACACCTTTTTTGGTTACTACATGATTCCATATGTGTTATTTCATAGTTTTGATGTCTTCACTATTATTCTACAATGTAGAAATTAGTACAAATAAATAAAAAGCCTGGAATGAGATGGTGTGTCCAAACTTTTGGCTGGTACTGTATATGTGAATAATGAATGAACATTTTTCAAGGAAATCACTGTACAATCTGGTGCAGACACCATTTATATCTACAATAAAGTATGTTTAATATGTAGAGCACTATACTAAATACAATGCGATCTTTATTGGTCTATTACAATCAGGATACAACACAAATATGTACGTTTTTGCTGTCACAGTAATAAGACCAATAAGACCAACCTTGTGACCTTTCTGTAAAATTATATTTGAATCAAAATACATATTTTAGTATTTACATTGGGGCAAAAAAGTATTTAGTCAGCCACCAATTGTGCAAGTTCTCCCACTTAAAAAGATGAGAGAGGCCTGTAATTTTCATTATAGGTACACTTCAACTATGACAGACACAATGAGAAAAAAAATGCAGAAAATCACATTGTAGGATTTTTTATGACTTTATTTGCAAATTATGGTGGAAAATAAGTATTTTGTCACCTACAAACAAGCAAGATTTCTGTCTCTCACAGACCTGTAACGTCTTCTTTAAGAGGCTCCTCTGTCCTCCACTCGTTACCTGTAGTAATGGCACCTCTTTGAACTTGTTATCAGTATAAAAGACACCTGTCCACAACCTCAAACAGTCACACTCCAAACTCCACTATGGCCAAGACCAAAGAGCTGTCAAAGGACACCAGAAACAAAATTGTAGACCTGCACCAGGCTGGGAAGACTGAATCTGCAATAGGTAAGCAGCTTGGTTTGAAGAAATCAACTGTGGGAGCAATTATTAGAAAATGGAAGACATACAAGACCACTGATAATCTCCCTCGATCTGGGGCTCCACGCAAGATCTCACCCCGTGGGGCCAAAATGATCACAAGAACGGTGAGCAAAAATCACAGAACCACATGGGGGGGACCTAGTGAATGACCTGCAGAGAGCTGGGACCAAAGTAACAAAGCCTACCATCAGTAACACACTACGCCGCCACGGACTCAAATCCTGCAGTGCCAGACGTGTCCCCCTGCTTAAGCCAGTACATGTCCAGGCCCGTCTGAAGTTAGCTAGAGAGCATTTGGATGATCCAGAAGAAGATTTGGAGAATGTCATATGGTCAGATGAAACCAAAATATAACTTTTTGGTAAAAACTCAACTTGTCGTGTTTGGAGGACTAAGAATGCTGAGTTGCATCCAAAGAACACCATACCTACTGTGAAGCATGGGGATGGAAACATCATGCTTTGAGGATGTTTTTCTGCAAAGGGACCAGGACGACTGATCCGTGTAAAGGAAAGAATGAATGGGGCCATGTATCGTGAGATTTTGAGTGAAAACCTCCTTCCATCAGCAAGGGCATTGAAGATGAAACTTGGCTGGGTCTTTCAGCCTGACAATGATCCCAAACACACCGCCCGGGCAACGAAGGAGTGGCTTCGTAAGAAGCATTTCAAGGTCCTGGAGTGACCTAGCCAGTCTCCAGATCTCAACCCCATAGAAAATCTTTGGAGGGAGTTGAACGTCCGTGTTGCCCAGCATCAGCCCCAAAACATCACTGCTCTAGAGGAGATCTGCATGGAGGAATGGGCCAAAATACCAGCAACAGTGTGTGAAAACCTTGTGAAGACTTACAGAAAACGTTTGACCTCTGTCATTGCCAACAAAGGGTATATAACAAAGTATTGAGATAAACTTTTGTTATTGACCAAATATTTTCCACCATAATTTGCAAATAAATTCATTAAAAATCTTACAATGTGATTTTCTGGATTTTTTTTCTCGTTTTGTCTGTCATAGTTGAAGTGTACCTATGATGAAAATTACAGGCCTCTCTCATCTTTTTAAGTGGGAGAACTTGCACAATTGGTGGCTGACTAAATACTTTTTTGCCCCACTGTATACTGAGCAAAAATATAAACGCAACATGTAAAGTGTTGGTCCCATGTTTCTTGAGCTGAAATGAAAGATTGCAAAAATGTTCCACACAAACAAAAAGCTTGTTTCTCTCAAATGTTGTGCACAAATATGTTTATATTCCTGTTTGTGATATTGTTTGTTTTGCCAAGATAATCCATCCACCTAACAGGTGTGGCATGTAAAATTAGCTGATCACTACACAGGTGCAGCTTGTGCTGCGAACAATAAAAGGCCTGTCTAAAATGTGCATTTTTGTCACATAACACAATGCCACAGATGTCTTAAGTTGAGGGAGCATGCAATTGGCATGCTGACTGCAGGAATATCCACCAGAGCTGTTGCCAGAGAATGAAATGTTAATTTCTCTACCATAAGCAGCCTGCAATGTCGTTTTAGAGAATTTGGCAGAACGTCCAACTGGCCTCACAACCGCAGACCACATGTAACCAAGCCAGCCCAGGACCTCCACATCCGGCTTCTTCACCTGCGGGATCGTCTGAGATGAAACTGTGGGGTTGCACAACCGATTAATTTCTGCACAAACTGTCAGAAACTGTCTCAGGGAAGCTCACCAGGGTCCTGACCTGTCTGCAGTTTGGCGTCGTAACTGACTTGAGTGGACAAATGCTCACCTTTGAAATAGCCACTGGCATGCTGGAAAAGTGTGCTCTTCGCGGATTAGTCCCAGTGTCAACTGTACTGGGCAGTATGGCGTTGTGTGGTCAATTGTGGCAGTAGGGTTATGGTATGGGCAGGCATAAGCTACGGACAACGAACACAATTGCATTTTATCGATGGCAATTTGAATGCTGTGAGATACCGTGACGACGAGATCCTGAGGCCCATTGTACTGCCATTAATCCGCTGCCATCACCTAATGTTTCAGCAGGATAATGCACGGCCCCATGTTGTAAGGATCTGTACTGAAAATGTCCCAGTTCTTCCATGGCATGCATACTCGCCAGTTATGTCACCCATTGAGCATGTTTGGGATACTTTGGATCGACATGTATGACAGCGTGTTCCAGTTCCCGCCAATATCCAGCCTCTTCGCACAGCCATTGAAGAGGAGTGGGACAACATTCCACAGGCCACAATCAACAGCCTGATCAACTCTATGCGAAGGAGATGTGAAGCGCTGCATGAGACAAATGGTGGTCACACTAGATACTGACTGGTTTTCTGATCCACCCTCCTACCTTTTTTTGAAGGTATCTGTGCATATCTGTATTTTCATTCATGTGAAATTCATAGATTAGGTCCCAATGAATGTATTTCAATTGACTGATTTTCTTATACAGTATGAACTGTAATTCACTCAAATCTTTGAAATTGTTGCATTTCATATTTTTGTTCAATGTAATTGCGGGTCCATTTTGAGGACCATTTAAAGCTAATTATCCATAGCTTTAGTCATGGGTAACGATCAGGGTAAACAGAGGTGTGAGAGTTCTTGTACAGAACTTACACAGAAGACCAGGGGCTGTATGTATCATTTGTCTCAGAGTAGGAGTTCTGATCTAGGATCAGGTCCTCCCTGTCCATGTAATCTTTATTATTGGGATCTAAAGGGCAAAACTAATCCTAAATCAACACTCCTACTCTGAGACGCTTGATAAATACAGTCCCTTGTTGAGCTCTACAGAGGAAACAGACTGTGCTCCCTTTACATTCACTAGTCTACTAGGTCAGCTGTGCGATGGATCTCTCTGAAGGTATGTTTCTGAAGGTGTCTAAGGGTCTCGGCATACAGTTGTTCTTTTCCTCTAATATAGGTAACTTCACAACAACAAAAATGTTATAGGATCACAAACACACAGTATTAGCAATGATGGAGGCCAAATTCCATCACTTCCTCAACCCTATCCATTATTCCACTAAAGGTCTTTGCAGACTGCACGTTGGATCCAGTCTTTTACGATTATCCGTCACACTGTGCGAGGTTACCAAATTAAAATCTTGATATCAACCAGGCCAGATTGCACAATTCGCTTAATTTCTGTCGTCACATTCTGCGACATTCTACGATTCCAGGTTACACGGAATCCAAACCGGCTTCGCGCGTGCGCTATCGTGCAAAAATGCATTTTGTCCCCCTAAACCAAACGCGATCACGACACACAGGTTTAAAATATCAAAATAAACTCTGAACCAATGACATTAATTTGGGGATAGGTCAAAATGCATTAAACATGTATGGCAATTTAGCTAGTTAGCTTGCACTTGCTAACTAATTTGTCCTATTTAGCTAGCTTGCTGTTGCTAGCTAATTTGTCCTGGGATATAAACATTGAGTTGTTATTTTACCTGAAATGCACAAGGACCTCTACTCCGACAATTAATCCACACATAAAACGGCCAACCGAATCATTTCTAGTCATGTCTCCTCCTTCCAGGCGTTTTCATCTTTGAATTTATATGGTTTATCATCTAAACTTTCATTGTATTACCATGACAACCGGCAACAAAGTTAGTCTTTCAATCACCCACGTGGGTATAACCAATGAGGAGATGGCACGTGGGTACCTGCTTCTATAATCCAATGAAGAGATGGGAGAGGCAGGACTTCATGCTATTTCTGCGTCAGAAATAGGAATTACTTCTATTTTAGCCTTTGGTAACGCAGACACTCGTTGGCGTGAGCAGTGTGGGTGCAATAATTGAATAACATGGATTTCTAAATGTATTTTGCGACACTAGCGCACGCGACGTGTCCGGTCTGGTCAGCATGTTAGGGTTTGGCAGGGGTAGGCCGTCATTGTAAATAATAATTTGTTCTTAACTGACTTGCCTAGTTAAATAAAAGGTTAAAAAAAAATATATATATATAATAAAGAATTGGCTTGCGCATGTGCGAGCACCAGCAGCACAAGCCTCAGTCTCTGCACAAGAAGAGTTCCGAAAAATATATGCATTTTAGAAATAGTTTTCACATACACACTTTATATGTCCGAACTCGGAAGCAAATAAGCTTCCCCAAAATAACATGGCCGCTGTGGTAGAACGTTTATTTTGTTTGCATTTATAAAAATCCCATCAGTAGCCTGATTTCAGATGTGACATGTAGGCTAAACAAGTTTATTTGGGAAATCGTTATTCTTTCACAGCATCTAAATGTTTAAATCAAACTATTATATTAATCTGACTATTCACAATAATCGTATTGTGTGCATACTCAATGCCGGCCGTGTTCCTATTGGTCAGTCACCGAGATCGGCTTGTAACACTGTCACACTAACGTCACACGATAAAGACAAACAAATTCTGACACTGACTGAACTTTGTCGCAGCCTAAGCACGTAGTCGTTCTTAAATCGGCAGACCTAGACCGTCATAATGAACGAGTGAAGATGTCCAACAATCGTTTACGACATAAGAATTTACAATTTTTTGTCACATTTTGACGTCCCTTATTTAGATCACTGAAAAACAGCTTGTGTAAGAACACAAGGTGAGAGGAGGGTATCTGCAGGAACCTGTAAATGTGTGTGACTGGTAATTGGTGGAGAGTGAGTGGGAATTTTCTACAATCACACCTTGATTCGGTATTCATGAGTAAACGGGCTCATAGTAGGTTTAGTCCTAGGACATTACACGACATCATCTAAATCCGACGAGGTGTCAAGTAAATCTCCACCGTTTATGTGACGTTTCAGAGTGTACCTTGAAGTTAAATCAAACTTTGTCAGGGATTAGTGAGACATAAACTACTGCCACCGCCCGTTATAAAAGGGATGTGCGTCTGTTAAACCAGATTGATCTGATACGTTTGTAGCTACTGCTGTAGCCTAGTGGCTACTGTTCAGTGTTTGAGCTCAGGTGCTAGGTCGATGGGTCAGGTGCTCAAGCTGTGCAACAAGTGTATTATCTGTTTGAAGACACAATCTGTTTGAAAAAATCAACATAATTTAGGACCTACTGAATACAACCACTTCAGTTTATTACCCAAGAGTACATTACTATTGTATTGCAAATATATGATCTCTGTCTCAGCACAATAATTAATTAGGGTTGATGCTAATTACATTGATATAGTTTAGGACTTGCATAAGGGTTCTGTTACTAACAGTTACTATCATATAAAGATGATTGGATAATATAGGTTAGTGCAAGAGAAGGGACAAATGTACATTGATTCCAATAGTCACAATTTTGACAGCTCTTTGACAGCTCTTTGACTGTTTGGATCAGCATTGGTATATGTTTACTCTCATCATATACAGGGGCTTATAACTACCTCAATGTGCATGTCTCTTGAACTAGGTAAATGAACCTAGTTTTCACACCTTCATGTAATACCAAAATACCCATTATGTGAGTAGCAGAGAATGGATGAATGGGAGCTACAGTACAATGAGTATAAGTTGAGAAAACATGGCTCCAACAGCTCCATAAATGCGCATTTTACGCATATCTCCAAAAAGTGCCATTCTCAGTTCAAGTGACCCAGACCAATGAAAATGAACTTAAGACACTATCAACAGCTTAATAAATCATCGAAAACTTGACAACTATTAAATTAAGTTCGTTTTGTGTGTTCATTACAAGGACTATACGAACACAGTGAAATAATTGCGTCATCGCACACAGCGCGCTCTGTAGCGCATAAACTTGCCGTTATTAAAATCTGCTTATTGGGCATTTCACTCGCCCAAACCGAAGCTCCAGTGTCAGCGCGCTGTCTATACTTATCACTGCAACTGTCGAGGTAGTGCTGGGCATGACGTTGACACAGTGTAATCGACCGTATTTGGAAAGGCTGAACCCGCGCCGGGGGCCGCACTTGTACCGCCGTTATTTTCATAAAAAAGATCCACATATTGATTATTTGAGAATTGTCTACTTGGACACCCTCCCTATCAAGTCCTTTACATTTATTTTGCTCACTGTTCAAACTTCATGGGCGCTGTCTGTCACTAAATTCGGCAACAGGAATGGGCACTTGCGCTGTCAGAGACACCGCGGACCTATAAACAGCCACACGCGCTTGCTCACAGCGCTCTGGTGCATAACGAAGTTTTAAGGGAGTGGCTACTTTATAATCAGCGATAGGGCAGAATAATTGACATACCCGGCCGTCATGGCGATGTTGTAAAATGTAAGCCATGCGACAGCGATGGCACTTTTCGTCCTCTTCTTGTTGTTGTTTTCCTTCTCTTCAACCGAGCCGTCCTCCTCCGTGGACGCCATGGTACGGGGGACAGAGTGGGAAAGTCAGAAACGCTGCGCAAGCGCGACTGGGACTGGGAGCAGCAGGGTCATGCATCCATGTATCCACGACACCCCTCTCGCGGGACTATTGCTTCACAAGTGCGTGTGGTGGCAAGTCCCTAAGGAAAGTCCCACTGTCGATGAGTCATTCAATCAAACATTTGACCCATAGTGACACTACCAGTAGGCCTTCATTATAACAATTTAATGTAACTGTAACTGTTGATTAGTTCTTGACTACATTCGTTTGAAATGGTAATTACATACATTTATTATTAAAAATAAAATAAAAAAAATTTGTAGCCTGATGAACAGTTTAGGCCTACATTGATAACAAGAAGTTTGATGTCATCCTAATCCTCTGTGCCATTAATTTTGTCCTTCTCAAATCTATAAATACAAATCAATATAGCTCCAACTTGTTTTAAGTGTGGATAAATAGATAGGCAATTGGAGCATTCAACTTTTAAAAAAAAAATGTCCTTCAACATCACAAATCCAAATGATCTCCACTTTATGTTGAATTTTCTTTCAGATCTCTTCCCAATCTCTGATCTCTTTCAGATTTACAGTAGGGTACTGCCCTCTGCCTTCAGGGGCTAGAAGTAGATTTGGGGAGAATCTCAATTGCATTCTCCTCACGTCCTCTCTCCTTTATCCTCGCCTCCTTCTCAAAACCCATTGGAGGAGAAGGTTGAAGGTTCTGGCCTATTCATCCAATGGGTTTTGAGGAGGAGAGGAGAGAGGATGCAAGGTTTTGGAATTGAGATTCTCTCTTGGTATGATCAGGGTTGCATTCAAAACCCTAAAGCTTTAACTGTGGAGTTTTTAAATGTATTTGGGTTCATTCCCTGCAGTCAAAGGACAAAATCGCCCTCTAGTGGCTTCATGGGTCGAATGTTATGAATATTTTTCATAATTTCATAATGAATAAACATGTTTTTTTTAAATTACAACTGAAAATCTGGTGTTTTAGTGGTGTTCTTATATTTCAGTAATATGTGATGTCTAAAAAGTGTAATATTGGGATGCAAACTCAAAATTGAATACATTTCAACCTTATATCTACAGGTGTCTTCTTTTTTATAAGCCCATAACCATGTGTTTGAGGTGTATACTTTTGTAGATTTGTGTAAAACTACCAAGAAACACTCTGTGTGACCCTGATTTAGCCCACTGCAGTAAAAGGTGCTGTGTTGTCACGGTAAAATAGTCAGTGTTGGCCTGGGTTAAAGGTGCAGTGTTGGACTGGGTTAAAGGGACAGTGTTGGAATGGGTTAAAGGGACAGTGTTGGAATGGGTTAAAGGGACAGTGTTGGACTGGGTTAAAGGGACAGTGTTGAACTGGGTTAAAGGGACAGTGTTGAACTGGGTTAAAGGGACAGTGTTGGAATGGGTTAAAGGAGTAATGTTGGACTGGGTTAAAGGTGCAGTGTTGGACTGGGTTAAAGGGACAGTGTTGGAATGGGTTAAAGGGACAGTGTTGGAATGGGTTAAAGGGACAGTGTTGAACTGGGTTAAAGGGACAGTGTTGAACTGGGTTAAAGGGACAGTGTTGAACTGGGTTAAAGGGACAGTGTTGGACTGGGTTAAAGGGACAGTGTTGAACTGGGTTAAAGGGACAGTGTTGGAATGGGTTAAAGGGACAGTGTTGGACTGGGTTAAAGGAGTAATGTTGGACTGGGTTAAAGGGACAGTGTTGGAATGGGTTAAAGGGACAGTGTTGAACTGGGTTAAAGGGACAGTGTTGGAATGGGTTAAAGGGACAGTGTTGAACTGGGTTAAAGGGACAGTGTTGGAATGGGTTAAAGGGACAGTGTTGGAATGGGTTAAAGGGACAGTGTTGGAATGGGTTAAAGGGACAGTGTTGAAATGGGTTAAAGGGACAGTGTTGAACTGGGTTAAAGGGACAGTGTTGGAATGGGTTAAAGGGACAGTGTTTAACTGGGTTAAAGGGACAGTGTTGAACTGGGTTAAAGGGACAGTGTTGAACTGGGTTAAAGGGACAGTGTTGGACTGGGTTAAAGGAGTAATGTTGGACTGGGTTAAAGGTGCAGTGTTGGACTGGGTTAAAGGGACAGTGTTGGAATGGGTTAAAGGGACAGTGTTGGAATGGGTTAAAGGGACAGTGCTGAACTGGGTTAAAGGGACAGTGTTGAACTGGGTTAAAGGGACAGTGTTGGAATGGGTTAAAGGAGTAATGTTGGACTGGGTTAAAGGGACAGTGTTGGAATGGGTTAAAGGGACAGTGTTGGAATGGGTTAAAGGGACAGTGTTGGACTGGGTTAAAGGGACAGTGTTGGACTGGGTTAAAGGAGTAATGTTGGACTGGGTTAAAGGAGTAGTGTTGGACTAGAGCACTCAGTAGTGGAGACAGCCTGAGAAAGTGCATCACTGCAGGATGTAAAATTAGCTCCACTCGTAGTGCCCAGTAGAAATTTGTGTAAACTAAAGACGGCAGCAAATATATTGCAGGCCACATAATCCTGATCCAGTAACAAGTGCTCAAATTTCTGTCTCAATGTTGGATTCAACAATGACACACACAGTGTGTGTGTGTGTGTGTGTGTGCTTATGAGTGTGTGTGTGTGTGTTCATATCACTATCCTTTCTTTACTACTCTCTGTGTGTGAATGACATGGAGATCGTGGGCATCATTCACAACTCAGTGATTGAATCACAGACATCCTCCCATTGTTGGAGTACTCTCTTGCCAAGTACAGTGGGGAGAACAAGTATTTGATACACTGCCGATTTTGCAGGTTTTCCTACTTACAAAACATGTAGAGGTCTGTCATTTTTATCATAGATACACTTCAACGGTGAGAGACGGAATCTAAAACAAAAATCCAGAAAATCACATTGTATGATTTTTAAGTAATTAATTAGCATTTTATAGCATGACATAAGTATTTGATACATCAGAAAAGCAGAACTTAATATTTGGTACAGAAACCTTTGTTTGCAATTACAGAGATCATATGTTTCCTGTAGTTCTTGACCAGGTTTGCACACACTGCAGCAGGGATTTTGGCCCACTCCATACAGACCTTCTCCAGATCCTTCAGGTTTCGGGGCTGTCGCTGGGCAATACGGACTTTCAGCTCCCTCCAAAGATTCTCTATTGGGTTCAGGTCTGGAGACTGGCTAGGCCACTCCAGGACCTTGAGATGCTTCTTACGGAGCCACTCCTTAGTTGCCCTGGCTGTGTGTTTCGGGTCGTTGTCATGGTGGAAGACCCAGCCACGACCCATCTTCAATGCTCTTACTGAGGGAAGGAGGCTGTTGGCCAAGATCTCGCGATACATGGCCCCATCCATCCTCCCCTCAATACGGTGCAGTCGTCCTGTCGCCTTTGCAGAAAAGCATCCCCAAAGAATGATGTTTCCACCTCCATGCTTCACGGTTGGGATGGTGTTCTTGGGGTTGTACTCATCCTTCTTCTTCCTCCAAACACGGCGAGTTGAGTTTAGACCAAAAAGCTCTATTTTTGTCTCATCAGACCACATGACCTTCTCCCATTCCTCCTCTGGATCATCCAGATGGTCATTGGCAAACTTCAGACGGGCCTGGACATGCGCTGGCTTGAGCAGGGGGACCTTGCGTGCGCTGCAGGAGTTTAATCCATGATGGCGTAGTGTTTTACTAATGGTTTTCTTTGAGACTGTGGTCCCAGCTCTTTTCAGGTCATTGACCAGGTCCTGCCGTGTAGTTCTGGGATGAACCCTCACCTTCCTCATGATCATTGATGCCCCACGAGGTGAGATCTTACATGGATCCCCAGACCGAGGGTGATTGACCGTCATCTTGAACTTCTTCCATTTTATAATAATTGCGCCAACAGTTGTTGCCTTCTCACCAAGCTGCTTGCCTATTGTCCTGTAGCCCATCCCAGCCTTGTGCAGGTCTACAATTTTATACCTGATGTCCTTACACAGCTCTTTGGTCTTGGCCATTGTGGAGAGGTTGGAGTCTGTTTGATTGAGTGTGTGGACAGGTGTCTTTTATACAGGTAACGAGTTCAAACAGGTGCAGTTAATACAGGTAATGAGTGGAGAACAGGGGGGCTTCTTAAAGAAAAACTAACAGGTCTGTGAGAGCCGGAATTCTTACTGGTTGGTAGGTGATCAAATACTTATGTCATGCAATAAAATGCAAATGAATTATTTAAAAATCATACAATGAGATTTTCTGGATTTTTGTTTTAGATTCCGTCTCTCACAGTTGAAGTGTACCTATGATAAAAAATTACAGACCTCTACATGCTTTGTAAGTAGGAAAACCTGCAAAATCGGCAGTGTATCAAATACTTGTTCTCCCCACTGTATGTCCTTATGCTTAAAGAAGGCATCTGGCCAGATGAGGAGGGTAGGCTATCATCAACTCTCTGAAACTGATAGTCATCAGGGTCGTTCCACAAAAAGAGTGCCTTTTGTGCCCGTATGAATCTTTAAAGATTTTTCTCTCTGGGATAGGCGTCTCGCTAGCGGGACAACTTCCGGTGAAACTGGAGGGCACGCAATTCAAATAAATATTCATAAAAATTATGAACTGTTGCGCCTTCTTCACAACACTGTCTGTGTGGGTGGACCATTTCAGTTTGTCAGTGATGTGTACACCTAGGAACTTAAAGCTTTCCACCTTCTCCACTGTTGTCCCGTCGATGTAGATAGGGGGGTGCTCCCTCTGCTGTTTCCTGAAGTCCACGATCATCTCCTTTTTTTTGTTGATGTTGAGTGAGAGGTTGTTTTCCTGACACCACACTCTGCGTGCCCTTACCTCCTTCCTATAGACTGTCTCGTCATTGGTGGTGATCAAGCCTACTACTGTTGTGTCATCTGCCAACTTGATGATTGAGTTGGAGGCGTGCATGGCCACGCAGTCATGGGTGAACAGGAAGTACAGGAGGGGGTTGGGCACGCACCCTTGTGGGGCTCCTTGTCACGGGTACATCCTGTTTGAGTTTCTGCCTATAGGAGCAAACTGGAATCGTGGTCCGATTTGCCAAAAGGAGGGCGGGGGAGGGCCTTGCATGAATAGTGGAAGTTAGAGTATGACATTTCTATGTGTATTTGGTCCAGTGTCCCAAAAAGTTACCTATTGCAGCTTAAAACTTCTACAGGGTCGGTGGGTCCCCTGCGGGACGGTTGAGCTAACGTAGGCTAATGCGATTAGCATGATGTTGTAAGTGACAAGAACATTTCCCAGGACAAAGCCATATCTGATAATGGCAGAAAGTTTAAATTCTTGTTAATCCAACTGCACTGTCCAATTTACAGTAGTTATTACAGTGAAATAATACCATGCTCTTGTTTGAGGAGAGTGCACAGTTATGAACTTGAAAAGTTATTAATAAACAAATTATGCACATTTGGGCAGTCTTGATCCATATTTTGAACCGAAATGCAATGGTTCATTGGATCAGTCTAAAACGTTGCACATACACTGCTGTCATCTAGTGGCCAAAATCTAAATTGCAACTGGGCTGGAATAATACATTATCACTTTTCTCTTGCGTATCAAAGATGATCTAATTGTCACACCCTGACCATAGTTTGCTTTGTATGTTTCTATGTTTTGTTTGGTCAGGGTGTGATCTGAGTGGGCATTCTATGTTGGATGTGTAGTTTGTCTGTTTCTGTGTTTGGTCTGATATGGTTCTCAATCAGAGGCAGGTGTTAGTCATTGTCTCTGATTGGGAGCCATATTTAGGTAGCCTGTTTTGTCATTGTGGGTGTGGGTGATTGTCTATGTTAGTTGCTTGTGTTAGCACAGTTCTTAGGATAGCTTCACGGTCGTTATTTGTTTATTTGGTTTTGTACAGTTTACTTCGTGTTTTTTTTCTGCCCCTCAGTCCAGTGGGGTCCTTTAGTAGGGTTGCCAGTCCTAGGTTGGCGGCGAGGGTCGCCGCTCAAAGGACGCTACTAAAGTGGACTAAGACTATGGTGAAGTGGGGGCCACGTCCAGTGCCAGAGCCGCCACCGCAGACAGATGCCCACCCAGACCCTCCCCAATAGGTTCAGGTTTTGCGGCCGGAGTCCGCTCCTTGGGGGGGTGGGGGGGGGTACTGTCACACCCTGACCAGTTTGCTTTGTATGTTTCTATGTTTTGTTTGGTCAGGGTATGATCTGAGTGGGCATTCTATGTTGGATGTCTAGTTTGTCTGTTTCTGTGTTTGGCCTGATATGGTTCTCAATCAGAGGCGGATGTTAGTCATTGTCTCTGATTGGGAGCCATATTTAGGTTCTTAGGATAGCTTCACGATCGTTATTTGTTTATTTGGTTTTATACAGTTTACTTTGTGTTTTTTGTCGTCATCTATTAAATGATGCATTCACACCACGCTGCGCTTTGGTCCGCTTCTTACGACGATCGTGACACTAATGTGTTATATTCTCCAACATTCATTTCACATTTCTACACATTTCAAAGTGTTTAATTTCAAATGGTATCAAGAATATGCATATCCTTGCTTCAGGTCCTGAGTTACAGACAGTTAGATTTGGGTATGTTATTTTAGGCAACATTTTAAAAAAGGGGTGGATTCTTTAAATTAAATGCCATTTTATGTAGACCATATGGAGAATTGAATAAATCATATTTTATGTATGAATAAAAACTTGCTAAATTGCCAAAATGTTACATTTTGACAGGTCCCTCAGTGCACCCTCTGTGATTTCGAGGAAGATTTTAACCCACTTAACCCCAACATTTCTCCAAGTTTTCACCATCATTGAAAAGCCCTAGTTATTTTGTTGCTTTAACAAAGTCATTTCTGAATATTGTTATTTGTTTAATCTGATTAGGGATTAATTTACGTCTGTCCCTCATTTTAAGGTCTCATTTCTTTGGTGAAACTATTCCTTTTAAAAACATATATTTTTTTACAAAAGAAACATTGAACTAATAGTCAAATCATAGTGTAAAAGCAGGTGAACTGGGTCTACTTGTTTCAGAAATGTACCGGTGTTTTTTGGTGGGAAACCTTGCGTGTCAACCCTGTTACCAAAAGATAGAGGTGTAAAACAAGGTTGCCCTCTGTCACCATACCTATTTATTATGGCCATTGAAATGTTACAGGTAAAAATCAGATCCAATGACAACATTGAGGGGATAAAAATGAATGGTTGACAAAAGTATCAATATACTCCGATGATACAAGTTTCTCTTGAGTCCTAAATATTCAACCTTGAAGGGCCTTATTGAGGACCTGGATAATTTTTCCAGTTTCTCTGGACTAAAACCCAACTATGATAAGTGTACTATATATTACAGATTGGGTATGCAAAAGATACAAACTTTAAATTGCCATGTGGTCTCCTGATTAAATGGGTGGATGGGGAAGTTGATGTGCTTGGTGTACACATCCCGGAAAAGACTAACGCTCTTGAAACTATTAACTTTCATAGTAAACTTAGCAAAATAAATAGGATCTTGAAACCGTGGACAGGGACGGAAAATCTTCAGAAATCTACCTGTCCATCTACGGAAAAATTACTCTGATTTATTCCCTAGTGATATCGCAGTTTACTTATCTGTTAATGGCTCTACCGGCTCCATGAGAATCTTTTTTAAAGTAATGTGAAAAAATAACATATTGTTTATTTTGAAATAGCAAACCAGATAATGTTAAACAGGCTTATTTATATAGCGAACATGAGTTTGGAGGGTAAAAACTAAAAGCCTCCATTATATTTAAATTATTTAAATTATATCTTAATCCAAACTGCATGTTTTTATTCAACATTTTACTGCGGGCTAAATCAGGGTCACACAGAGTGTTTCTTGGTAGTCTTAAACAAATATACTTTGAAACAAAAGTATAAACCTCACACACGGTTATGGGCTTTATAAAAGAAGACACCTGTACCATGTCAGATACTCTGTATAGTTTACATTTTGAGTTCGCATCCCAATAGTACACTTTATATACATCACAGACTGAAATATAACAAAACTGTTTGACATAGAAACACAATATTTTAATTGTTTTTTAAATAAATAATGTTTATTAATTATGAAATTATCCAAAATATTTAGAATATTCTACCCATGAGGCCACTAGGTCATTTGATTGCAGGAAAGGGCTACCCTCTTGAGGTGGGAAAATATATATTTTTATGGACTTGAACTTGTGTTCTTTATGACAGAATGTAAAAATGAGATGAAATCACATTTTGTAGGGACCAAGTACACTTCCCAAAAGGCACCGAATTGGTGGAACGACTCATTAACATCAGAACTTGATTGCCAGCATGTAAGCTCAGCAGAATACAACCAGAGAGGTTATTAACTATTGATTTATACAGTGTATTTGTATTTTAGCAGTACTGAATTGGCAGGAGGTATGTTGTGGCATGCTTCGAGCAGTGTGTCGTCACACAGCAAGCGAATACCTCACCACCAGTAAAGGGTCACTGGAGAGTAACCTGATGCTTGTAGATGCAATTGGGAGCCTAGTCATATTTGCCATTTGATCCAAGCACGATGTTTGTGTTAGACGGTAATCCCAACTTCTGCCCAGAGCAGACTATATGTGGGGGAGGACCCTGGAGGCAGGGAGTCAGTGCGCATAAATACATCTCATTATTGTAGGTAAACTTGCATGGTTAGGTTCACGACTACAGAGTGCCCGTCTGATTATCTTTCTCATAGCTTCTTGTATATCAGTCAGATAGAGTTACTCTTTATTATGATTTTATTTGTCATTTACTAATCGGAATTCACAGTCCCCAGGTCCAGAACAAATGAGTGCATGGAACTCCCTTCCATCTTATATAGCGTAAGTGAACAGAAAACCTGGTTTCAAAAAAACATATAAAGCAACACCTCACGGCACAACGCCGCGTGACCTACTTTTTGTGTGTAAGTACTGTGTAACTGTACATACATGTCAGTACAAATAAGATCAAATAATTCAAGACTAACATAATTCCATTTCTCTTCAGTAACACTTGATCGAGCTTGTCTTCAAAGTTGACTCTCTCCCTCTCTTTTCCTCTCTTACACCTCTCTCTTCTTCCCCGCTCTCTATTACTCCCTCCTTCCCTTGTGCTTGTTCTCTTCCTGTCTCCCCTACACTCACTTCGGTCTGGCCTGGAAGGGGATACATCATCTCTACATCTCTTTTACAGTATCAGAGAACACACTTCTTGAGATGTATGTTTTTATGGCTTTTGGTTGCAGCCCAACACTGTGTTGTGTCACACTGCTGGCAGAGTGTTGCAGAGTACCACAAGATGGGAATGTGTAGTCATGGCATGAATGAACGTGCAAAGCACAGGACAGCCAAAGCATGAAGAGCTCTCTTTCTCTCTGCTAATTTAACATGGGACTGGACATGTATGGTGTTATCATTATATTATTCCATATGATTCTGCTCCATAGACCTTTTCCTTTTGGTTTCACATCTCTTCCAAGGCTTCAGCCTCTTTCTGAAAAATAATATCCTTGAAGGGCCAGAGAGAGCGAGACAATTTGTTTTGTAACCTCCATAAAGAGGTTAGAGGGGCAGCCGCATCACACCGTCCCGCTGGCGCCGATATAGGTACACAATGCCTAGTGCAGTGTAAGCAAACGGCAGAGCAGTGAGCTGGGGTTGTAGCGTGTGGAAAATGCTAGTGGACACAGACAATGCAGCGGGCCAAGGCCTAACCAGCCCTCAGAGGGACAGGGGTCGCTTCACTGCGACAACAGCCCCCTCTCTCCCTCCCTCCCTCTTTTTTTTCAGTGCCCCCAGCACAGGGGCTGCCACAGCATGGCCTCGGGGAGGACGCTGAAGTTCGCCCTGTGCGAGGTGCTGCAGTTCGCAGGCCTGTGCGTGCCGCTCTTCATCGTCATGCAGAGGTTCGCCCTCATTGTAGCGCGGGTCAAGAGCGTGGCGCAGCCACCCGGCGACGCAAGCACCGCCTACTGGCTCACCGTGGCCTCCTCCATCGCCTATGTCACCTCTGCTGCCCTGCTTGTCTGGGTGCCCATGAAGTACATGGTGTTCACGAATAAGAAGTTTCTTGTCGGGAGGAAGAAGTGGTGAGTGTCTGTCTGGCCTGTCTGGTCTGTGGCCTAGTTGGGAATCCACTGTCTAAGCTAGGAGCTAGGAGCTGTAGCTGTGATATAACAGCACAGTGTTTTCTGGAACAGAGCCTTGGGGTGTAGTAATGGCTGTCGGGTCTTTGTGGCGTGAACCTGACCGGTAGCTGTGCTGTGTCCGATTCTCGACGGGCTTGCAATTGCTTTTGCAGTATACGTACATTTCCAAATGCATCAATATTTTTATTTTTGAAAACCTCTAGCCTATAACTCAAACTATCCCTCCTTTATCTATCTCATTCTCTCTCTCTCTCTCTCTCTCTCTCTCTCTCTCTCTCTCTCTCAGGAGGCCAGTGGCCCTGGTCTATATGATCCTTTCCACATTGCCCTGCTTTGCCTTTCTCATCGCCAGCTCAGAGGTAAACCATGTGACCCCAGTAGTATCCATCATTTGTTAATTCTCATCTCAGTGTGTCTATGTTTGACCATTGACACTCGACCTGTTGGTTACCTTCTAAGTCAGAGGTATTCACTTCCAGGCCTTGAGGTCTGCAGTACTGCTAGTTTTCAGTTCCTCCTCCCCCCAGTAGCTGATTCATAGATTAATGCCATCGAGCAGCCCGAGAGTCCACTCACCTGATGTACCAGGTCTAAATCCGTCCCTGATTGGAGTCGAGGAATGATGAAAACAAGTAGACGTCAATGTCTGGATTGTACTACTCCACTTCTATGTCATTCTACTGTATGTCTAGATCAGGGATGGGTAACCGGCATCCCCCCCCCCACCCCCCCCCCCCACCCCCATTTTGTAGGCCCGCGGACCAGTTAGAACAATAGAATACACAACGTGCAATTTCGAAATTTGGTTGTGCATCAGCAGTCACTCAATTAGCCCATGTCAGCTATTTTGTCTTATTTATTGGTAAATTAGTCTTGTGGCTAGCTATCTAAACTTTTAGAAAGCATGGTTGAATTATCTACCGGGATGGGGCCCATTGATCATCAGTTATCATATTAAAATTGGCAAACATTTGCTTCCACCTTCTGGCAAAATGTGTAGAATTGCATGAAATGAGTTATAAAATTGCAAAATCTTCTTTCCGCCCCATGGCAAAATGTTTAGAATTGCAGCAAACTTGCTTTAAAGCGGCAACATTTTCTCTCTGCCCCATGACAAAATGTGCATAATTGCAGGAAATTAACTTTTTAAGATGTGCCGCTAAAATGTTTTGCTCACAGGGGGGCCCAGTAGCCACTGGGCAGACCGAAGAGCCACTGCGGCCCCTCATGATGAATTCAGTTTTTTTTGTGGGCCCCCACCCCCATAAAGTTTCCCATCCCTTGTCTAGATGGTTCCATGCACATCAAACCCTACTACACAGAATGCCGACTGTAGTCTACCTATTCTACCATTATGGCACCACCACAGCATTATGAAAGTTCCTTGAAGTGCAGTGTCATAGCGGGGGTCTTATGAGAGAGGAGGGGGTAAAGGTAATGAGAGCAGAGGAACAGTTGGGTTCTCAGGGGAGCAATCTACAGACCTATGACCAAGGAGCAACTGATAAGCAGCTGAGTTCCTCATCCTGCCCCAGCCATCCCGGTCACATTGGCTGTCTGTCTGGCACTTTCCCACTTCCTGTCTGTGATGTGCCCACCTCCGATTAGCTGTCTATTAAGCACTTTTTAAAGGTTACAAAAGGTCCATGGGTGACTCAGGTCCTTGGTTTATCTGCTCTCTTTTACATAAGAGGAGCCATAAATTCAGCCCAGTCTCTTTTGTTCCGTGTCCTGTAGAGTACATACCAGAGCTAAGTGATTAGCTCACTAACCAAGTGTCACAGAGGGTATACACTGAGTGTACAAAACATTAGGAACACCTTCCTAATATTAAGTTGCACACTCCCCCCCCCCTCAGAACAGCCTCAATTCATCAGGGCACGTTCCACAGGGATGCTGGCCCATGTTGACTCCAATGCTTCCCATAATTGAGTCATGTTGGCTGGATGTCCTTTGGGTGGTGGACTGTTGTTGATACACACGGGAAACTGTTGAGCTCTGAAAAACCCAATCAGCATTGCAGTTCTTGACATACTCAAACCAGTGCACCTGGCACCTACTACCATACCCCCTTCAAAGGCACTTAAATATTTTGTCTTGCCCATTCACCCTCTGAATGGCACACATACACAATCCATGCCTCAATCGTCTCAAGGCTCAAAAATCGTCCTTTAACCTCAGCCCCTTCATCTACACTGACTGAAGTAGATTTAACAAGTGACAGTAATAAGGGATCATAGTTTTCACCTGGTCAGTCTATGTCCTGGAAAGAGCAGGCGTTCCTAATGTTTTGTATACTCAATGTACAGCACTCATAGGGTTGTATGTAGTGTTTGGAGAAGGTTTGGAGGGGAAGTCAAGCTGGTACCTGACTGGCACATGACGGTTTCATTAGATCACAATCGGGGCTAGCATTGTAGTCTGATTTGAATCACTGATTGGTTTTGATCATTGTTTTCTCTCAGGTGCAGATCAATAACAGTATAAGACAGGATACGTTTGCAGAGCTCCCCGTGTCGTTGGTGCTCTTCTCTCTCATCTGCATCGATATTGTGGAGAGGATCCGCCACAGTCGACTCACTGGACACGGTGAGAATACAAAGCTCTGTGTTAAACACACACTTTAATTGAACATTGGCTAGCTACTCAACCTGGTCTAAGGGCAATTTGTTGGATTTGGTATGTAAATGAGTTCCCTCCATTTAGAAAGATACACTACATGACCAAAAGTATATGGACACCTGCTTGTTTGAACATCTCATTCCAAAATCATCTGCATTAATATGAAGTTAGTCCTCCTTTTGCTGCTATAACAGCCTCCACTCTTCTGGGAAGGCTTTCCACTAGATGTTGGAAAACTGCTGCGGGAACTTGCTTCCATTCAGCCACAAGTGCATTAGTGAACATCCGGCACTGATGTTGGGCGATTAGGCATGTCTCTGCATTCCAATTCATTTCAAATATGTTTGATGGATTTGAGATCAGGGCTCTGTGCAGGCCAGTCAAGTTCTTCCACACCGATCTCGAGAAACCTTTTCTGAATGGACCTCGCTTTGTGCACAGGGACATTGTCATGCTGAAACAGGAAAGGGCCTTCCCCAAACTGTTGCCACAAAATTTGAAGCACATAATTGTCTAGAATGTAATTGTATGCTATAGCATTGAGATTTCCCTTCACCGGAACTAAGGGGCCTAAAAACAGCCGCAGAACATTATTCCTCCTCCACCAAACTTTACAGTTGGTACTATGCATTGGGGAAGGTAGGGTTCACCTGGCATCTGCCAAACTCAGATTTGTCTGTTGGACTGCCAGATGGTGAAGCGTGATTCATCACTTCAGAGAACACATTTCCAGTACTTGTGCTAGTTTTTTTTTACCCCTTTTTCGCCCCAATTTTGTGGTATCCAATCGGTAGTTACAGTCTTGTCCCATCGCTACAACTCCCGTACGGACTCGGGAGAGGCGAAGGTCGAGAGTCGTGCGTCCTCCAAAACACAACCCAACCCAGCCGCAATGCCCACTTAACCCGGAAGCCAGCTGCACCAAGGAGGAAACATTGTGTCAGCGTGCACTGTGCCCGGCCCGTCACAGGAGTCGCTAGTGCACGATGGGACAAGGACATCCCTGCCGGCCAAACCCTTCCCTAACCCAGATGACATTGGGCCAATTGTGCGCCGCCTCCTGGTCTCCCAGTCGCAGCAAGCTAGGACAGAGCCTGGACTCGAACCCAGAATCTCTAGTGGCACAGCTAGCACTGCGATGCAGTGCTTTAGACTGCTGAGCCATTCGGGAGGCCCAGAGGCAGTTTTAAACTTGCTAGTGAGTGTTGCAACTGAGGAAAGATGCCTTTTTACGAGTTAAGTGCTTCAGCACTCTGCGGTCCCGTTTTGTGAGCTTGTGTGGCCTACCACTTCACGGCTGAGTTGTTGTTGCTCCTAGACATTTTCACTTCACAATAACAGCACTTGAAGTTGACCGAGGCATCTCTTGCATGGCAGAAATTTGACGAACTGACTTGTCGCATGACGGTGCGATGTTGAAAGTCACTGAGCTCTTCAGTAAGGCCATTCTACTGTAAATGATTGTCTATGGAGATTGCATGGCTGTTTGCTCAATTTTATACACCTATCAGAACCGTGTGTGGCTGAAATAGCCCAATCCACTAATTTGAAGGGGCGTCCACATACTTTTGTATATATAGTGTATATTACTTTACTTTGTGAATAGAATAGCAGTCTTACAATATCATACAAATTAGAGGATGTATAGTATAATACTTCTTGCTCGGTTGTACAGTAGCATATGAATTGGATGACATAGTATTATGCGTCTTTCGCTGAGACCATGTTGCTTGTTGCGTTGTAACAACAAATTAGAATTACTGGGAGAATTTACATTGGTGGTTAGGAGAACTAATGACAAAGGTTAGGATAATCTATGTAAAAGTTTAGGAGAACTAGGTTAAGTTTAGGAAAAGGGTTAGGAGAAGGATTAGCTAAAAGCTACAGTTGTCCCTGACGTGAGTGGAACATGCAACCTTTGGATTGCTAGACGCTCGTCCATCCTCCCGACCAACCTCCCTACTTTTGTTTCTGTCTAAAGTTACTAGACCATTAGTACATATCATACGTCTTGTAGATGTACACAAATACGTGTAGTATGCTTTGTATGGATCTGAGGCCAGGCTGAGCAGCTGTTGCATCTACTCAACCAAACAATACATGATTCACTGAGCACAACCTCTTGTCACATACAGCGGGACCAACAGTAGTGTAATTTCATGACGACAACAATACTCACACTATCAGGGGATATGTTCTCTATCTCAGGAAATGAACAGGAAATGCTATGTATGACCCACCAACTGATTATTGGTAACAGTGCCGAATTGGCAAAAACCATGACGTTGTTCTAAGGGTGGCTGTCATTTTCTTGGAATCCCTTTATTTGAAGAAATGGCCAGATCCAAAACGTTTGTCCTTTTCCACTGATCAGAAAAGCTATTGGTCAAATATAGTGCCTATATAGCCCAGAGAGAAAATCCCTGTGTTTGTGCTGTGTTCTGCTTTGTTGGACTCTGGTTAAATCAACGTTGTTCCAATGTCATTTGTCAATGTATTCTGATGTGGAATCTATGTTTTTAAAGTACATTGGATTTGCAAAAAATTTCAACCCCAGGATTATGTAATGCTAACCAATTTTCAACATAGACACATCTTGTATAATAAAATAACGTTGAATTTGTACCTTTTGAAACAACGTCAGATCTTCAATGTTATTTATATCCACTATCAGAAAAAAAAGCAATAGGCTGGGCAGCACCTCCTACTGGAGAATTGATCTATAGCTACCCTTTGATCTTCGATCCAGGGTTTCAACCAAGCCCAGCGTAGCTATTTGACACTGGCTACGACAAATGTGCTATCGTGAGAATGATTATTGAGAATTCTCCACTTAAAATGTTTATAGATTCACTGTTGCTATTGAAGTAATTTCAAAGAGTAAGTTTGATGACATGAAATTAAATGCAACCATACTTTATTAATCATACTGTATGTCATGAATTATACTGTTCAGGCCTATATAGAACAGGTATCGTTTCAATTCAACCCAGGATTCAACTAAATATAGAGTTTCATGCTTTGGTTGATTTCAAATGTAATCTACACGTGAGTTATTAATATGTTGGATTCACATCTCCATCTCAAACAAATTTAAGTGAGGAATAGGACTAAATCAAACAAAAATGATTGTAAGTGCATTTAAAGTTTGATTTGATTAAGTGCTGTTTAGTCGTATTCTTTCTTTATAAGGGCTCAGGGCCAGACCCAGATGGTTTGAGTGATTGATATTTATTAGTTTCAAAAGGGGTAGGCAAGAGAATAGTCATGGACAGGCAAAAGGTCAAAACCAGATCAGAGTCCAGGAGGTACAGAGTGGCAGGCAGGCTCGAGGTCACGGCAGGCAGACTGGTCAGGCAGGCGGGAACAGAGTCCAGAAAACAGGCAAGGGTCAAAACCGGGAGGACTAGCAAAAGAGGGAATATCAAACGCACGGGGAAAAACACACTGGTTGACTTGAAACAGACAAGGCGAACTGGCACAGAGAGACAGGAAACACAGGTATAAATACACTGGGGAAAATAAGCGACACCTGGAGGGGGTTGAGACAATCACAAGGACAGGTGAAACAGATCAGGGCGTGACATTCTTTCAGATTTTTGGTTGAGATCCAACATATAACTGATTAATTTATAGACAAATTGGAATTAAAGCCAGTCTAAGTCAGTGGCACAGATGGATCTATCCAAACAGAACATACACTATACAGTATATACAAAAGTATGTGAACACCCCTTCAAATGAGTGGATTTGGCTATTTCACCCACACCCATTGCTGAAAGGTGTAAAGTGGAAATGTTTAGGCGCAACAACGGCTCGGAGACCTCCGAGTGCTGAAGCGCGTAGCACGTAAAAATCGCCTGTCCTTGGTTGCAACATTCACTACCAAGTTCCAAACTGCCTCTGGAAGCAATGTCAGAACAATAACTGTTCGTTGGGAGTTTCATGAAATGGGTTTCCATGAACAAGCAGCCACACACAAGCCTAAGATCACCATGCACAATTCCAAGAGTTGGCTGGAGTGGTGTAAAGCTCACCGCCACTGGACTCTGGAGCAGTGGAAATGCGTTCTCTGGAGTGATGAATCTCCCAGGCGGATGGGTTTGGCGGATGCCCCAATGCATAGTGCCAATTCAATGTTTTAATGTTTTGGTTTAGGTCCCTTAGTTCTAGTAAAGGGAAATCTTAACAGTACAACATATAATGACAAATTTGTGCAAAAAGCGAGGTCCATACAGAAATGGTTTGTTGAGATCAGTGTGGATGAACTTGACTGACCTGCACAGGGCCCTGACCTCAACCCCATCAAACACCTTTGAGATTAATTGGAACACCGACTGCAAGCCAGACTTGATTGCCCAACATCAGTGCCCGACCTCACTAATGCTTTCATGGCTGAATGGAAGCAAGTCCCAGCAGTGTTGCAACATCTAGTGGAAAGCCTTCCCAGAATAGTGGAGGCTGTTAGGCAGCAAAAGGGGGAACAACTCCATATTAATGCTCATGATTTCGGAATGAGATGTTCGACGAGCAGGTGTCCACATACTTTTGGTAATGTAGTGTACATAACCTTCTAATGTTGAGCTGTTGTTGCATAGACAATCAAACACAATACTATATCACTTTTGCAATAGAGTAAATAGCAGACAATTTTCTATGTATAAACAAGTTTATGAGTCAAAATATATTTTCATATTTGCACTATTAATATAAAGTGTATAAATATATAAAAAACTTTCAGAGTGAGAGTATCAGAACAACTCTCTGAAGGGAGGCATTTCTCTCAAGCACACATTCATAGCTAAGCTACAACAACATTTCTGACTAATTTTGCTTACTCAAAAGATAATTACTAGAAAAAAAGGATGTCCCTGTTTCACAATCATGCCAATTCAGAGGAAAGAAATAAGGAATTGGCCAATCGTGAGGTCATTTGGGAATCTACTAATCACAGTGAGACTGAGACTTCATCAGAAGTGAGATTAGTTTAATATATATATATATATATATATATATATATATATATATATATATATAAACATTACCAAATTCAAACAAACCTTCCATAGTTGGCTACTGTAGAAAATCAAGTGTTAGATTGTGAGTCTAATAATGATGAGGCTGTGTGAAAAGCTCTCAAATGGTTAAGAATATGTGGTCTTCATGAAAAAAAGTCAGAATAACCTAGGTCACACTTTACATTACGTTGCACTGATATGTCAACAGGAATCTCTCAACTAAATTGCTCTGCAAATAAACCCATCTCTCTCAGCAAAGTTGTGATTGGATTTTTATCCTATTCTTTAACTTAGATTTTTGGTTGAGATGGAGACCGAATCCAACATATAATTTATTAAGTCAGTGGCAAAGAACTACCCAAGCAGAAGACACATCTCCTTCAAATGTTGACATTTGGTTGTGTTGACAAACAAAACACAATTCAATATCACTTTTGCAATAGAGTCGATAGCCTGTTTACGTGTTAACAAATGATATGTTGGATTCACGTCTGCAACTCTACCAAAAAATGAAAGTTAAAGAAGAGGATTAAGCCAGTGGCTCAGATGAAACTATCCAAGAAGTAGATACATCTCCTTTTAAATGTTGATATTTGGTTGCATTGTCAACCAAACACAATTACTTTTCTAATACAGTAAATGGCCTAAAGAGTAACACATCCACGGCCACATTTTGAAGTTACTGTAACTATAATGTACTCCTATGTAATCATAGAAAGGGTGCATAATCAAGATAGCATGCAAAGCTCGCAGTTCTGTGGAGATCTTCACAATTGCTACAATAAAGAATTTCAAAGAGCATTGATCACTTGCACTATGCACAGTGTATGTACTTTTAAAGTACTGCAATCCAGGTCATTTGGTTGTGCGATAAGATAAAGCGCAGTGGTAACACATTCATGTTTTTTTATTTTTATAAATAAACAAAATATCTGACGTATTCCCATTTGAACATTGTTTAAAAAATGGTTGAAAGTGCAGTGATAAAACATTTCAGTGACAACTTAACCAAAAATCAGACACGGTTTTTCCATAAAAATTTGCCTGTGCTTTTAGACGGTTGAAAGCATAGTGTTAACACATTTGGTATTCAACAAACTTTTGGCTGTTTTCTTGGGGAGTGAATGTAGATTGTAAACTTATCTATCAACGTCTCAACCAAATATTACCCAATTGTCCACGTTGAAATGACGTGGTGTGCTCCATGGTTCTGTGCCATAATGAGATGTTCTGATCTGGGTTGTTATGACATGGCTAACATACCCATGTGCTGTTGTCTTTCCATCCAGCTAACGAATTGGCCCGAGATGCTGAGATCCCTTCCACTCTCCTCACGAACGTAACCCCAGTGACACCGGTAAACCCAGAAAACCCTGCGGCACCCGTAATGCCAGGTGTGCCCAGGAACCCTACACAACCAGGGCAACCTGGTAGTCCAAATGGGCAGGACCAGAACGGGGCGGGGTCTCAAACAGAGGCCAATTGGACACTCCAGGGGATGCCAGGTAACCAGATACAAGGCCGACAGTTCAGCATGTCAGGCCTGAGCTCGCGCTCGGCATGCTCTGCACGCTCGGCCAGCATGTCCGCAGACCACGGCGTCTCACCATATGCCTACACAGGCGCGTTGCGCTTCTTGTGTGCCAGCGATGCCCGAGCCGAAGTGTTTGTGGACAGCTTTCTGTTCTGGATGGACACGGTGGAGATGGTGAGGGTGGCAGGGCACCCGGCGGTCTACTACTCGGGCTGGGTGTTCCCTATCTACATCTTCAGCTACCTGTCGTGCCTGCGGCTGGTAGTCATGCCCCACAGTCCCCTTCTGTCGTTGCTAGGCGTGGCCCTGCAGGATCTGCCTTTCCTGTTTGTGCGTATCGGCCTCATTGCCTTCTTCGGCTTTGTAACGCCACTCCTCTACCTGATGAAGAACTTGCTTGTTTGTCTGGCCTTCATCTACTTCAACTTCATGACCAAGCTGAGGGTCTTCAACACCGAGAGGATGTTCTGATGTGAGCTGCCGGCCACGTATGAGAAAAAACTATGGACTGTGATAGACTTTATGACCGAGACAAAGGAGTCACCAAACCAAAGGAAGACAAAAACAAGAACAGGCTCACACAGCGATGACAATAGGATGTTATGGAGAACATGAGAAGAATTGGAGAGCATTACTGTGTGCACCACAGCCAAGACAGATGGATCCATTTCATAATGATGATTTTGATGAAAGGAGGGACAGGATGACATTGTGGTGCTTTTTTCAAGTTAAAAGGGAACTCTTCGGTAATGTGTTCCCGTAAAGGGGAGGGAGGACATTAACTGTCAGAGGACTATGTGATGTCTCAGTGTTATCTTATTTCCTCCTTGTTCCAAGTGGGATTTTTTTACCCTCCAATTCCCCTTGCCCCCAACCTGAACTATGGCACTTTGAGAATGTAAAAAACCTGTCATGTCACTTCTTACAGATTTTATAACAGAGAATATATGATTTTTATATTCTATTACTAAGTGCAGTGAATGTGTAAGAATATACATCAATGTTGTTATACATCCCAGATGTATTTTCTTTGCTAGGTTATGATATTATCCACAAAAATAAAGCGTGAGTTTGTACAAATGAAACATATTTTTGGGGAGGTAAAAAATAATAAAGAAAAAGAGAAAGAAATCTGTTTCAGGACATGATTTCACATGAGCATGGACTGTGTATGACTACATTTACATGTGTGTTTACATTCTGTTCATGTATTTCTCTGTATGTTAGTACATGATGGTGCATGATTGTGTTTTTTTTTCAGGCCCTCCCCAGCCTCGTTCAGCCTATGATGGTGCAGGGTGACAGGGCTCCACGTTGGGCTTTCCACAATGGGTCTGCACGCTCTGGCCTCCCCTCACTTCCCCTGGCAGGAAGCAGGATATCCTCCCTTCTTCTGTCCCCTCTTTTCTGGAGAACCATCCATCCCCGCGGTGCCCTCACAATTCCTCCTGAGTGGTTATTGTCCCACCAATCCACAACATCAGCAGTCTGTGTGGTAGAGGAGAAGAGCCTGCCCATTTCTCCCCCCATCCCTCCCCCATCCTTCTCCCATCCTTCTCCCTTCCCTGCCACTAAGTCAGCAAAAGTTATTTCATTTGGGGCTACCGTGGCCTTATTCACTTGGCTGATCTGACATCTTTACAGTGTAATTTCCCAAAACAGTTGGCCACTAAATCACTTCAATTCCAAAAATACAAGCTTCTGGGCATTGTTTACACATTTCTCTTGTCTGCTCTCGTCACGTATCATCTACCTCAAGGGCCTTTTTTCGGCATACATATGATGTATGATGTGGGCAGTGTGATAAAACACACACCAAACACTTTTGGTGCAAACTGCCTCCTACAGTATCTTTCAAATGTCCTGTCTGATGAAAATGTTCCCTTATATGACACACAGCGCATTATTGTCCTCTGAAAACACACACACCTTCATGACCAGCTGTCACCTCCTGTGCCATAAACTTCCCGCAAATCTATGGCAAATTTGCTGTAAACTAAATAGTGTGCCACAAAATGTTTCCAGAAGTTTGCAAATTTTTGCCTCTAGTGGTGAATCTACGACAATAATATGTATTGCCACTAGTGAACTTTTTCTGGCAAACAATTCTCTCAAGATTCTATTTGAATCTGTGGCGACAACATGTATTGCCACTAGTGGCAAACAGTTTACCAGTTTACCGTTTCTGGTGAACACATGAGTTTCAAGACCAGTAAACATTGACGACTAGTCAGGGGGTGAAGAAAAATCGGTTAGAAACTGTAAACCAACCAATGTAGCTACCTACTGAAGTTGTTCGGTGAGTGTCTAACATCCTAATAAACATTTTGTTAAATAATTGATGCCTGCTTAGCAATATCATGTGTTATGGAATAGAGCGGAAAATGTTTTGTTGATGGATTAGTTTCAATCTGTCAGCAGCACTGACTGGCTAGCGAGCCAGTTAGTTAGTGGCTAGCACTTAGCTAGCTAACATTAGATATCATATTTTGCACAATTGATAATGATTTGCCTAAGCACATATTTTTTGGTGAATACATTTCTGTATTTTAGCTAATATCAATAATAGGCTAGTGCTAATATGTCATTATGCTAGTGTCACTGTTCAGTAGCATGTTAGCTAGCACAACAGCTAAGGTAGCAACAATATGAACTGACTTGACATCAAAGTAAAACATCACTTTTACCCTTCCCTTACAGGGATGGGATGGGCAAAAATGACCAAACACAATTACAAAATTGAATTACAAAATACAATAAATATCATTCTATCAATATAAACTACACAATGCTTGTATTTTAAAATACTAAAATACATTTGCAAGTAGCCGGCCTGAACAGCAACAACATTCTCAGTAACGGTTACAAAAACCTGCCACATTCGACGCTCGTCGAATGTGGCAGGGCTTGAAAAATATTACAGACTACAAAGGGAAGCACAGCTGCGAGCTGCCCAGTGACACAAGCCTGCCAGACAAACTAAATTACTTCTATGCTCGCTTCAAGGCAAGCAACACTGAAGAATGTATGAGAGCATCAGCGGTTCTGGACGACTGTGTGATCACACTCTCCGTAGCCGATGTGAGTAAGACCTTTAAACAGGTCAACATTCACAAGGCCGCAGGGCCAGACATATTACCAGGACATATACCCAGAGCATGCGCTGACCAACTGGAAAGTGTCTTCACTGACATTTTCAACCTGTCCCAGACTGAGTCTGGAATACCAACATGTTTCAAGGAGACCACCATAGTCCCTGTGCCCAAGAACACTAAGGTTATTAGGCACAGTCCCCTCCTGTACTCCCTGTTCACTCATGACTGCATGGCCAGGCACGACTCCAACACCATCATTAAATTTGCCGATGACACAACAGTGGTAGGCCTGATCATCAACAACGATGAGACAGCCTATAGGGAGGAGGTCAGAGACCTGACCGTGTGGTGCAAGGACAACAACCTCTCCCTCAACGTGATCAAGACAAAGGACATGATTGTGGACTACAGGAAAAGGAGGACTGAGCACGCCCCCATTCTCATTGATGGGGCTGTTGTGGAGCAGGTTGAGAGTTTCAAGTTCCTTGGTGTCCACATCACCAACAAACTAACATGGTCCAAGCACACCAAGACAGTAGTGAAGCGGGCAAGACAAAACCTATTCCGCCTCAGAAGACTAAAAATCTTTGGCATGGGTCCTCAGATCCTCAAAATGTTTTACAGATGCACCATCGAGAGCTGACTGGTTGCATCACTGCCGGGTATGGAAACTGCTCGGCCTCCGACCGCCAGGCACTACAGAGGGTAGTGAGTACGGCCCAGTACATCACCGGGGCCAAGCTTCCTGCTATCCATGACCTCTATACCAGGCGGTGTCAGACTCCAGCCACACTAGTCATAGACTGTTCCCTCTGCTACCGCACGGCAAGTGCTACCGGAACGTCAAGTCTAGGTCCAACAGGCTTCTTAACAGCTACTACCCCCAAGCCATAAGACTCCTGAACAGCTAATCAAATGGCCGGCCAGACTATTTGCTTTGTCCCCCTCTCTTTTACGCTGCTGCAACTCTGTTTATTATCTATGCATAGTCACTTTAACTCTACCTACATCTACATATTATCTCAATTACCTTGACTAACCTGTGCTCCCGCACATTGACTCTGTACCGGTACCCTCGTATATAGCCTCGCTACTGTTATTTTAGTCATTTAGTGTTTCTTTAATTTTTTATTTATCCATTTTTTACTTAACACTTCTTTTCTTAAAACTGCATTGTAGGTTAAGGGCTTGTAAGGAAGCATTTCACTGTAAGGTGTTGTGTTCGGCGCATGTGACAAATACAATTTGATTTGACTTGAATTTACCTAACCTGCTAGGAAAACTAATTTTCTGTCTCAAAAAACCATCAGTCTCATCACACCGGAACTGACCAATGGCAGGTATCAATGGGCATTTCCTAATATCAAGGAACACCCACATCAGTCTGCAATTACACCATATTCCCTAAACCTGCTAATTTAGAAAAACGTGTTACCCTTCTAGACAAAACCTTGTTTTGTGACAGAGCTCATTAGAATAATACTCAGCATGTTTTGCAATTGCCAATTTTTACATATACATTTATATTTAGTTCATTAAGCAGACTCCCATATCACACCATAGTGCCATCAGACTTCTGATACCAATGCAGGGTGAAAGGGGGCCACAAAATTGTGAAAATGCAAATTACAGCTCTCAAAAGTACCTTGTTACAAAAAACATTGAGTGTAGTTCAGCCCAGTGTAATACAATATACAGTGGTGCAAAAAAGTATTTAGTCAGCCACCAATTGTGCAAGTTCTCCCACTTAAAAAGATGAGAGAGGCCTGTAATTTTCATCATAGGTACATTTCAACTATGACAGACACAATGAGAAAATAAAATCCAGAAAATCACATTGTAGGATTTGTAATGAATTTATTTGCACATTATGGTGGAAAATAAGTATTTGGTCAATAACAAAAGTTGCTCAATACTTTGTTATATACCCTTTGTTGGCAATGACAGAGGTCAAACGTTTTCTGTAAGTCTTCACAAGGTTTTCACACACTTTTGCTGGTATTTTGGCCGATTCCTCCATCCAGAGCTACTCTAGAGCAGTGATGTTTTGGGGCTGTTGCTGGGCAACACGGACTTTCAACTCTGGAGACTGGCTAGGCCACTCCAGGACCTTGAAATGCTTCTTACGAAGCCACTCCTTCGTTGCCCGGGCGGTGTGTTTGGGATCTGTCACGTTCTGACCTCTATTTCCTTTGTTTTTGTATTTATTTAGTATGGTCAGGGCGTGAGTTGGGTGGGCAGTCTATGTTTGTTTTTCTATGTTTTGGGGCAGTTCTATGTTTTCGGCCTAGTATGGTTCTCAATCAGAGGCAGGTGTCATTAGTTGTCTCTGATTGAGAATCATACTTAGGTAGCCTGGGTTTCACTGTTTGTTTGTGGGTGATTGTTCCTGTCTTTGTGTAGTGTTCACCAGATAGGCTGGATTAGGTTTTGAGTTCTCACGTTTCTTGTTTTTTCGTTAGTTTGTTCATGTATAGTGTCGTAAATAAATACAATGAACAACCACCACGCTGCGCTTTGGTCCGCCTCTACTTCACAAGAAGAGAACCGTTACAGAATCACCCACCACAACAGGACCAAGCGGTGTGGTAATGGGCAAAGGAGAAAGCAGCAGCAGGAGCAGCGCGAGGAGGTATGGACATGGGAGGACGAATTAGACGGTAAAGGACCTTGGGCTCAGCCAGGAGAATATCGCCGCCCCAAGGAAGAACGGGAGGCGGCGAAAGCGGAGAGGCGCTGGTATGAGGAGGCAGCGCGGCGTCGTGGATGGAAGCCCGGGAGTCAGCCCCAAAAATTTCTTGGGGGGGGGCTAACAGGGAGTATGGCTACGCCAGGTAGGAGACCTGAGCCAACTTCCTGTGGTTACCGGGGGGCTAGAGAGACCGGGCAGGCACCGTGTTATGCTGTGGAGCGCACGGTGTCCCCAGTGCGGGTGCACAGCCCGGTGCGGTACATTCCAGCTCCGCGTATCGGCCGGGCTAGAGTGGGCATCGAGCCAAGTGCCATGAAGCCGGCTCTACGCATCTGGTCTCCAGTGCGTCTCCTTGGGCCGGCTTACATGGCACCAGCCTTGCGCACGGTGTCCCCGGTTCGCCTGCATAGCCCAGTGCGGGCTATTCCACCTCGCCGCACTGGCAGGGCGACCGGGACCATTCAACCGGGTAAGGTTGGGCAGGCTCGGTGCTCAAGAGCTCCAGTGCGCCTGCACGGCCCGGTCTATCCGTCACCACCTCCACACCCCAGCCCTCCGGTGGCAGCTCCCCGTACCAGGCTGTCTCTCCGGCCCATCCGTCCAGAGCCTTCCTCCTCTCCAGCGCTGCCGGAGTCTCCCGCCTCTCCGGCGCTACCAGAGCCTTCCTCCTCTCCAGCGCTGCCGGAGTCTCCCGCCTGTCCGGCGCCGCTGCCGGAGTCTCCCGCCTGTCCGGCGCCGCTGCCGGAGTCTCCCGCCTGTCCGGCGCCGCTGCCGGAGTCTCCCGCCTGTCCGGCGCCGCTGCCGGAGTCTCCCGCCTGTCCGGCGCCGCTGCCGGAGCCTCCCGCCTGTCCGGCGCCTCTGCCGGAGCCTCCCGCCTGTCCGGCGCCTCTGCCGGAGCCTCCCGCCTGTCCGGCGCCTCTGCCGGAGCCTCCCGCCTGTCCGGCGCCTCTGCCGGAGCCTCCCGCCTGTCCGGCGCCTCTGCCGGAGCCTCCCGCCTGTCCGGCGCCTCTGCCGGAGCCTCCCGCCTGTCCGGCGCCTCTGCCGGAGCCTCCCGCCTGTCCGGCGCCTCTGCCGGAGCCTCCCGCCTGTCCGGCGCCTCTGCCGGAGCCTCCCGCCTGTCCGGCGCCTCTGCCGGAGCCTCCCGTCTGCCCAGCGCCAGCGCCGCCCGTCTGCCCAGCGCCGCCAGCGCCGCCCGTCTGCCCAGCGCCGCCAGCGCCGCCCGTCTGCCCAGCGCCGCCAGCGCCGCCCGTTTGCCCAACGCCGCCAGCGCCGCCCGTCTGCCCAGCGCCGCCAGCGCCGCCCGTCTGCCCAGCGCCGCCAGCGCCGCCCGTCTGCCCAGCGCCGCCAATGCCGCCCGTCTGCCAGGAGCCGCCAGTGCCGCCCGTCAGCCAGGGGCCGCCAGTGCCGCCCGTTAGCCAGGGGCCGCCAGTGCCGCCCGTCAGCCAGGGGCCGCCAGTGCCGCCAGTCAGCCAGGGGCCGCCAGTGCCGCCCGTCAGCCAGGGGCCGCCAGTGCCGCCCGTCAGCCAGGGGCCGCCAGTGCCGCCAGTCAGCCAGGGGCCGCCAGTCAGCCAGGGTCCGCCAGTGCCGCCAGTCAGCCAGGGGCCGCTAGAGCCCCTCCGCCCGGAGCAGCTGCCCCTCTGTCCCGAGCAGCTGTCCCTCTGTCCCGAGCAGCTGTCCCTCTGTCCCGAGCAGCTGTCCCTCTGTCCCGAGCAGCTGCTTCACCTCTGTCCCGAGCTGCCCCTCTGTCCCAAGCAGCCCCTCTGTCCAGTGGGGTCATTGAGAGGGGTGGGCATGGTGAGTAAGCCACGGAGGCGGACAATAAGGCGGACTGAGACAATGGTGAAGTGGGGTCCGCGTCCCGCGCCAGAGCCGCCACCGCGGACAGACGCCCACCCAGACCCTCCCCTATAGGTCAAGGTTTTGCGGCCGGAGTCCGCACCTTTGGGGGGGGGTACTGTCACGTTCTGACCTCTATTTCCTTTGTTTTTGTATTTATTTAGTATGGTCAGGGCGTGAGTTGGGTGGGCAGTCTATGTTTGTTTTTCTATGTTTTGGGGCAGTTCTATGTTTTCGGCCTAGTATGGTTCTCAATCAGAGGCAGGTGTCATTAGTTGTCTCTGATTGAGAATCATACTTAGGTAGCCTGGGTTTCACTGTTTGTTTGTGGGTGATTGTTCCTGTCTTTGTGTAGTGTTCACCAGATAGGCTGGATTAGGTTTTGAGTTCTCACGTTTCTTGTTTTTTCGTTAGTTTGTTCATGTATAGTGTCGTAAATAAATACAATGAACAACCACCACGCTGCGCTTTGGTCCGCCTCTACTTCACAAGAAGAGAACCGTTACAGGATCATTGTCATGCTGAAAGATCCAGACACATTTCATCTTCAATGCCCTTGCTGATGGAAGGAGGTTTTCACTCAAAATCTCACGATACATGGCCCCATTCATTCTTTCCTTTACACGGATCAGTCGTCCTGGTCCCTTTGCAGAAAAACAGCCCGAAAGCATGATGTTTCTACCCCCATGCTTCACAGTAGGTATGGTGTTCTTTGGATGCAACTCAGCATTCTTTGTCCTCCAAACACGACGAGTTGAGTTTTTACCAAAAAGTTATATTTTGGTTTCATCTGACCATATGAAATTCTCCCAAACTTCTTCTGGATCATCCAAATGCTCTCTAGCAAACTTCAGACGGGCCTGGACATGTACTGGCTTAAGCAGGGGGACACGTCTGGCACTGCAGGATTTGAGTCCATGGCGGCATAGTGTGTTACTGATGGTAGGCTTTGTTACTTTGGTCCCAGCTCTCTGCAGGTCATTCACTAGTTACCCCCGTGTGGTTCTGGGATTTTTGCTCACCGTTCTTGTGATCATTTTGACCCCACGGGGTGAGATCTTGCGTGGAGCCCCAGATCGAGGGAGATTATCAGTGGTCTTGTATGTCTTCCATTTCCTAATAATTGCTCCCACAGTTGATTTCTTCACCAAACCAAGCTGCTTACCTATTGCAGATTCAGTCTTCCCAGCCTGGTGTAGGTCTACAATTTTGTTTCTGGTGTCCTTTGACAGCTCTTTGGTCTTGGCCATAGTGGAGTTTGGAGTGTGACTGTTTGAGGTTGTGGACAGGTGTCTTTTATACTGATAACAAGTTCAAACAGGTGCCATTAATACAGGTAACGAGTGGAGGACAGAGTAGCCTCTCAAAGAAGAAGTTACAGGTCTGTGAGAGCCAGAAATCTTGCTTGTTTGTAGGTGACCAAATACTTATTTTCCACCATAATTTGCAAATAAATTCATTAAAAATCCTACAATGTGATTTTCTGGATTTTTTTTCTTATCATTTTGTCTGTCATAGTTGAAGTGTACCTCTCTCATCTTTTTAAGTGGGAGAACTTGCACAATTGGTGGCTGACTAAATACTTTTTTGCCCCACTGTATATATTTCAAATACATGTAACAGAAATACTGCCCATCTCTGACCGTTGTGTTGGAAGAGGCTGCGTTGGGAAGAGGGTGCACCCTGAAAAGATACTTGTGGTGCACTCACTCATAACAATTTATTGAGTGGTAAATGAGTGTATCGTCTTCGAGCTTGATAAGCTGCATGTATTATTCTCATAAATGTAGCCTATACATTCAACCTTTGTAATAATTAGATCTTTCATTTATTTAAACTAGTAGCTAGCTGTGTCGTGGCTTCTTTCTTTCTTTCTAGAAGGAATCAGTCACAAGGCAAAAAGACAGATTGAGGCCTTCAATCAAACTGAGGAAAGAGAAATATGTGTGCACCAGGTCAAGGTTTCTTGCATACATGGTTTTGAGATGTACACTTAAATGGAAACTGTCATTTAAAAATTAATTTTTGGGGTATTATCAACAATAAAATACTTGTTTTAGGGCAGCATGCTGTCAATTATAGTACATTGTGGGAAAATGTTGTGGTCGGGGAAAGAATTGCAGTATTTCGAATTCCACCCCACAGAATACAGTACTCTTTGGAGCGCCAAAATCCTTTTGACCACTAGTCTCATGCTATTGTTGTTTCTGGCTCATGAACATATTTTGAGGCTTGATTTGTAAGCAGCAACAATTGTTGCACCCGTGAGTGCAAATGCTCTACAAATGAGCTCTTACAGACAGGCTACATAGTTTCACATGTAGATAATCACATGATACTTCACATATAATATTGCAAATTTTGAAAATGTGGTTTTTGAGCAAATATCATATTTGTTTTTGGAACACTTCATGTGTGAAACAAAAAGTAAGCTTTATGATACACAGTGTTTATGATACAGAGGGTAGATTCATTCAGCTTTATGATACACAGTGTTTATGATACAGAGGGTAGATTAATTCAGCTTTATGATACACAGTGTTTATGATACAGGGGGTAGATTAATTCAGCTTTATGATACACAGTGCTTATGATACAGAGGGTAGATTAATTCAGCTTTATGATACACAGTGTTTATGATACAGAGGGTAGATTAATTCAGCTTTATGATACACAGTGTTTATGATACAGAGGGTAGATTAATTCAGCTTTATGATACACAGTGTTTATGATACAGAGGGTAGATGAATTCAGCTTTATGATACACAGTGTTTATGATACAGGGGGTAGATTAATTCAGCTTTATGATACACAGTGTTTATGATACAGAGGGTAGATTAATTCAGCTTTATGATACACAGTGTTTATGATACAGGGGGTAGATTAATTCAGCTTTATGATACACAGTGTTTATGATACAGAGGGTAGATGAATTCAGCTTTATGATACACAGTGTTTATGATACAGAGGGTAGATGAATTCAGCTTTATGATACACAGTGTTTATGATACAGAGGGTAGATGAATTCAGCTTTATGATACACAGTGTTTATGATACAGGGGGTAGATGAATTCAGCTTTATGATACACAGTGTTTATGATACAGAGGGTAGATGAATTCAGCTTTATGATACACAGTGTTTATGATACAGAGGGTAGATGAATTCAGCTTTATGATACACAGTGTTTATGATACAGAGGGTAGATGAATTCAGCTTTATGATACACAGAGGGTAGATCAACTTTAATATTGCAGATAGATTGTGGCTTCTATCAATGTCCTGTAATTGTCTGCATCATTTCAAATCCCCCATATATATTTTTTTGTAAATATATATATATTTATAAATCTATTTTCCTTTATTATTGTCCCCTAACCCTAACACCCCTCCCCTAATTGGAGTAAACTAATGGGCAACAACACTTAGGCTTCTACTCCCAGCTTATACATACTATATACATTTTACCGACACAGTATATTTTACATTAGTTATGTTGTTTTTTTTGGTCCCTCCCTTCAGCTCCACTCAACCCCTGCCATCGATCTCTGAACATCATCCAGTTTGGATTTCTAGATGCCATATATTTTAGTGCTGTGATGTTTTGAATCCAGCGTAGTTTTGTGCATCAGTTCATTAACCATGTGCCATGGAATCGGAACATCAAAAATCTATATGGCACAGCTGACACATTCCTTAAATGAAACTGGTATACTTTTTTATTTATCACAACTTTCTTCAACCAATTATGGTCTTTAATGCAGGGCCGGCAGACAAGTTCCTTACTTTCTCCCCCTTCCACTTTCCTCTTCAATTTCTGAGGTAATGCTGCAATTAGTGTGGGTTAGCTGCAAGTGTGACATAACTGCACCAGTCCTATTTATGATTCTTTAAAAAAAAAAAAAAAAAATTAAAAAAATTAAATGTTTTTTTATATTTTTTTATATATAAATGTTTATTTTTATTTTTATCAATTAGTATATTTGAGTCTAACCATAATATATTTTGACCATGGGGTGAGACATTCTTACTAATATTATAGATTTGGTTTAGAGTGGTTAAAACATGGTCTTCTAAGTACATCAAAAAAGGTTTGGTATACCTCAACTGGGATTCCAGCTCTGGAGTTTTCCCAGACTTAAAGGCTTTAAATGAATCAATACGTTTCTCTGTAATTTGGCCTTCACATGAGTCTTTCTGTACAGCTGTTCATTTTCTATTGTTAGTAGAAAAAACATCTTTGTTACTAATTATTTGTTTCAGGACTCCAGAGTGGTGCAGTGGTCTAAAGACACTGCATTGCCGTGCTAGCTGTGTCACTAGAGATTCTGATTCGAGTCCAGGCTCTGTTGCAGCCAGCCGTGACCGGGAGACCCATGGGTCGGTGCACAATTGGCCCAGCGTCGTCCGGGTTAGGGGAGGGTTTGGCCAACAGGGATGTTTTTGTCCAATCGTGCACAAGCGACTCCTGTGGCGGGCAGGGCGCAATGCACGCTGACACGGTCTCCAGGTGTCTGGTGTTTTTGTTTGTTGATTGCTTTGAATCAATTGTGTTGAGGCTTGGCTGGAGAAAAATATTGTATACTGTGGCTCTCTAGGAACAGTTGCCCACACATTTAAAGGTGGATTTAGTAGGTCTAAGACCAAGTTTATGCTAGCAGCATTGTTTTTATATGCTAAAAATGATATAGAATTCTGAAAAAATATATATAGAATGCCTGTTTAAGTGAGAAGCAGAGCAACATCAAGGCAACTTTGTAACAGCAGACCTTGTTTTTCCAAAGCCAAACCAACCCCGAGTCTACCTTTCAAGACGTCAAAATAGAAAATCTTTTCAGTAATTGAATCCTACAGACGAAGAACCATATACGTGACAATTTTTCCATCAGTTATTCAGTTATTTTTATATTATTAATTGTGTGTATCACATTAGGTGTTTCATGGTTGACAAATAATTCACCATACCCATATCTTCCAACAACAATTTATATTTTTTTGTTATTTAAAAAAATATATATATATATTGCCGTTTTAATTTTTAGAATGTGGAAGGACAGTATATCTCCAGTGATGGTTTCAGTTTGTGGAAGAACAGTATATGTGACGTTTTGCATGACTCTTGTAAGATGTCCTTTTTTTAACACCTGATATGATGTTTTAAGTACTTGCAAGTACAGATGCCCTTCATGTAAATAACTTAAACGCAATATGTCGTTAACTCATTTGTATGGAGGTTCAGTTAAAGGTGGTCTATCAACTTTAGCACTGATGACTTTTCTTAAAAGTTGAGTCATGAAATTTTAGTCTCATTTAAAATGAAGCCCTCAATGTGAACATACCATAGAATAACTACAAAAATAGAATACAATTAAATTAATTAAATCAAAACAAGCACAACTTGTACATATTAAATATGGATCAATGTGATGTGTCAATATGCATGTCCATTATGCAGGTCCCTAAGGTCAACATTACAAAACGTTCAGAAAACCATTCTCTTTGCGTTTAACACTATGATAAGCAATTCAGTTTTGAATTGCGTTAAATCCATGCTAAAGGCAAGAAATGTCCTTCTGCACTGAGCTGACAGCAGTAAATAAGTATTAACTGCTTAGAGTTAATGCTAAATGTGGTGACAGAGAGACAGTGTATATTGTAATGAATAAAAAAAGGGAATTAAGATCAAATGAACACTCACATACTGTATGTGATGACTTATTTGTTTTTAATTCATTCAGATTAAAAAAGGTCCAAATGATCACACACAAAATAATTCTCAACAGAACACATTGTACATACATTTTCTACACTAGGAACAACATCTTAAAATTACATTCATTCAATATATTGTGCTGGTTCAAATCATACACAAATTGATTCACATAGAAAACACCTACTATACATTTAATTTCCTACAATAGGGGTGACATGTCTTCTGAAATGTATTCAGATTTAACATACTATACAGGTTCAGGGGATCATAAACTCACAGAAAAAACGGTTAATTATGTAGCTTGGTTTAACAACAAATTATTCACTCTGCAGTGATTTATAAAAAGAGCGTGCATCAGCTGGCAAGTAGTTGAGCAGGTCATCAGATCTTGGTACTTGTTTTTTTGATGGGCAGAGGACTCTCAAATGCTCTAGGGTAGTGGCTTGCAAAATAGGGAGGTTGAGGTGTAGCTCCTTGTTTTGGTTTGGAGATCAGCCACGATTTCCATCCCTCAAATAGACTGTGGCTCTGTCTGGCGTACAGATTCCAAGGATCCTCAACTGAAATTAGAACAGACACATTTTAAGTTCCTGACATCAATAAACAACTTCCACAGTCAAGCATTAGGATATTTTATTGTTAGAACATGTCACACTCTGACCATTATTTGAGTTGTTTGTTTCTATGTTTTGTTTGGTCAGGGTGTGATATGAGTGGGCATTCTATGTTGCATGTCTAGTTAGTCTGTTTCTATGTGTTTTGGCCTGATATGGTTCTCAATCAGAGGCAGGTGTTTGTCATTGTCTCTGATTGGGAACCACATTTAGGTAGCCTGTTTTGTATTGTGGTTCGAGGGTTATTGTCTATGTGATGTTGCATGTTAGCACTCAGTTTCTATAGCGGTCACGGTCGTCTTGTTATTTTGTATAGTTTGTTTAGTGTTGGTCTTCATTAATAAATAGAAGATGTATTCATATCACGCTGCGCCTTGGTCTCCTCAATACGACGATCGTGACAGAACAACATGTGCATGTTGATGGGATGTTAGTAAACTATTCTCTGTGCAATACCTGGGACTTTTAACCACCTCACTGATGTGATCTGTAGTTGAGCTGGTCGCTTGAGGACAGAGTCTGGGAGGTGCCTGAAGTGTTCACATTGCATGCTCATCACCTTGAATGGTTTTGCTGGTTGTGCTTCAAGTATCAACTTTGAAACATCATCAGGTGTATGAAGGACTAGCACCTTGCGCCTCTTCTCGATGGTGGCAAAAGATCGATCACAAGGAAGAAAAGAATGACCAGAGACCATGAACTTCTGCTCAACTTGGGTAAAGTAACCCATAGAGACGAGCATCGAGATCAGATTGAGCATCCGCCAGTTGTTATTCTGCCCACAGCATCTGTCCCTGAAGATGATCAACTTGCGCACCTCTGGTTTGGTGAGTGGTGTGAATTTTGTCTTCACCCACTTCAACATGCAGCTTGTCACCTCAATGGACCTTCGGTGTGCAATCCCTGCAGGATACAGTGTAACGTTACATATAACTAGCTAGCTACTGTAGCCATGTCGAATCATCCGGTGGATGGAGAAAAAGTAGCTATCTATATTTCTTCTATAATCTAGCAATAATATTTGTAACGATAATGTATAAATTAGTAGCCAACGAACTTTAGCAAATATGTTTTCTCTATAGTTACAAATGAGACAACCCAGAACATACATGTTAGTTACTGTACTCTATAGCTAGCTAGTTTGATATACGGTTCTTCCACATACCTCTTTTGGACAGCTTTTCCCAGTTTTTTCTTGACCCTTACGATTTGTATAGGGTTTTCCCACATCCCGTAAGATCTTCCTTTGCCTGTCTTTCCATTCTTTTAGTTTCTTTTCCATATTTCGGCGATTTTCATCAGCAACAGAAAAGTTGTGCGCTTGTCCGTCCATTCTGAGTGCTGCACATAAATGGTTATTCCACCAGAGCCTATCTTTAAATTTAAAACGATTGTTAATTAGCGCGTGGAAAGCTTGTGAAACCGGTCACTAAATATTGGACACTATAGGGTGTCCAATATTTTTTTATATATCTCTCTTTTTTTTATTTTAAATGTCACATATGGTTCTTCGTCTGTAGGATTCAATTGTTTTCAATATCCTAATGATGTTTTTGTTTTGTGTTTTCTGATTGTTTCAATACATGCATTCAACAAGCTTTGGATGAAGGACTTCCACAGGGCTGCAAACTTCGCATGCGTGAAGGCTGCTGCCTCTACTGCGGAGGTCTCAGCCATCTCCTTGCTACTTGCCCAGAGCTGACGGGAAACGCCAGGACGAGCTAACCCTGACGAGCTGTGCAGTTACTCCCCGGCTACTCAGTCACCATCTGTCTCTACCCGTAACCCTCCACTGGGACTGTCAGCAACTGTCAGCACCAGATTCAAGCCTTTGTGGACTCCGGGGCCACAGAGAATTGAATTGATCAAGACAAATCCACTGAGTAAAATGTCTCATCCTTCTGGAGATTCAAGCCCTCGATGGACGTCCCATTGGCTCCGGTCAGGTGGAATATCAGACCAAGCCCATTCTACTGCAGATTGGGGTTAACCACTCTGAGACTCTTTTCTGTTGATCGATGCATCCGAGAACCCTCTTATCCTAGGGTACCCCTGGATAGCGGTACACAACAAACTAGTTTCCTGGTCCAAGGTACACCTACTAGACTGCAGTAAAGACTGCCAGACGAAATATCTAAGACCCCCACCAAGAGCCTCGCCGTGTCCTCCTGCATCCCAAGACTTTTCCTCTCTCCCTCCCGAATACTTGAACCTCCGGGAGTCTTTCAGTAAGAGGCAAGCCACCACCCTTCCCCCTCATCGTCCTTACGGCAGTGCCATAGAACTTCTAACAGTTGGTCCAAGGGGCCCAATAATACAGCAAACAAGACCTCCGCAACGCTAACAATCTGGTGAGAATTAGGAAGGGAGATGAGCGGAAGACTGCCTTTAACACCCCTGGTTGCCACTATGAATATTTAGTAATACCCTTTGGATTATCACCGGAGGTCTTTCAAGCATTGGTCAATAACACCCTGAAGGATATGTTGAATCGGTTCATCTTTGTTTACCTTGATGATTTCCTGATCTTCTCCAAGATCCTTCCGGAACACATACTGCACACAACTATATGCCAAGTCCTGAAATGCCTCCCGCAGAGTCAACTATATGTCAAGATAGAGAAGTGTGAGTTCCACATATCCCAAGTTTCCTTCTTGGGTCACATTATCTCTACCACAGGCATTCAAATGGACCCCGTTAAAATTGAGTGGCGCAGTCTCACCTCACTCAAGCAGGTCCAGCGGTTCCTCGGGTTTGGCAATTTTTACAGGCGTTTTATATGTAACTTTGGTGTGGTGGCAGCACCTCTCAGGGTCCTAACCCGCAAGTCCCAGACCCGTTTTGGCTGGACCCGCGAGGCTGGCAGGACATTCATGGAAATCAAGGGACGTTTCACCTCTGGACCCATCCTCGTTCATCCTGATCCAACTCGTCCCTTTGTGGTGGAGGTGGACTCCTCAGACACCAGAGCAGGGGCGGTCCTTTCACAGTGGAATGAGGAGGACAAAAAACTGCACCCATGCGTCTTTCTCTCCAAGCAGTTCTCTCAAGCGGAACGCAACCATGATGTAGGCATCCAGGAACACTTGGCAGTTGAGTGGGCCCGTGATGGGTGGAGACACTGGTTGGAGGTGGCACCTCATCCTTTCGTGATCTGGACGGACCATGAGAACATAAGAAAGCAGACGCCCTGTCCCACCAACACCTAGCCCATCATCCCCAGCTCATGCATTGTGGCCCCTGTGATATGGAGTATTGAGACCATGGTCTGACAAGCACAGACCCGAGAACCCCGGCGGGGGACCCACTAACAGACCTTATGTTCCGCGATCACCCCGGTCCCGAGTACTACAATGGGGACACTCCTCTAAATTAACTGGGCATCCAGAGGTTAATCGGACACTGGAGATCCTGAGGTGTGCATTATGGTGGTCCAGCATGATTGAGGATGTGATTTCCTTGGTTACAGCCTGTTCCATCTGTGCCCAATGCAGGTCTTCCGTCAGTGACCGATCGGGTTGCTCCAACCTCTGCCTATCCCAAGTCGGCCCTGGTCTCATCTGTTGGTAAACTTTATCACCAGGCTACCTCCATCTCAAGGGTCTGGTGGTCGTTGATCGGTATTGGAAGGCCTTCTGCTCCCTGTTGGGTGCATCGTTGAGTTTCTCCTCAGGGTTCCACCCACAGTCGAATGGGAAAACTGAGAAGGCCAACCAGGAGCTAGAGAAGTTCCTCCGCTGCTTCGTCTTCACCCAGGCCAGCAACTGGAGCAGGTTCCTCGTCTGGGCAGAGTATCCTGTTAAAGGTGAATTTGCGGGAGCTCGCTCCTCGCTACCTAGGACCCTTTAAGATCCTGAGTCGCATCAACCCGGTTACCTATCGTCTCCAGCTTCCCAGGTTCATGAGGGTCTGTCCATCCTTCCATGTCTCCCATCTCATGTGGTTAAGGACCAGTCCCATCTCTCCCCCCACACTTGCTCCTCCGCCCCTCGACTTGTGGATGGCCGCCCGGCCTACACTGTCGGGCGTTTGTTGGAGGCTCACCACGTCCTAAGGACCCTGCAGTACCTGTTGGACTGGGAGAGCTACGGTCCCGAGGAGCGGGCATGGGTGCCAACCCAGACAGGATGATCACATCAGTGACTCAACCCACTCAGGTGACGCACCCCTCCCAGGGACGGTATGAAAGAGCCCCAGTAAGCCAGTGACTCAGCCCCTGTAATAGGGTTAGAGGCAGAGAATCCCACCTGTTACTCAGGTGTTTCTTATCATTTCATTGTTTCCCCTTTAAGCGAGGTGTGTTGTCTGTTCCCTTTGTTATTTCATGAATTATGTTCCCTGTATGATTCCCCTGCGTGAGTTTTCGAGTGTTGGTGTTTGTTGTTTTTAGTTTTCCTGTATTGTTATGTTTTCCAATTAAATTATTTCCGTTTTTTTCCAAGCTGCTGATTCCTGGTCTGGTTCATTCTCTGCTCTTGGCTTCACGCTACCATTAAAGTTAAATGTGATTTGGTCTATGTAGATACAACATGTTGTTAATACACAAAGTAACAAAAAACATGATCTAAGTTGAATATTCATGTATTTGGAGAAGTTTGCCTCAAAACTACTTTGCATGTGAAAATATGAGCTTGCCAAATATTTGCCACAACTGTTGGCAAGAAGCCTGTTTTTTTGGTGAGTTTTCCTGTGGATCTGGTCTTCTGTGCTTACTGTATCGTTTCGCCAATCCAGTGCCTTTTGAGAAGTGTACGTTGTAAAAGAAACATTAATTTCACCTAAACATGTTTTTCCATCTCGGAAGGTTACTTAAACACATTAATATAGTAAATGCTTATTAAGTGCCAAAAATAGTAACAGAGTGGCATTAAATCACCTCTTTGACAGTGGGAATGGAAGCTTGTTGTGTGCAGCAGGGTGTGGCAATTGACTGTAAGCCTGACTGTCTATGGATTGACGTGTTATCCCTTACCGCAAAAACACATACATTTCACGATCACAAGTGAAGTGTTGTAAAATCACATGTTTTCATGTGATCACCTGTGATGTTATGTGAAGTTAATGTGACAACATGTAAAGCAACATGTGATAACATGAAACTACACGTGTAGTGATCATGTGAAGTGTTCCAAAAACAAGTTTTTATCAGATTTCACATCAAATTCTATGTGAAATGTTGTGATTTTTCCACATGTGAAATCGTGGTTTTTCTGTAAGGGATGCTCAACCTGCTAATTTTTCCAACACAAAACACCAGAAAATGGTAAAAGAGTAGAGCCAGCTCACATGAATTTCCCTCTGATTGGACGATTAGATGTTCAATGTTTAAAAATATATATATATATTTTTTAAAGGAATAGTTTCACCATATTAAAACGAGAGTTCAGTTCACATTAGAGTTGACCTTAAAGAGGGACATGCATAAATGAATCACTAATCACATTAAATAAATAATCTTCAGAGATGATTTTGTCAAAGCAACAAAATAACTATGGCTTTAAAATGATGGTGAACCATGTTGGTATTAAGTGGGTTGAAATCTTCCTAGGAAGTAACATGTCAAAATGCAGATTTTTTTGCACTTTAGCAAGCCTTTATTAAAATAAAAAATCTGATTTATTGTATTATCCATGTGGTCTATATTAAAGGGCACTTCATTTAATATAACAGGCTTTTAAAATGCAATATTGTTGCACAATTTCTACTTAAAATAGGGGCGCAAAAGGTCTCTTGCATGGAATATTGTGAAATTAAGGATGTTCCTCAGTCATCAAAAGGACTTCTACCATATTCTTTAAAAGACGAACCTCTGATGTATTTAGATTTTACAGATCGTCCATAGAGAGTTGCCCTGAGAGCTGGTCCTTGTTTGACTATCCAATCAAAGTGAGTGAGGCTTGGCTCATTGATGCTCTGGCTGATCTCAGACCTGTGGCTCTTCTCGTCCCCTGTGTGCTCCTGATAAGTGAATGAATAGTGGCTGCACATTTCCTCATTCCCCTCTCCTCTCTTGATGTCAGTGGTTTTGGCCGACCCCCCGCCAACCCATGTGACAGGATACACATTGGCTGCATTAAGGGGGCAGCATTCATGTGTCTGTGTCACTGTTCTTCCATGAGAGACACCTGAATACACCACAGCCAGATCCCTCTCTCCTCTCCGCTCTGGTCTGTACAGCTACTTTACACCACCTTTTTCGTCCTGGGATAGCAAACCTTGCACTAGCTACGATGGCATCCAGTCCATCCCTCGCTGTGCTCCTGTGCCTTATGCATGCTCTGCGCTGCACTGCTGAGATAGGTATGTAGGGTTTTATTCCACTTTAATTGGTTTCATGCAATGGTTAAGCATTCTGCATAATGAAAGTGTTACAAATTATATTTGTTGAAATGCTTTACCAATAAACGGAAGACAAGGTTGAGGCTGCTAGAAAGTAACAATATTTTTGTAGACTGGTAAGATATATATCCAGAATTTCTAGGTCCTTCAGTAAGTTTTGCTTCATTGGCAGACACAGCGAGATATATTCTAATGGAATCTATTCCAGGACTCACGAGTGAACCATTTGACGAGCTGTATAACGTTTAGAATATTATAAGGCGTTTTAGATGCTTTCAGATATAAACATTAAAGTGGCCTATTTTTTTGAGTGGCTTAAAAACACATGTATTTCAATTGTAGTTACATACACTGTGAGTTCTTAAAAATGATTGAAAATAATTTGAATGCTGTAAACAGTTTTAACCGCTGTAAGTACAGAAAATAAGAAAGTGCAACAAATATTTATATACACAGGCTTTCTTATGCAACTTACTGTAGTTGGACCTAGATTTTTATATATTTTTAAATTACAGTTCCTGTACAATTAGACACAATTTCACGGTTCAATAGCATTGCAGTGCTGTTTATGAGAGCAGCTGTAGAGCCTGAAAGAAGGATGAGACCTGGGATAGATCACACCATTGTCCTTAGTTTCAAGTATCAATGTCACATGTGCAATTACAGTGAAATGCCTTGCTTGAAAGCTCTAACCCCACCAATGCAGTAATCAATAACAATGTAATACTAAAAATAACAAGGTACTGTAGAACAAAAACAGATACAAAAATAAGAAATAAGAAGAACCTTATCCCCCGTGCTGCAGACAGCAGCTCCTTCCTGATCTACAACCAGGATCACAACAAGTGTGTGGTGGCGGTGAGCGCCAATCAAGTCACAGTGGCTCCCTGTGACCACACGTCCCAGAACCAGCAATTCCGCTGGGCCTCACAGTCTCGTCTCCTCAGCATCTCCCTGAAGCTCTGCCTGGGGGCTCAGGACCTGAAGGACTGGGTCAAGGTGCTGCTCTTCCCCTGTGATGAGAAGAGCGAGCTCCAGTACTGGCAGTGTAAGAACGAGACCCTGTTCGGCCTCAAAGACAAGGCGCTGCACTTAAACTATGGCAACCGCAACGAGAAGAATATGATGATCTACCAGGGATCTGGGTCTTGGAGCTGTTGGAAGATGTATGGTACTCAGAAAGACCTCTGCTCCAAGGGCTACCAAGGTAAGTAAGCTACAAGACACACTCACTGTTACTGGAGGTTGGAGATTGGAGGTAGGAATCAGAAGTGTAAGATGCTGTTGTCATAAACTTTCTTAAAGCCAGGGAATGAATGTCTGACCTGGGATGATTCATACTGTTAACAATGTATATTTTTCCTACTAGCACTGACTGATAGCTGATAGCTACTTTATTACGGAAGAATGTACTTACTATGATTGAGATACAGTATGTGGTTGTCCCGCCTAGCTATCCTACGATGAATGCACTAACTGTAAGTCGCTCTGGATAAGAGCATCTGCTACATTACAGAAATGTTAAATGTAACAAACTGTTTGTCCCCTTTATCAGAGGTGTTCACACTAGGGGGGAATGCCTTTGGAAGTCCCTGCCAGTTCCCCTTTCAGTTTGGGGAGAAGTGGTATGCTGAGTGCACTCCGCAGGGGCGCTCAGATGGACAGCTCTGGTGCGCCACAGAGACAGATTACAATAAAGCCAAGAAGTGGGGCTTCTGTCCCTCGAAATGTGAGTCAAACCTCACAATTCATGCTATGTTTTTTGTAATTTACTGCCATTTTCCAGTGATCAGGAAAAGGGTCAGCAGGTGACACCTGTAAAAAATCATGAGCCGTATGTATCAAGCATCTCAGAATAGGAGTGCTGATTTGGGATCAGTTTGGCCTTTCAGATCAACATTAGAAGGACAAGAGGGGACCTGTTCCTGTATCAGCGCTCCTAGTCGGGGATGCTTTATGAATAAAGGTCAAATCAATTTGACTCATGGGAGTACAGAAATCTCTAATATCAGTTGCCTACTCTATACTGGACTCTGATGAGTCTGTAAAAACAAGGCAAACGACCAGGGTTTAAAATGTGGGGACGGTATCCAATTCAAAAAATGCCATAAAGGACTGGCCAGGTCAGCGCTGAAAGGTCTGGTCTCTGACCTCCTGACAGAAAAACACAAACACATCCTCTAGTTCCTCTAGCTGTGGAGGCAGCTCTGTGTCTCTTTACCCTTCCATCCTGATTGGAGCTCATTCCTGTGTTACCCCTGACACAGCTCCAAAACTGGGACAGGAAAAGGAAGGAAGCCCCCTTTCACTATAGTTCCTGGTGAACTGCCACCATAGTCACAGATATGAGGGGCAGTTCTGTCATGACAGAAAGTGATAGAGATGAACAGAACACAATTTGATTCAGTTCTTGGACTGTTATTGATGATTTATTTTTCCCACCTTAAGTGTGTCCTAATGTTTCCGTGTCCCCCTCAGCGTCCTCAGGATGGGACAGTGACCCAGTGACAGGTGTCCTGTACCAGAGGAACACCCAGTCTGTGTTGACTTGGCACCAGGCGAGGAAGAGCTGCCAGCAGCAAGGAGCCGACCTGCTCAGTATAGTAGAGCTCCACGAGCAGACCTACATCTCAGGTATGTACAGTCAGACCTGGTCAGACCTACATCTCAGGTATGTACAGTCAGACCTGGTCAGACCTACATCTCTGGTATGTACAGTCAGACCTGGTCAGACCTACATCTGAGGTATGTACAGTCAGACCTGGTCAGACCTACATTTGAGGTATGTACAGTCAGACCTGGTCAGACCTACATTTGAGGTATGTACAGTCAGACCTGGTCAGACCTACATCTCAGGTATGTACAGTCAGACCTGGTCAGACCTACATCTCTGGTATGTACAGTCAGACCTGGCCAGACCTACTGAGGTATAGTCTAACCTGTTGTCCAAGGGAGGACTGGGACCAGGAACCAGCCCAGGCATTTCTGACACACCGGCCCGAAGATGGACCATGGCATTTGCCCAAAGTGCGCTATGGCCAGTCTATTTAAAAAAATAATAATAATAATTTCACGTTTATTTAACCAGGTAGGCCAGTTGAGAACAAGTTCTCATTTACAACTGTGACCTTGCCAAGATAAAGCAAAGCAGTGAGACAGAAACAACAACATAGAGTTACACATAAACAAACATACAGCTATGCACAGTGAGTGCAAATGTAGAAGATTAGTGAGGTAGGCAATAAATAGTCCGAGAGGCAAAAAATAATACAATTTTCACATTAACACTGGAGTGAAATATGTGCACATGATGATGTGCAAGTAGAGATACTGAGGTGAAAAAGGGCAAGAGGGTAAGTAATACTATGGGGATGAGGAAGTCGCGTGTGCTATTTAAAGATTGGCTGTGTACAAGTACAGTGATTGGTAAGCTGCTCAGACAGCTGATGCTTAAAGTTAGAGAGGGAGATATAAGACTCCAGCTTCAAAGATTTCTGCAATTCGTCCAGTCATTGGCAGCAGAGAACTGGAAGGAAAGGCGGCCAAAGGAAGTGTCGGTTTTGGGGATGACCAGTGCTTTTATACTCGTGCTACGGGTGGGTAATGCTATGGTGACCAGTGAGCTGAGATAAGGCGGGGCTTTACCTAGCAAAGACTTATAGATGACCTGGAGCCAGTGGGTTTGGTGACGGATATGTGGTGAGGGCCTGCCAACGAGAGCATACAGGTCACAGTGGTGGGTAGTATATGGGGCTTTGCTGATAAAACGGATGGCACTGTGATACATCTAATTTACTGAGTAGATTGTTGGGGGCTATTTTGTAAATTAAATTGCCGAAGTCAAGGATCGTTAGGATAGTCCGTTTTACGAGGGTATGTTTGGCAGCATGAGTGAAACAGGCTTTGTTGCGAAAAAGGAAGCCGATTCTAGATTAAATTTTGGATCGGAGATGCTTAATGTGAGTCTGGAAAGAGGGTTTACAGTCTAACCAGATACCTAGGTATTTGTAGTTGTCCACATGTTCTAGGTCAGAACCGTCCAGAGTAGTGATGCTGGTCGGGCGGGAGGGTGCAGGCAGCAATCGGTTGAAGAACATGCACTTAGTTTTAGTAGCATTTAAAAGCAGTTGGAGGCCACGGAAGGCTTGTTTTATGGCATTGAAGCTCGTTTGGAGGTTTGTTAGCACACTGTCCAAAGAAGGGCCAGATGTATACAGAATGGTAGTCTAACCTACAACCTACAATGTAGACCTATGTAGTCCTACAATGCAGTCTAACCTACAACCTCACCTTGATTTAGAGATAAATCAATCTGATACAGTCAATTCCTTATTAAGAATATTACACTACTCTCGTGGACGTATTGTGATGCTTTTTATTAATGCAGGGTTGACCAATATCCTGGGCACATCTCTGTGGATTGGACTGAATAGCCTAGACTTTGAGGCTGGATGGCAGTGGAGCAATGGAAACCCATTCAGATATTTAAACTGGGCCCCAGGTGAGTGCAACTGCATGCAACACATCATACTATACTTTACAGCCTAGGGAACAACTGAGGTTGTCCAAGTATGTTGTGACTTCCAATGTTGCAGGAAGACAATTAATAAACACATGGGTCAATATTTCCAAAAGGACATCCATCAACTGAACCCGGGCTCAGCTGTGCAACCCTGAATGCTGGCAAGGCCTCGAAATGGGAGACCAATGAATGTTCCAAGAAGCTGGGATATATCTGTCGCAAAGGAAACTCCACTGCTCTGGCCTCTGCCCCTATAGGTAAGAGTTTAATCATACAGTACATAACACTCATGACCTACACACGATTTTCGAGTTCAAATGCCATGCAACACAAGGTTAACAACACCAGGTCAGGTTGTGTAGGGTAGGGTAAACTGAACATTTATATATTAGTGCCAAATTTCACTAATTGTCTCAGAGTAGGAGTGCCGAGCTAGTGTCAGTTTAACTTTTTAGATTATAATGAAAAAGGTTACATGGACAGGGCGGGCTGATCCTAGATCAGCACTCTCACCCCGAGATAGATTATGAATACGGACCCAGAGGTTGTTTGGGTCAAACAGATAAAACATTACAGTCTACCACTTTCTGAACATTCTACCTTCTCTCTGACTATTGAACTTTGACCCCCCTCAGTAGGAAAAGATCAGCCCACCTTCTGCACCAGTCACTGGATTCCCTATGCAGGCCACTGCTACTACCTACAACGTACCAAGAAGATGTGGAGGGATGCCCTGGCCGCCTGCCACAAAGATGGAGGGGACCTGGCCAGCATCCACAACATAGAAGAACAAAGCTTCATCATCTCTCAGTCAGGATATAGTGAGTACACTATCCATGTTGCAGCTACGATTACCTCTATATCTGATAGATCTGTTATGCACTTCAAGGATCTTTCTCATGGGTTGTCATTTCTATCAGTTTTGAAAACCATTCTGAGATGTGTCCCAATAAAAGTCTGGGTATTTGGATTGACAAAGAGCTGATGTTTAAAAAGCATGCGGATGAGCTAGTTAAAAAGCTATTTAAAAAAAAATTGATCTGGCTTCTCCCTAAATAGCAGGCAGCAGATTGTACCGTCAATATTCCTGCCCGCTCTTGACTATGGTGACACCATTTACCAGATTGCAGAAGCCACTAGTCTTAAACATTTGGATGCCGTCTACCATAATTTCCTTCACTTTATCACAGGTGACAATTTTAATACTCACCACTGCATCCTGTATCAAAACATTGGCTGGTCCTCATTGAAGTCCTGTAGATCACTTCATTACTCCCTTTCTCTTTACAATATTCCACTACACAAACATCTAATTTACCTAGCTTTGTCGCTAAAGTATAAAAGTTGTTTTTATTGATGTAATGGTTCATTTGTTGAAATGGTAGTACTGTACCTTGTCTTGTTTTCTTTGGAATGTTAATTTTCTTCATTGTGAAAATGTTTGTACTCAGGGCATGATTGTGAATGAGACCCTGGTCTAAATTGGGCTCCCATGAATAAATAATAATAATGTCACCTCAGTCAATTTGATCAGCCAAAGGCAATGATAAGTATATCAGGTGTTTATCATTGTCTTCCTGGCTCTGACTCTTAATGTCCTTCTGCTTGACTTCAGCGGCCACAGATGAGCTGTGGATCGGCCTGAATGACCAAAGGAACGCGCTGCTGTTTGAGTGGACCGACCGATCCCATGTGACATTCAGCCACTGGCAGACAGGGGAGCCCTCTCACGGTGCCAACCTCCAGGAGGACTGTGTCCTGATCAGAGGAAAGGTAACATTCACATTGGTCCCTCAATGGACAGACTTGGTTCATGCTAATGCTAACACTAACGCTAGCTAAATGCTTACACCACAGATTTTGTATAACTAACCCTAACACTCGCTATATGCTAGTTCTAGGTAAATGCTGATGCTAGATAAATGCGAACACTAGCTGAATGCTACGGCTAACAATGGCAATGATGACAACGTTTAACAGTGGTGTCAACGCAGTAATACATGTGGTATTGTGACAATGTGACTCCATATTCTCTCACAGGATGGGAAGTGGGCTGATAATTTGTGTGAGAAGACCTACGGGTACATGTGTAAGAAAAAGGCCTCCACCAAACCGGTGGCAGGTGCCCCAGAGGAAGATAGTCCAGGATGTAAGCTGGTGAGTGAGGTCATTTCCTGTTTGTTGAAAGGGAGAGTACAGTAACTAATGAATACAGAATTATATCACATGAAATGGAAGCTTGAAAATGATTCTAGATAAGGACTAGAATGGTGTCATCTTGACTGACAAAGATCCACCAGTAGGAGGATAATTGTTTCTGTATTTTTGTCATCAAGGGCTGGATCCGGTATGGTTCTTACTGCTACAAAGTTGGATCAGAAACCAAAACATTTGATGAGGCCAAGCAGACCTGCCAGCAGAGTGACTCAATCCTGGTGGAAGTGGCTGACAGGTACGGTATCACATCATGACCATTTTATAAGGATAATATATATTTGACTTACTTATTTGAGTCATATCCTGGACAAGATAAGTTGTCAGATAACAGATTGAACGTGTGTGTTTGTTGGTTGGTTTGTAGGTATGAAAATGCCTTCCTGGTCAGTTTGGTGGGTTTGAGGCCGGAGAAGTACTTCTGGAGTGGACTTTCCAACATGGCGGATATAGACACGTTCAAGTGGACTACCAGTTCGGAGGTCAAGTTCACCCACTTCAACGTGGGCATGCCAGGTACAGTGTCCTTTTCCCACAATGGTGATTGATTGTAGCAACTGATGATCGATTGTGTCACAAACGTCGTCAGGGAAATGACCGGACCAAGGTTCAGCGTGGTGAGCGTACATTTCTTTTTATTATGAATGTCACCAACAAAAACAAGAAACAACAATACGAACGTGAAGCTTACTAGGGCTATACAGGCCACTACCAAAGTCAACTACCCACAACTACCCACAACTAAGGTAGCAAAACAGGCTGCCTAAGTATAATTTCCAATCAGAGACAACGATAGACAGCTGTCCCTGATTGAGAACCATACCAAGCCAAAACATAGAAACAGAAAACATAGAAATAAAGAAACTAGAATGCCCACCCTAGTCACACCCTGGCCTAACCAAATTAGAGAATAGAAGCCTCTCTATGGCCAGGGTGTGACAGTACCCCCCCCCCCCCCCCCAAAGATGCCGACTCCGGCCGCAAAACCCGACTCTATAGGGGAGGGTCCGGGTGGGCATCTACTTTGGTGGCGGCTCTGGTCTGAGGACCCTCGCTGCAAGTCCTGGACTGGGGACCCTCGCTGCAGGCCCCGGATTGGGGACCCTCGCTGCAGGCCCCGGACTGGGGACCCTCGCTGCAGGCCCCGGACTGGGGACCCTCGCTGCAGGCCCCGGACTGGGGACCCTCGCTGCAGGCCCCGGACTGGGGACCCTCGCTGCAGGCCCCGGACTGGGGACCCGTGCTGCAGGCACCGGACTGGGGACCCGCGCTGCAGGCCCCGGACTGGGGACCCTCGCTGGCGGCTCCGGACAGGAGACAGTCGCTGGAGGCTTCGGACTGGAGACAGTCGCTGGAGGCTTCGTGCCATGAATCGTCACTGGAGGCTTCGTGCCATGGATTGTCACTGGAGGCTTCATACCATGGATCACCACTGGAGGCTTTGTGCCATAGATCATCACTGGAGTGAGGAGACGTACAGGCAGCCTGGTGTGTGGAGCTGCCACAGGACTCACCAGGCTGGGGAACATACAGGAGGCCTGGTTCTGGGAGCAGGCACAGGACTCACCAGGCTGGGGAGACATACTGGAGGCCTGGTTCTGGGAGCAGGCACAGGACTCACCAGGCTGGGGAGAAATACTGGAGGCTTGGTTCTTGGAGCAGGCACCGGATACACTGGGCCGTGGAGGCGCACTGGAGTTCTCGAGCGTAGAGCCGGCACAACCCGTCCTGGCTGGATGGTTACTTTCGCCCGGCAACTGCGGGGTGCTAGCACAGGACGCACTGGGCTGTGCAGACGCACCGGAGACACAGTGCGCAGAGCCGGCACAGGATATCCTGGGCCGAAGAGACGCACTGGAGGCCAGATGCGCAGAGCCGGCACCATCCGTCCTGGCTGTATGCCCACTTTAGCCCGGCCGATGCGGGGAGCTGGAATATAACACACCGGGCTATGAGTGCGCACTGGAGACACCGTACGCATCACTGCATAACACGGTGCCTGACCAGTCACACTCTCCCCAGGGTAAGCACAGGTCTCCAACCTGACTCAGCCAATCTCCTCGTGTGCTCCCCCCATTTTTGGGGGGGCTGCCTCTCGTGCCTGCTCCGCTGTGCCAACTCCTCGTATTGTCGCCGCTCTGCTTTCGCCGCCTCTATCTCCTCCCTTGGACGCGGATACTCTCCAGCCTTTGCCCAGAAATAAAGAAACTAAAATGCCCAACCTAGTCACACCCTGGCCTAACCAAAATAGAGAATAAAAGCCTCTCTATGGCCAGGGCGTGACAGATTGTAGCAGGAACTGTCATTGGTATGACGACTACTTTCTCCCACACCTTAACTGCATGGCAAATGTTGGAACTAAATTAAACTACTCAATTTTTCTCATCTTTCTGTGTGTTTGAAAAAAGACAGAAAACAAGGCTGCGTAGCTATGACAACTGGAATGTTTGCTGGTCTGTGGGATGTGGTCAGCTGCAGCAACAAGGAGAAGTACATCTGTAAGAAAATGGCGGAGGGCGTCACATCAACAATGGCCCCTCCCACCACCCCGGCACTGAGCTGTCCTTCTGGGTGGTCACCTGCTGCTAAAAGGAATGTCTGTTACAAGGTACAGTTGGGGTATATGCTGTACATGTTCTGTATGTGAAACAAACACTTTGATCAGTGAATTTAAGTGAATAGTTGTTTTTATCAATAATTTAATCAATGAGCATGAAATCATTGATAATCCTTTATTATTATAATAATTAATTAATAATTCATCAATAATCATTTTCTCTCCCCTCAATAAGCTTCACAGAAAAGAGACTGCAAACAAGAAGTCATGGTCAGAGGCGCGGGAATTCTGCAAGGCCATTGGTGGTGATCTGATGAGCATTCACAGTGCCACAGACCTGAACGGCTCTCCGTAAGTTATCCTCATAACTGTTTCTGTTGCCATGAGTATCAGTCAAAACCAGTGTGGTCCTATTAACCACAGTCTGTGGTTGAAATCAAAATCAGCACGGTCGTAATAACCACTGTTTATGGTTGAAATCCACACGGTCATAATAACCACTCTTCATGGTTGAAATCCACACGGTCACAATAACCACTGTCTGCGGTTGAAAACCACACAGTCAGAATAACCACTGTCTATGGTTGAAAACCACACAGTCATAATAACCACTGTCTATGGTTGAAAACCACACAGTCATAATAACCACTGTCTGTGGTTGGAAACCACACAGTCAGAATAACCACTGTCTGTGGTTGGAAACCACACAGTCATAATAACCACTGTCTGCGGTTGAAAACCACACAGTCAGAATAACCACTGTCTGTGGTTGAAAACCACACAGTCAGAATAACCACTGTCTGCGGTTGAAAACCACACAGTCAGAATAACCACTGTCTGTGGTTGAAAACCACACAGTCATAATAACCACTGTCTATGGTTGAAAACCACACAGTCATAATAACCACTGTCTGCGGTTGAAAACCACACAGTCAGAATAACCACTGTCTGTGGTTGAAAACCACACAGTCATAATAACCACTGTCTGTGGTTTCCATTCTCTCTGTTCAGGTATCATTCCTCTGATGCAGCCTGGATCGGCCTCAGCAATCTGGATCCCTCCGCAGGTTTCGTCTGGGCTGACGGATCAGCAGTGAGTAGCCTGCCACCTCATCTTTACTGTGATATTCCTTCTCCTTAGAAGTAGTTTATTACTCACTACTCTTGTTTCAATCTTTGATTTGCAGTCATTGTCTTTAAAGGGAATGAAAGTTCATACAGTACTATGGTGTCCATATAAGGACAGCCTCAGCCTGAGGCTAATATGGACACCATACAGTGCTACTGTGTAACATTATTCCAATGTTGTTCTCCAGTTCAGCTATGAGAATTGGGGATTTGGAGAACCAAACGACTACAACGATAATGAAAAATGCGCAGAGGTCCAGTTTTACTTCGGACGCCATTGGAATGATCGACACTGTGATGCCTACAATGACTGGATTTGCGAGATTCGCAAAGGTACAGTAGACCATATCTGCTGGAGCACTGACTTCACCGGCCACTGGGCACAGACGTCAATTCAACATCTATTCCACGTTGGTTCAATGTCATTTCACTGAAATGACGTTTAAACGACATTGATTCAACCAGTGTGTGTGCCCAATGGGCGTGCAGTTCATGTCAGTCATGAAACTATTGATGAACATAGAATTTTGACCCTCAACCTTGCAGATGTGCTCACCCAAACTTTTTTTGGTATCCACAGGGGTTACCCCAAAGCCCCATCCCACTCAAGTTGAGCCAGGTAATGCATAGGATCTTAGGAATATGTCCAGTTTCCTGTTTCTCATTCCTCCACTTCCTGTCTCCACTTCCTCCTTCTCACTATCCCTGCTCTCCTTCAAGCTCTTGGCCTTTCCCTTAAGTTAAATTAATCAATGGACATAATGTATTGCACACCTTCTTCTATCATTTAGTTTGCGAAGCATAGTTCAACACAAACACTAAGAGAAAATGTACTCTGTGAAATGTACTATTAAAAATGCCTAACAGGAAATGTACTCCTTTTTTACATGCCTTTTCAGTGTACAACACTACAAAGGACGGCTGGATTGAGTACAACGACACTCAGTATTTCTTCAACACTGAGAATCTCCCCATGGACGAGGCGAGAGAATTCTGTAAAAAGAACTTTGGTGACCTGGTGGTCATTACTGCAGAGAGCGAGAGGAAGTTTATATGGAAACAGGTAGACACTTCTATACAGAACAAAAATATAAATGCAACATGAGAAAATGTCAGTTCATATACAGTACCAGTCAAATGTTTGGACACACTTTTTCTTTATTTTTACTATTTTCTACTTAATAGAATAATAGTATACACATCACTACTATGAAATAGCACATATGGAATCATGTAGTAACCAAAAAAGTATTAAACAAATCCAAATATATTTTATATTTGAGATTCTTTAAAGTGGCCACCTTTTTCCTTGATGACAGCTTTGCACACTCTTGGCATTCTCTCAACCAGCTTCACCTGGAACGCTTTTCCAAGTCTTGAAGGAGGTCCCACATATGCTGAGAACTTGTTGGCTGCTTTTCCTTCACTCTGTGGTCCAACTCATTCCAAACCATCTCAATTGGGTTGAGGTCGGGTGATTGTGGAGGCCAGGTCATCTGATGCAGCACTCCATCCCTCTCCTTCTTGGTCAAATAGCCCTTACACAGCCTGGAGGTGTGTTTTGGGTCATTGTTCTGTTGAAAAACAAATGAGAGTCCCATTGAGCGCAAACCAGATTAGATGGCGCATCGCTGCAGAATGCTGTGGTAGCCATGCTGGTTGAGTGTGCCTTGAATTCTAAATAAATAACCAACAGTGTCATCAACAAAGTACCATTACATCTCCCCCTCCATGCTTCATGCTGGGAACCACACATATGAGGATCATCCGTTCACATACTCTGCGTCTCACAAAGATACGGCGGTTGGTCTCATCAGACCAAAGGACAGATTTCCACCGGTCTAATGACCATTGCTCGTGTTTCTTGCCCCAAGACAATCTCTTATTATTATTATTGTCCTTTAGTAGTGGTTTCTTTGTAGAAATTCTACCATGAAGGCCTGATTCACGCAGTCTCCTCTGAACAGTTGATGTTGAGATGTGTCTGTTACTTGAACTCTGTGAAACATTTATTTGGACTGAAATTTAATTTCTTAAAGTAATGATGGACTGTCGTTTCTCTTTGGTTATTTTAGCTGTTCTTGCCATAATATGGACTTGGTTTTTTACCAAATAAGGCTATCTTCTGTATACCACCCCTGCCTTGTCACAACACAACTGATTAGCTCAAATGTATTAATTAAGAAGGAAATAAATTCCACATCTGAACTTGTTACAAGGCACACCTGTTAATTGAAATGCATTCCAGGTGACTACCTCATGAAGCTGGTTGAGAGAATGACAACAGTGTGCAAAGACGTCATCAAGGCAAAGGGTGGCTACTTTGAAGAATCTCAAATATAAAATATATTTTGATTTGTTTAACACTTTTTTGGTTACTACATGATTCCATATGTGTTATTTCATATGTGTTGATGTCTTCACTATTATTCTACAAAGTAGAAAACAGTAAAAATAAAGAAAAACCCTTGAATGAGTAGGTGTGTCCAAACCTGACTGGTACTGTAAGTAAATCTGTCAATTAAATAAATACATTAGGCCCTAATCTATGGATTTCACATCACTTGGAATACTGATTTGCATCTATTGGTCACAGATACCTTGAAAAAATGTAGGGGCGTGGATCAGAATACCAGTCAGTATCTGGTGTGCCCACCATTTGCCTCATGACACTTCATTCGCATAGAGTTGATCAGGCTGGTGATTGTGGCCTGTGGAATGTTGTCCCATTCCTCTTCAATGGCATGAGGTGATGGTGGTGAATGAATGGCACGACAATGGGCCTCAGGATATCGTCACAGTCTATAAAATGCAATTATGTTCATTGTCTGTAGCTTATGCCTGCCCATACCATAATAACCCCGCCGCCACCATGGTGCACTCTCTTCACATTGTTGTCTCACCCACAAGACACGTAGTCTGCAGTTGTGACGTCGGTTGGACGTCATTCTCTAAAATGACATTGGAGGCGGCATATTGTAGAGAACTGAATATTCAATGATCTGGCAACAGCTCTGGTGAACATTCCTGGAGTCAGCATGCTAATTGCACGTTCCCGCAAAACTTGAGACATCTGTGGCATTGGGTTGTATGACAAAACTGCACATTTTAGAGTGGCCTTTCCTTGTCCCCACCACAAGGTGCACCTGTATAATGATCACACTGTTTAATCAGCTTCTTGATATGCCACACCTACCTGGTGGACGGATTATCTTGACAAAGGAGAAATGCTCACTAACAGGGATGTAAACAAACGTGTGCACTAAAATTGAGAGAAATAAGCTTTTTTGTGCGTTGCTGAACATTTCTGGGATCTTTTATTTCAGCTCATGAAACATGAGACCAAAACTTTACATGTTGTGTTTATGTTTGTGTATATGCAGTCCTGTGACGTCCGAAAAGCTTTGGTTCTTGGGATCTGATAAAGAGAGGATTTTACACTATGACAGGATGACAACAAGTGTCACTGAAATGTTCAATGTTCAATCTAGAAATGGTTGTTTCCTCAAAGAGTTGCAACTTTTTTCCAGATATCTAGAGGATCCGAGGGACAATATTACATTGGAATGACCGTTGGTTTGGATAAGTCTTTTAGGTATGTAAAATGACTGTTGACTGTTCCCTGGACATTTAAAACAACCTGAAGTCCTACCATCTTTTTTCAGAGATATTTGTGCATGAGCATGTTTTGTTTGTCACAGTCCAATGAACATGCCTGAAATCTGTGCTTCTCTGTCGAGTGGAGAAACATGTGCTTTCAAGGTGTGTAGTTGATTGAATAGATGCTCACAGTTCAGACTGGGTTTGTGTACTGTATGTTTCAGCTGGTTGGATGGGTCTCCTGTTGTGTTTACCGCGTGGGATCAAAACGAACCCAACTTCGCCAACAACGATGAGAACTGTGTGACGATATACAAGAGTATGGGTATGTCTAATTCCAGAGGGATTTAGCAGTTATGCTCTCGTTACAGTGTTGTTATACTGCAACGTCCATGGGACTTTCACTAACATTCAGGGGACGCTCCCAGGATGTCATTTTGTAAGCTGGATCTATATCGGGTTGTGTCTCTCTGTTTCTCTGTATCTCTAGGGTACTGGAATGACATCAACTGTGGCGTAGAGCTGGCCTCCATTTGTAAAAGAACCACCAGTTTCACTAACACGACCATGGCCCCCACCACTGTACCCAAGGGAGGATGTGCCCCAGAATGGATTGCTTTCCAGGGGAAGGTAACTGGTACACTACTACAGTACCACCACCACATACTATAAAATCATACCATAGGCTACATACTGTATAGTATGTAGCCTATGGTGCACCAGGAGAGAGAAACTACTTTACACAAACTACTTTCCTTATCATTTCCTTATCATGTGTCAAGGAAAAAAATCAAGGCCCGGGTGATGACCCAATGTGATGCTGACCTGTGTGTGGAGAGTTGAGTCATTGCCTGCATACCAAATGGCACCTTATTCCCTTCATAGTGCACTACTATTATGCATCATGTTTCCACAGTGCTACAAATTCATTGGAAACAGCGATAAGAAGCCGTGGCAGGAGGCCAGGACCTACTGCATTAACCAGGGAGGGAACCTGGCCTCTGTCCTTAGCGAGAAAGAGCAAGGTGGGTGAGAAGTCTATCCCTATACACCTCACTGCTAAAGCTACCTGAGCTATTCTGTAAAATTGTGTGTGTTCAATTATATTGAGGATTTGTGCAATTATAAGCATGCAACAAGAAATCCTATAGACATTGGTAAACGAGTGCAAAATAATTGAAATGTTAACCAATGGAACAGGGGTTGATAAATCTTTTTATGTAAACAGTATATATGGATTCACTTGTTGACTCTTCATTGTTCTGACTGGTCTTCCACCCAGCATTCCTTACCACCCAGATGCTTGGGAATCCCCAGGACATTTGGATAGGTCTGAACGACATCAACTGGGAGATGCGCTTCCTATGGACGGAGGGGAGAGGGGTTTCCTATACCAACTGGGCAAAAGGGCATCCAACGTCAGTGCCTGACGGAAGATATTCATTTATGGAAGAGGTACAAGACGTACAGTAAAAATAACTGTTTGCTGAACACAGATTAAGTGACTTCCTGGAAACAGATAAAAAATAGTTCTGAATAGAGAATCCCCCTTGAAAGTAGGTAGACTAAAATCTACTTTCAAGGAAGATTCTTTATTGAGAATTATTTTTAATCCAGGACTGCGCCTTCAATCTGGGTTTGGGAACCTTTACATGTTAGGCTTTGGGATTTGGGATTATTGTCAATAAATCCAAATGCAAAACAGCCTTATCCAGTCAAATGAGAATTCTGAAGAGGGATCTAACCTTTTCATCTCCTTCCCAATCTCTCTTCCAGGTGTTTGACTGTGTGGTTCTGGTGGGCAGCTCTCAAAAACAGACAGGAATGTGGAAGGTCGAGGACTGCTTAGTATCCCGTGGTTTCATCTGCAAAAGGAATATTGGTGAGAAGAAGCCATAGTTCAGTGAGGCTGCTCTAGGTTTGCAAAATTCCAGTAACTTTCTCAAAATCCCCAGGTTTTCCAGAAATCCGTGAATCCTCCAAGCAGCATTTCTGGAGAACCTGCCAGTTTTTGGCAAGTTATTGACAACCCTAGTGAGGCTGTTCAAATCCAATTCTTCGGTATGTGGTCCAATAGAGTATCCCTCTTTAGGTTCCCCTCCAACAAGTCTCCTTTGGTTTCAGATTCTCAGATTGTGGTCCCTGCCACCACAGAGTCAACGAAGACATTCTACAAGCTGGGAAATGACTCCTTCAAACTGGTGGTCCAGAAGATGAACTGGGACGAGGCCCGGAGGCAATGCAAAGCAGACGATGCAGAGATGGCTAGCATCCTGAACCCCATCACCCAGGCCTTCATCACAATGCAGATCCAAAAATACAATGGGCCTGTGTGGATTGGCCTCAACAACAATTTGGTAAAAGAGGAGGAAAGTGGGACACCTAGTCAGTTGTCCAGCTGAATGTATTCAACTGAAATGTGTCTTCCGCATTTAACCCAACCCCTCTGAATCAGAGAGGTGCCTTAATCGACATCCACGGAACCTGGGAGTTAACTGCCTTGTTCGGGCGCAGAGCAACAGATTTGTACCTTGTCAGTAACCTTCCGGTTACTGGTCCAACGCTCTAACCGCTAGCCTGCCTGCTATGGTACTGACATTGCTCTATGCCAATCATTTGGGTTACAGAGACTAAATATTCTAAACAATATGTTGATCAGATTAATTATAATTATGGAGCTTTGTGATCTTGGGGCGGCAGTGTAGCCTAGTGGTTAGAGTGTTGGACTCATAAACAAAAGGTTGCAAGATCGACTCCCGGAGCTGACAAGGTATAAATATCTTGTTCTGCCCCTAAACAAGGCAGTTAACCCACTATTCCTAGGATGTCATTGAAAATAAGAATTTGTTCTTAACTGACTTGCCTAGTTAAATAAATGTACAATCTTAAAATTCCTTTTTACAAGGCACAGCATGTAAAAAATGACCTAATTTTTAGAACTCTGGCTTTGGTTTAAGAGCTAGTGCAGCTCCAAAGAGGACTTAGCATTGATATGATCTCCCACTGTTATCCATTGGATCTCCTACTCTGACGTGTTCATTTAAGAAACCAAAGCGGTTTTGTGTTTTTAAACCTGTAAGTTTTCAGCTGGACCTTTCCCCCATTGTGTTTTGTTGTCTTTGTCTCTGTCTCTCAGACTGAAGGGCATTTTAAGTGGGTGGATAACTGGCCTCTATCTTACACCAAATGGGGCGAAGATGAGCCAAAGAACAATATTGCCTGTGTTTACATGGATACAGACGCCAAGTGGAAGACAGGCGACTGTAGTAACACCTACTCCTCACTGTGCAAGAGATCACCAGGTCAGACAAGGCCTTTACTCCATTTACCCACAAAGTCTGTGTTTAATGCTTGATCAATCCAAAAGTGTGTCTTTTAAAAGTGTTGAATGTAAATGTACATGTATCAGTTGTGCCAACATTGACCATATACATCTCATGTACATCAACTTCAGTATGTGAACTTCTCTGGCCTCTTTTAAAGACATAGCCCCCAGCCAGCCCCCTCAGCTCCCTGGCAACTGCCCCGAGCCCAAGAAACGCAAAACGTGGGTTCCCTTCAGGGGTTACTGCTACGCCTTCCTCAACTCTGTGGTGGACAACTGGGCCCACGCCACTGTGGAATGTCTCCGAATGGGTACACACTTCACCTCCTTTACACCAACTGTCATTCAGACCAGAATGGAATTGCGTCCCAAACGGCATGCTATTCCATGGTCAAAAAGTAGTACACTACATAGGAAATGGGGTGCTATTTGAGACATACCCAATGTCTTAATTGAATGTAGAGCACATGAACATATACATTAATTGAATGCAAGAAATTCAAAGTGATTGATGGTGATGATGAATACGGGTAGTAAGTTTCTCTGACAACAGGAGCATCCCTGGTGAGTGTCGAGGATCCCTTGGAGGCCAGCTTCATCCAGAAGAACCTTGAGCTACTGCAGGATGGATCCAAGTCATTCTGGATTGGCATGCACAAGAGCCACGAAGGTCAGTACCTATAGTTACAAAATTCAGCGACATTTACCCAAATTCCCAAACAGGATTTCTGGAAAACCAAGGAATTCAGGAAAAATTACCGGAAATTTGCCGGAATTTGGCAAGTACAGTACCTTGCAATTCTAAGATTATGTCCCAATTTCACAACCAATGGAGTAAATGCCTTGTCTGACCTGGTGATCTCCACAGTGGCGTGGGCCCAGTTGTCCACCACAGAGTTGAGGAAGGCGTAGCAGTAACCCCTGAAGGGAACCCACGTATTGCGTTTCTTCACACTTCTTGTTCCAGGTGACTGGATGTGGATTGACAACAGTGTGGTGGACTATACCAACTGGAAACAAGGGATGCCAAAGAGTGGAGAACAATGTGTGGAGATCCAGTCTGATAGTGGTCTGTGGAGCACTAACAGCTGCAACCGGTACAAGTCGTACATCTGCAAAACAGCCAAAGGTGAGTCGGACTCAGCTGATAGATACAAGTATTTAAGATGGGATGATATCAGAGTCATTATTCAAGTCATCCTGTGTTTGTTGCATCAGCTTACAATTGTCTTGCAATTATGTTTTGTGAACAACTTTATCTCTTTCTTTTGCAGTCATCACACCAACAGAGAAGCAACCAGTTGCTGGTGAGTGTCTCACAGCAGATATAATTGGTTAGCGTAAAGAATGATACATTTGATCAGTTTTGACAGTCAAATCAATGCTTTTCTTGCTCCAGGGCATAGTCCTGGGATCAGTTTCCCCTCACCCAATCCGTAACCATTAGTGGAGAAAATGCAAAACTGACCCAAGATCAGCGTCTAGGGGCAACTTCACTCTACTCCACATTTCTGAACATTATACAGGGACTAAAACCAATTCCACCAATAATTTTGCCATTAACACTGTGACTTCCTTTCTTCTAGCTCCCCTAGTGGAGGAAGCTCCCCATGGTTATGCCGGCATCGCTGTGGCAGTCGTCTTGGTGATAATCACAGTGGTAGGACTCGGTGCCTTCCTACTCCGCAAACGGATACCTACCCCCGTCCTGGGAGAGTGTACTTTCGACAACACCTTGTACTTCAACAACCCCATCCGCCCAACAGCCACTGTGGACACCAAGGGCCTGGTGGCCAACATAGAGCAGAACGAAACAGCTTAGACAGGACACAAAGAACCACCAACAGGTGAAAACACTCTTGAGACAAGTTTTGATATGAAAAATACCCCAAAAGCATGCTGCTGGTGTTAAGGCCTACCAATTCAGAGATTGCAACTAAATCTGAAACCATTCACGTATTATCTTTGTTAATTTTCTTGCTCTGTAAATAATGGGTGAACATTATATGCACTTTGTGCATATCAGCATCAGTCATCAAGGATACAGTCCAGATGTACAGCCAAGACTGCATATGCAACCCCTGCACAAATTATAGAATCAACAACAGTCATTTTGTTTGGTTTAAAGGAGCCTTGTACAGATTTATTTGGTGTGTGAAACTAAAGTTCAAAATACAACCACTGTACTTTGCTTTGTTTTTGCCAAGTTATATTGTAAATATATGCTCAAAGAGAGAGAAATAAAGTTTTGAAACAAATGTCTTTGACCTTATACTTTTACTCACACTTCTCACACATTGCATGCTAAATCAATACATACTGAATCCAGGGGCATTTAGGGGGTTAATACACCATTTCTGGAACTATATACAGTAATTGAGGTACACTTAAACACAGCTATCATCACTAAGAGGCAGATTAAAGAGGATATTGGGTCGTTCCACCAATTCGGTGACTTTTAAGAAGTGTGACATGGTCCCAAAACATATTTTTGATTTCCCCTAATTTTATCACTCTGTTATAAAGAGCACATGATCAACTTCATAAATAAATGTTTTCCCATTTCACGAGGTAAATAAAGAAAGAAAACACTGCGGATTGACCGTAACATCTTAAATCAGCCATAAAACTCCTTGTGACAGGGGGAATCCAAGCTAACAATTCTAGGGATAGAGAAAGTTTTAGTAATATTCTCCAGATGTTTGAGTGTCCAGTTTTTCGTTAATTATGGGAACATTCTGCGTACAGTCTCTTCAGAAAGTATTCACACCCCTTCCACATTTTGTTGTGTTTCATCCTGAATTTAAAATGGGTTAAATGTAGATTTTGTGTCACTGGCCTACACAATACCCCAAATATTTCAAAACATGCATCCTGTTTACAACAAGGCACTAAATTAATACTCCAAAAAATGTGCCAAATAACTTTTTGTCCTGAACATAAAGTGTTATATTTGAGGCAAATCCAATACAACACATTAATGAGTAGCACTCTCCATATTTTCAAGCATAGTGGTGGCTGCATCATGTTATGGGTATGTTTGTAATCATTAAGGTCTGGGGAGTTTTTCAGGATAAAAGCGAAACGGAGTGGAGCTAAGTACAGACAAAATCATAGAGGAAAACCTGGTTCAGTCTGCTTTCCACCAAACACTGGGAGATTAAATCCCCTTTCAGCAGGAAAATAACCTAAAACGCAAGGCCAAATCTACACTGGAGTTGCTCTCCAAGAAGACTATGAGTGGCAGAGTGAAAATCTATGGCAAGACCTGAAAATGGTTGTCTAGCAATAATCAACAACCAATTTGAGAGAGCTTCCTGAATTTTGAAAGAATAATGGACAAATGTTGCACAATCCAGGTGTGGAAAGCTCTTAGAGACTCACCCAGAAAGACTCATAGCTATAAATCACTGCCAAGGTGGTTATATTGACTCAGGGGTGTGAATACTTATGTAAGAGATATTTCTGCATTTTATTTTCAATACATTTGCAAAACTGTTTAAAAACATGTGTTCACTTTGTCATTATAAGGTATTGTGTGTAGATGGGTGAGAAAAAAAATATATTTAATCAATTTTGAATTCAGGCTGTAACACAACAAAATGTGGAATAAGTCAAGGGATATGAATACTTTTTGAAGGCACTGTATGTCAAAGTGCGTCAAATATGGACATTTATAAACACTTTACATTAAATGCATTATTTGTGTAAACAAAGGGCAGTGAATGGATCAGTGGTTCACCAATCAGACCATTGATGTGCTCGGCCACAGCAACAAGGGGGTGATGTGTAATGATGAAACAAGGAAGTTTCTTTGGAACCATTAGGCAACACAGGAATGTTCATGCAATGTTCCCATAAAACGTGTCTAGAACATTCATATATTATATTCTGAGAACATGTCACCCATGTATTTTGGTGGAACATTGATGGAATTATCTCATAACCCTTAGAGAACTGGACACATTCATTTTCTTGCAACGCTCCCATGAAACATGTCTAGAACATTAATATTGAATATTCTCAGAACATGGTAATCACGTTCTGGGTAAGTTCTATTTGACATGAAGGGAATGGTCTCTTGGAAATTGTCCTTTGCATGTCAATTTTAAATTAATTCTTAAATTATTTCTAGCCTGCCTATCTGTGCTTAACAGGGTTGACGTGTTATGCTCGACCCGCTCAGTTTTCCACCACAAACACGGGCAAATGGTTAAATGGAGTGGAGCCAGTTCAACCAGCTTTTCCACTTTGATTTGACTATTAGATGTTCAATGATTCTTCTGAAAAAAAAAAGTTTTAAAGGAAAGGTTTCACGTAACAGGTTTGTCCTTAAAATGAGGGACAGATGTAAATAACTGACTAATCACATGAAATAAATTATAGTCTTCAGAAATGACTGTCATTGCAACACAATAACTAGGGATTTACAATGATGGTGACAATTTGGAGAAATGTTGGGGTTAAATGGGTTAAAATCTTTCTATAAGTCACAGAGGGTGCACAGAGGGTGCACAGAGGGACATCCTAGAATGCTGAATTTTGGCACTTTAGCAAGTTTGTATTCATATTAAAAATCAGATTGATTGAATTCTCCATGTGGTCTATATTAAAGGGCACTTCATTTAATATAACAGGCTTTTAAAATGCAGAATTGGTGCACAATTTCTACTTAAAATATCAAAGGGACGCAAAAGGCACTCATTTCATGGAACGAACGTATTAAACATATTTACAAGGACCGGAAGAGATGGAGAGAGAGAGGAGAGAGCTCAAATTAACGTTACCATGAGAACCACAAAGAGCCTCAGAAAGGACAGCGGTGTGGAATGTCCAGTGTGCCCTTTAGGCTCTTCAACCCTGTCCAACAACACAAAGGAACACACATGGCCTCAAAACCCATTTAATCCTAACAGTCAGCAGGTCCTTAACTACACAAACCAGTTACGGTAATTTACAACCTCTGAGAGAAAAGAACAAACTTTGATTCAAATGATCTCAATCAGTCACTAAGTCAGTCCGTGAGTCAAGTCATGTTTTTTGTAACCCTAATGTTCTCCTAATGTTTGTGTCTAGTTTTCCGTTAGAATGTTCCCCTAACTATCTATGTTAGCAAAAACCTTCTGCTAACATTTTTAGCGTGTTTAGGTGTTAAAGTTAGGAGACCATTGCCTTAATGTCAAACATAGCTTATGCAGAACGTGGTTACAATGTTCTCAGACTATACAACAATGGTCTAAAAGCTTATTATGGGACATAGAAAGAACATTCACGTGTCCATTTTTCTGAATATTCCACCACCGTCCCATCAAACATGCACAGGACATGGTTGCCATGTTCTCACAATATAAGATATGAATTGTGAATGGATCATCTTGTCAAAAGCACCCTAACACAGGCGGGAGGCATAAAATTAAAGGGCCAGATGCATTGGTTGTGTTTCCTCTTCTTTTTATATCTTTTACTAAACAGGTCTTCTTTCACCCGACAAAATAACTCCAGTAGAGGTAAAACTGAAACACAAGCATAACAAAACAAATAAACATAAACTAGGCTGTTGACCAAAAGGCCATGGCCAAAAAGGGAAAGCAACACAACAAACGGCTACTCCCCATTCTCCCCCAGCTCCTCTCCTGGCACGTTATTTCACTTATAATTCACTGTATCACAATTCCAGTGGTTCAGGAAGTTGATCCTGCCTTTAAACAGCTTGGGAAATTCCAGAAAATGATGTCATGACTTTAGATGCTTCTGATAGGCTAATTGACATAATTTGAGTCAATTGGAAGTGTACAGTGCCTTGCGAAAGTATTCGGCCCCCTTGAACTTTGCAACCTTTTGCCACATTTCAGGCTTCAAACATAAAGATATAAAACTGTATTTTTTTGTGAAGAATCAACAACAACATTTATTGGATATTTCAAACTTTTTTAACATATCAAAAACTGAAAAATTGGGCGTGCAAAATTATTCAGCCCCTTTACTTTCAGTGCAGCAAACTCTCTCCAGAAGTTCAGTGAGGAACTCTCAGAATGATCCAATGTTGACCTAAATGACTAATGATGATAAATACAATCCACCTGTGTGTAATCAAGTCTCCGTATAAATGCACCTGCACTGTGATAGTCTTAGAGGTCCGTTAAAAGCGCAGAGAGCATCATGAAGAACAAGGAACACACCAGGCAGGTCCGAGATACTGTTGTGAAGAAGTTTAAAGCCGGATTTGGATACAAAAAGATTTCCCAAGCTTTAAACATCCCAAGGAGCACTGTGCAAGCGATAATATTGAAATGGAAGGAGTATCAGACCACTGCAAATCTACCAAGACCTGGCCGTCCCTCTAAACTTTCAGCTCATACAAGGAGAAGACTGATCAGAGATGCAGCCAAGAGGCCCATTATCACTCTGGATGAACTGCAGAGATCTACAACTGAGGTGGGAGACTCTGTCCATAGGACAACAATCAGTCGTATATTGCACAAATCTGGCTTTTATGGAAGAGTGGCAAGAAGAAAGACATTTCTTAAAGATATCCATAAAAAGTGTTGTTTAAAGTTTGCCACAAGCCACCTGGGAGACACACCAAACATGTGGAAGAAGGTGCTCTGGTCAGATGAAACCAAAATTGAACTTTTTGGCAACAATGCAAAACGTTATGTTTGGCGTAAAAGCAACACAGCTGAACACACCATCCCCACTGTCAAACATGGTGGTGGCAGCATCATGGTTTGGGCCTGCTTTTCTTCAGCAGGGTCAGGGAAGATGGTTAAAATTGATGGGAAGATGGATGGAGCCAAATACAGGACCATTCTGGAAGAAAACCTGATGGAGTCTGCAAAAGACCTGAGACTGGGACGGAGATTTGTCTTCCAACAAGACAATGATCCAAAACATAAAGCAAAATCTACAATGGAATGGTTCAAAAATAAACATATCCAGGTGTTAGAATGGCCAAGTCAAAGTCCAGACCTGAGTCCAATTGAGAATCTGTGGAAAGAACTGAAAACTGCTGTTCACAAATGCTCTCCATCCAACCTCACTGAGCTCGAGCTGTTTTGCAAGGAGGAATGGGAAAAAATTTCAGTCTCTCGATGTGCAAAACTGATAGAGACATACCCCAAGCGACTTACAGCTGTAATCGCAGCAAAAGGTGGCGCTACAAAGTATTAACTTAAGGGGGCTGAATAATTTTGCACGCCCAATTTTTCAGTTTTTGATTTGTTAAAAAAGTTTGAAATATCCAATAAATGTCGTTCCACTTCATGATTGTGTCCCACTTGTTGTTGATTCTTCACAAAAAAATACAGTTTTATATCTTTATGTTTGAAGCCTGAAATGTGGCAAAAGGTTGCAAAGTTCAAGGGGGTCGAATACTTTCGCAAGACACTGTACATGTGTATGTATTTCAAGGCATACCTTCAAACCCAGTGCCTCTTTGCTTGACATCATGGGAAAATCAAAAGGAATCAGCCAAGACCTCCACAAAAATTGTAGACCTCCACAAGTCTGGTTCATCCTTGGGAGCAATTTCCAAACGCCTGAAGGTACCACGTTCACCTGTACAAACAATAGTATGCGAGTATAAACACCATGGGACCACACAGCTGTCATACCGCTCAGGAAGGAGACGCGTTCTGTCTCCTAGAGATTAACGTACTTTTGTGTCGAAAAGTGCAAATCAATCCCAGAACAACAACAAAGGACCTTGTGAAGATGCTGGAGGAAACGGGTACAAAAGTATCTATATCCACAGTAAGATGAGTCCTATATTGTCATAACCTGAAAGGCCGCTCAGCAAGGAAGAAGCCTCTGCTCCAAAACCGCCATATAAAAGCCAGACTACGGTTTGCAATTGCACATGGGTACAAAGATCGCACTTTTTGGAGAAATGTCCTCTGGTCTGATGAAAGAAAAAATAGAACTGTTTGGCCATAATGACCATCGTTATGTTTGGAGGAAAAAGGGGGAGGCTTGCAAGCCGAAGAATACCATGCCAACCGTGAAGCACGGGGGTGGCAGCATTATGTTGTGGGGGAGCTTTGCTGCAGGAGGGACAGGTGCACTTAGCAAAATAGATGGCATCATGAGGCAGGGAAATTATGTGGATATATTGAAGCAACATCTCAAGACATCAGTCAGGAATTAAAGCTTGGTCACAAATGGGTCTTCCAAATGGACAATGACCCCAAGCATACATCCAAAGTTGAGGCAAAATGGCTTAAGGATGACAAAGTCAAGGTATTGGAGTGGCCATTACAAAGCCCTGAACTCAATCCTATAGAAAATGTGTGGGCAGAACTGAAAAAGTGTGTGCGAGCATGGAGGCCTTACAATCCTGACTCAGTTACACCAGCTCTGTCAGGAGGAATGGGCCAAAATTCACCCAGCTTATTGTGGGAAGCTTGTGGAAGGCTACCTGAAACATTTGACCAAAGTTAAACAATTTGAAGGCAATGCTACCAAATACTAATTGACTGTATGTAAACTTCTGACTCACTGGGAATGTGATGAAAGAAATAAAATATTAAATAAATCGTTCTCTGTGCTATTATTCTGACATTTCACATTCTTAAAATAAAGTGGTGATCCTAACTGACATAAGACAGGGAATTTTTACTAGGATTAAATGTCAGGAATTCTGAAAAACTGAGTTTAAATGTATTTGACTAAGGTGTATGTAAACTTCCAACTTCAACTGTATCTACAGTACTAAATCCATGTGTATGTATAGTGCGTATGTTATCGTGTGTGTGTGTGTATGCTTCACAGTCCCCACTGTTCCATAAGGTGTTTTTTTGTCTATTTTTTTCAATCTTATTTTACTGCTTACGTCAGTTACTTAATGTGGAATGGAGCTCCATGTAGTCATGGCTATATGTAGTACTGGGTGCCTCCCGTAATCTGCTCTGGACTTGGGGACTGTGTATAAACCTCTTGTAGCATGTCTTGTGGGGTATGCATGGGTGTCCGAGCTGTGTGATAGTACTTAGAGAGACAGCTCGGTGCATTCAACATGTCAATACCTCGCATAAATAAAAGTAGTTTTGAAGTCAATCTCTCCTCCACTTTTAGCCAGGAGAGATTGACATGCATATTATTATTAGCTCTATTGTGTACATCCAAGGGCCAGCCGTGCTGCCCTGTTCTGAGCCAATTGCATTTTTTTGTGCCACCTGACCACGCGACTGAACAGTAGTCAAGGTGCGAAAAAACTAGGGCCTGTAGGACCTGCCTTGTTGATAGTGTTGGTAAGAAGGCAGAGCATCGCTTTATTATAGACAGACTTCTCCCCATCTTAGCTACTACTGCATCAATATGTTTTGACCATGACAGTTTACAATCTAGGGTTACTCCAAGCAGTATAGTCATCTCAACTTGCTCAATTTCCACATGATTTATTACAGGATTTAGTTGAGGTTTAGGGTTTAGTGATTGTTTTGTTCCAAATACAATGCTTTTAGTTTTAGAAATATTTAGGGCTAACTTATTCCTTGCCACCCACTCTGAAACTAACTGCAGCTCTTTGTTGAGTGTTGAAGTCATTTCAGTCGCTGTAGTAGCTGACGTGTATAGACACTGGCTTTACTCAAAGTCAATGGCATGTCAAGAGTAGAAATTGAAAAAAGCAAGGGGCCTAAACAGCTACCCTGGGGAATTCCTGATTCTAACTGGAATATATTTCAGAGGCTTCCATTAAAAAACACAGAGGGTGTTCTGTTAGACAAGTAACTCTTTATCCGCATTATAGCAGGGGGTGTAAAGCCACAACACATACCTTTTTCCAGCAGCAGACTATGATCGATAATGTCAAAAGCTGCACTGAAGTCTAACAAGACAGCCCCCGAAATCATCAATTTCTCTCAGCCAATCATCAGTTGTTTGTGTAAGTGCTGTGCTTGTTGAGTGTCCTCCCCTATAACCATGCTGAAATTCTGTTGTCAATTTGTTTACTGTGAAATAGAATTGTATCTGGTCAAACACAATTTTTTCCAGAGGGTTACTACGGGTTGGTAACAGGCTGATTGGTCGGCTATTTGAGCCAGTAAAGGGGGCTTTACTATTCTTGGGAAGCGGAATGACTTTAGCTTCCTTCCAGGCCTGAGGGCACATGCTCTCTATTATTCTTAAATTGAAGATGTGGCAAATAGGAGTGGCAATATCGTCTGTAATATCCTCAGTAATTTTCCATCCAGATTGTCAGACCCCAGTGGCTTGTCATTGTTGAGACAACAATCATTTTTTAACCTCTTCCTCACGGACTTTACGGAATTCAAAATGATAATTCTTGTCTTTCATAATTTGGTCCAATATAGTTGGATGTGTAGTGTCAGCGTTTGATGTTGGCATGTCATCACTAAGTTTGCTTATCTTGCCAATGAAAAGTCATTAAAGTAGTTAGCATTATCAGTGGGCTTTGTGATGAATGAGCCATCTGATTCAATGAGTAAAGGAGCCGAGTTGGCTTTTTCCCAAAATCTCATGTAAGGTGCCCCAAAGCTTTTTGCTATCATTCTTTATATCATTTATCTTGATTTCATAGTATAGTTTATTTTTTATTTAGTTTAGTCACGTTATTTCTTAATTTGCAGTATGTTTGCCAGTCAGTTTGGCTGACAGATTATTTGCCATACCTTTTGCCTCATCCCTCTCAACCATACAATTCCTCATCAATCCAAGGGGATTCAACAGTTTTTACAGTCATTTTCTTAATGGGTGCGTGCTTATTAGTAACTGGAATAAGTCGTTTCATAAATGCGTCAAGTGCAGCGTCTGGTTGCTCCTCATTACACACCAGACCAGCAAATATTCTTTACATCATCAACATATGAATCACTACAAAACTTATTGTATGACCTCGTATGCATTATATTAGGCCTAGCCTTTGGAACTTTGGGTTTTCCTAGATACAGTATGGCTATTATATTGTGATCACTACAGCCTATGGATTTGAATACTGCTTTAAAGCAAATATCTGCAGCGTTAGTAAAGATGTGATCTATACATGTTGATGATTTAATTTCTGTGCTGTTTGTATCTACCCTGGTTTATTGACTGACAACCTGATCCAGGTTGCAGGCACTGGTTACAGTTTGAAGTTTTCTCCTGAGTAGGCAGCTTGATGATAGCCAGTCAATATTTAAATCACCCAGAAAATATACTTCTCTGTTGATATCACAGACATTATTTCACACATATTATCCAGATAGTGACTGTTAGCACTTGGTGGTCTATAGCAGATTCCCATAAGAATGGGCTTTAGGTTATGTAGATGAACCTGTAGCCATATTACTTCAACAGTATTTAACATTAGATTGTCTCTAAGCTTTACAGGAATGTGGTTCTGAACATCACCTCCGTTGGCAGTTCTTTCTTTTCAGTAAATGTTTTAACCATGTATTGCTACCACTGTATCATCAAAGGTATTATCTAAGTGAGTTTCAGAGATAGTCAGAATATGTATGTCATCGGTTACAAGCAAGTTATTGACTTCATGGACCTTGTTTCTTAGGCTACATATGTTAATATGGTCTATTTTTAGCACGTTTCTGGGTTGCTTGATTGTTTTTAATGCTTTACTGGGAAGATTATCAGAGGTAGACTTAGTCATGTTATTTACATTGGAGCTGATAGTGCAGGGTGAGCTGCATAAAGTGGTCTTCCTACTGTTGCACAGTGCTAACAGTGTAACTCTGGTTTATAGGCTCATGATTACTGCTTACAATAGCTGTAGGATAAACAGATGTATTCAGTGCAATTAGAGGTACATAAATTAAATTACTTACATTGTGTTTGCCATTGACCCCAAGATCATGTACATTTGATGCAGCATTATGACAACTCATTGTCACAATGGTATGGATTAACTGAGCTGGTCTTGGATCATTTACCAGTCATTGTTTCAACGCAGCCTTGAAAATCTGTGGACAGAGTCCAGGAGCCAAGATGATTTAGATGGATTTGTCATTCCTGTAGAGTATCTTCTGTTTCCAGAAGGTGTCAAAGTTGTCAATAAAACTGACTTCAGCAGAGCTACAGTAGTCTTTTAGCCAGATGTGTAATGCCAGCAGTCTGCTAAATCTTTCATACCTGCGGCCCAACAATGGTACCGAACTTGAAATTATTGGCAGTTTTTGTGAGTCTTTTAATGCTAAAATCAGTTCTTTAAAATCCATTTTCAAATGTTTCGAGCTAGCCCTCCTAATGTCATTTGACCCCACATGGACTATGACAGTGTCAGCTCTCGGCATCTGTGATAGAACAGTCGGAAGCAGCCTTGTTGTGTCCTGTACTTGGACTCCTGGGTAGCACAGGGTTTTTGCCTTGGGGACCGAGATGTTTCTCACCATAGAGCTGCCTATGATGACAGCTGGTGATGTTGAAGGGGCCAGTCTCTCAGGCAGCCTCATGGTCTGGTGAGGCTGGGAGCTCCAAGGATCTGAACCCGAGGTAGAAGCCACCTGTTCGTCCAGCCTTTTCCTGTTGTTCACGATCAGCTCCTCTTGCTCACATTGAGGGAGAGATTGTTTCCCTGGCACCACACTGCCAGTTCTCTGACCACCTCCCTATAGAGGCCGTCTCATCGTTGTCTGTGATCAGGCCTACCACTGTTGTGTCATCAGCAAACCTAATGATGGTGTCGGAGTCGTGTTTGGCCATGCAGTCGTGGGTGAACAGGGAATACAGGAGTCGTGTTTGGCCACGCAGCCGTGGATGAACAGGGAATACAGGAGGGGACAAAGTACACACCCCTGAGGGGCCCCAGTGTTAAGGATCAGCGTGGCAGACGTGTTGTTGCCTACTCTTACCACCTGGGGGCGGCCCGTCAGGAAGTCCAGGATCCAGTTGCAGAGTGAGGTGTTTAGTCTCGGAGTCCTTAGCTTAATGATGAGCTTCGTGGGCAATATTGTGTTGAACGGATGTTGCTCACACACACACACACACACACACACACACACACACACACACACACACACACACACACACACACACACACACACACACACACACACATTTTACACATGCACCCAGTAACGCAGATTTTATGGTACTATAATCAACTCATGATGCAAAAGTGCAGTAGTGTTTTCATCAGGTTCACCTTTGTATGAGTTATGATGTCACCCCAGATCTAAATTATGATGTCACCCGCCACAGAGCTTGGTTGTTAATGTGTACAGAATGTTCTCAGATTTGGCCTGTAGTTTGATATCATTCCATTATGACGTTTCGCTGGTCTAAAGCAAAGCCAGCCATAACTAAATGCTTACAGTAGATGCAGGTTTTTATCTGGATCTAAATGGGGCTTAGGTGGTGGGTGTGACAAGAGCGTGGCCATGGGAGTGGCCAATGGAGTGGTCGCTCACTGAACATTTTAGAGGCCCTCCTGTTGGCCGCAGTGACAACATTTGGATGTTTTAAAGCTAATTTAAGCCATGCTTTGTAATGATTCTGAATGGTCAGATAGCTAGCAACAATGACAAGAAGTTGCCATGTGGGGAATTATAGGTGGCTCATTTCAACAAGTTTTTATTTTGTTCCTAATAGCATGTCTTGTTTGGAGGTGTTTTGACTGATGTCATGTCAATGCTAATATGGCAAAAATTCACTAGCTATCTAACCAACAACTATAACGATGTATTTGAGAGACAAGTGCTAATTGTGCAAATGAATTAATGTTATCAATAAACATTTGGAGACGAAATACAGTTTTCATGTTGTCAACAATCTAAGCCAACCTTGTCTGTTTTGCCCCATAGTGCATGTAACCGGTTCTGCACTGTTACCTTTCTGCATTGTGTTCTGGTAAGGTGTAGGTGGAAGATAAGGCTCTGGACACAATTCAGCCAGTTGTCTCTCTTTTAACTTCTTAGTGACAAGGGCGCAGTATTGAGTAGCTTGGATGAATAAGGTTCCCAGAGTAAACTGCCTGCTACTCGGTCACAGATGCTAATATATGCATATTATTAGTAGTATAGGATAGAAAACACTCTGAAGTTTCTAAAACTGAATGATGTCTGTGAGTATAACAGAACTCATATGGCCGGTCGAAAACCTGAGACAAATCCAACCATGAAGTGGGAAATCTGAGGTTTGTAGTTTCATTTAAGTGATTGCCTATCCAACATGATGTGTCTATGGGGCCGGGTTGCACTTCCCAAGGCTTCCAGCAGATGTCAACAGTCTTTAGAAAGTTGTTTAAGGCTTCTATTGTGGAAGGTGGTCGAATAAGAGTTGTTTCAACAAGTGGACTAGGCTGTGGCCAATCAGTTGTTTACTGCGCGTTCACGCGGTGCCTTCTTTTACCTCTGTAATGAACACGCTATTGTCCGGTTGGAATATTATTGAAGATTTATTATAAAAAGACCATAAGGATTGATTGTAAACATCGTTTGACATGTTTCTACAAACTGTAATGGAACTCTTTTGACTTTTCATCGGGGTTTTGAGCTCGCACATTGTGCCTTTGGAATAGTGAACTAAAAGCACGAACAAAACGGAGGTATTTGGACATAAATATGGACGTAATCAAACAAAACAAACATTTCTTGTGGAAGTGGGAGTCCTGGGAGTGCATTCGGACGAAGATCAGCAAAGGTAAGTGAAGATTTATAATGCTATTTATGACTTTTGTTGACTCCACAATTTGGTGGGTAACTGTATGGCTTGCTTTTGTGGCTGAACGCTGTTCTCAGATTATTGAATATTGTGCTTTTGCCGTGAAGCTTTTTTGAAATCTGACACAGCGGTTGCATTAAGAACAAGTTTATCTTTAATTCTATGTAAAAACATCTTTCATCAAAGTTTATCATGAGTATTTATGTTATTTGATGTGGCTCTCTGCAATTTCGCCGGATATTTTGGAGGCATTTCTGAACACGGCACCAATGTAAACTGAGGTTTTTGGATATAAATATGAACTTGAGCGAACAAAACATACACGTATTGTGTAACATTGAGTCCTGGGAGTGTCATCTGATGAAGATCTTCAAAGGTTAGTGATTCATTCTATCTATATTTCTGCTTTTTGTGACAACTCTCTTTGGTTGGAAAATGGCTGAATGCTTTCTGTGACTAGTTGCTGACCTAACAAAATTATATGTTCTGCTTTCGCCGAAAATACTTTTTGAAATCGGACACTGTGGTTGGATTAACGAGAAGTATATCTTTAAAATGGTGTAAAATACTTGTATGGTTGAGGAATTGTAATTATGAGATTTCTGTTGTTTTGAATTTGGCGCCCTGCAATTTCACTGGCTGTTGGCGAGGTGGGACGCTAGCGTCCTGAACGATCCCAGAGAGGTTAATGACTGCATGGAATGGATACAAATAGAAGGCAAAAGTTACTGCTGCAGTCTGGACTCCATACAAGTATATTTGCCTCTCCTCATCACGCTCTGAGCAAACTCTTAGTAAGGGTATCAACAAAAAATACATTGTACAAAATGTACATGTTCATATTTTCAAAAGACTCATTACATTTTATAAATGTTGTACACCAATACACTAATAATTTGCTAATAAGTGCAAAATATGTGTACTATTGTACCATTATACCTGAAGCATACTAATGGAGCAACAACGGCATTTTTAACATACCCGGGCAAGTAACAAAATGAACGACAGCTAACTAGGCACATTACAGTTTTTCTCAATTGCTAAAACACTAAAACCCATGGGCTGAACAAAGTTCTCAGTTGCCTGGACTCATTTAGCTAACTATGCAGTCTGTTGTCAATACCTTAAACCATTTCACATGGTAAAACACAATTTGCAGATCTCACTTTTCAGCAAAACTCTAAACACATTCTCATTCTCAAAACACATTCTGCACTCTAATGCACATGTCATCCATACTGGTAAACACAAGTGGCAACAATCAAATACAAATAGAGAAAACATGTCATTGATTGAACACAACCACTCAAAATTGATTTAACCTGTTTCAAATGATGCGACACAACCAATATAAGCCAGTTCAGAGAGCAAACAGGTTGTTGAAGGTGGAAAGGAGAAAGTCTGAGAATGGATAGAAGAAACAATGTGAGAGGACAAGGACGAGTGCGTATGCGAGGTGGGCGACGAGGAGGAAGAGGAGGGCAAGAAAAAGGAAGACGAGGAAGAAGACAAAGAGTGGAAATATCTGATGAAATTCGAGCAACAGTTATAGACCATGTTCTTTTCCATGGACTGACAGAGGGAAGCAGGACTTAGAGTGCAACCCAATTTGAGCCGATTTTCTGTGTCCACCGTAGTAAGGACATTCAGAGAAGAGAACAGGTACAGTATACTACTGTATTTTTGTAATTGCAAATTTACTGTACTACACTATATGCAGCTGTTTCAATAGACATTTGTAAAGTTAATCACTGTATGTATTGTACTGCATGAATATGTTTTGTAACTGCACAACTACTTTTTGTAGAATTGCAAGGCTGCCACATGCAGGTGGAAGGACAGCTATATTCACTCGGAAGCAAGAGGCCGTTATAGTTGGCATGGTCCTTCAAGATAATGCAATACGACTCAGAGAAATCCAGGAACGAGTGATACAAGACAACACACACTTCCAGGGAATCGACAGTGTGAGCATTTCCACAATTGACCGTGTCCTCCATCGTAACAGGATGCGAATGAAACAAGTATACAGAGTACCCTTTGAGCGCAACTCACCAAGGGTGAAAGAACTGCAAGCTCAGTATGTGCAAGTAAGTGTACATTCAGAAACATTTACTGTAATCCAGATTGTCTATAGTACTAACACTTGTGAAGGTGGTAAATGACATTTTAATGGCATCGGACCGAGGCTCTGCATCTGTCCTCGTGCTCCTAGACCTTAGTGCTGCTTTTGATACCATCGATCACCACATTCTTTTGGAGAGATTGGAAACCCAAATTGGTCTACACGGACAAGTTCTGGCCTGGTTTAGATCTTATCTGTCGGAAAGATATCAGTTTGTCTCTGTGAATGTTTTGTCCTCTGACAAATCAACTGTAAATTTCGGTGTTCCTCAAGGTTCCGTTTTAGGACCACTATTGTTTTCACTATATATTTTACCTCTTGGGGATGTTATTCGAAAACATAATGTTAACTTTCACTGCTATGCGGATGACACACAGCTGTACATTTCAATGAAACATGATGAAGCCCCAAAATTGCCCTTGCTAGAAGCATGTGTTTCAGACACAAGGAAGTGGATGGCTGCAAACTTTCTACTTTTAAACTCGGACAAAACAGAGATGCTTGTTCTAGGTCCCAAGAAACAAAGAGATCTTCTGTTGAATCTGACAATTAATCTTAATGGTTGTACAGTCGTCTCAAATAAAACTGTGAAGGACCTTGGCGTTACTCTGGACCCTGATCTCTCTTTTGAAGAACATATCAAGACCATTTCAAGGACAGCTTTTTTCCATCTACGTAACATTGCAAAAATCAGAAACTTTCTGTCCAAAAATGATGCAGAAAAATTAATCCATGGTTTTGTCACTTCTAGGTTAGACTACTGCAATGCTCTACTTTCCGGCTACCCGGATAAAGCACTAAATAAACTTCAGTTAGTGCTAAATACGGCTGCTAGAATCCTGACTAGAACCACATTTTTTTATCATATTACTCCAGTGCTAGCCTCTCTACACTGGCTTCCTGTCAAAGCAAGGGCTGATTTCAAGGTTTTACTGCTAACCTACAAAGCATTACATGGGCTTGCTCCTACCTATCTCTCTGATTTGGTCCTGCCGTACATACCTACACGTACGCTACGGTCACAAGACGCAGGCCTCCTAATTGTCCCTAGAATTTCTAAGCAAACAGCTGTAGGCAGGGCTTTCTCCTATAGAGCTCAATTTTTATGGAATGGTCTGCCTACCCATGTCAGAGACATGGAAACCCACATTTTGGGTTTGCTCAGGTAAGGGAATGGTTTAATATCAATGGGCAGTTTATGAACTTGTACCTCCCTCCATACTCGCCTTTCCTGAATCCGATTGAGGAGTTTTTCTCCTCTTGTAGATGGAAAGTGTATGACAGACAACCCTAAACCAGAGTAAATCTGCTGCAAGCCATGGATTTAGCCTGTGGTGATATAGGTGAGGAATCTTGTCAGGGCTGGATACGGCACACAAGAGGCTTCTTCCCCCGTTGCCTCAGGAGGTACAATATTGCTTGTGATGTCGACGAAGTGCTCTGGCCTGACCCAGCCCAAAGACAAGAAGAAGCACATTGATCACATGTTTACTCCTTTGATTTGTGTCCCTTTTAGTAGTGTATACTGTAGTACAGTGCATTGTAGGCTGTATACTGTACAATGGACACATTGTATGGCCCTGAACATTGTGCTTTCCATTTATTAACAGTACTGACTGCTCAATAGATTTTGACTGGTTGCAGGTTCATATCAACAAAGAACAAGAATTACAGTATCACAGAGACAAATGACAAGTTTGTGAGATGCAGGGTACAGTACTGTAAAAATAGGGGTACAAGGAGGAGGAAGAACAAAAAACAAAATTGCAAAGAGCAAAACAGAGTAAGTAATTTCTGATCAATTTTGAGCTACAATGATAGAACACGTTTTCGTTCATCAAAAGACAATGACGGAAAAATATGAATCTTTTTTTAGATATAATCTCCATTATTTCCACAGTGCTGGTGGCGCAGCAGGTACTTCAGGTACCTAGCAACCAAGAGGTTGTGTGTCCAAATCCCAAGTGAGGTTGAGTCACAATGAATGTCACAATGTTCTAAAAACGTACCTGGAACATACCAGGAACTAGATAAAACCTGCAGGGCACCATGACTGTTTAAATTGAAGTAATGTCAGTTATGCATTTTAAAGTAAAATATTCTCAATTCCATTTGACACCTGGTTTTTCACGTCCTCAAATGTTGTCACATGTAGTTTCATGTTATCATATGTTGAACTTTTGCATCCCCATGTTGTCACATTTATTTCACGAGATCATGTTTTCACTTGCTCACATGTTGTGACGTGTAGTTTCATGTTATCTATCACATGTTGAAATTTTGCATCCACATGTTTAAATGTGAAAAATGTGTGTTTTTTCCGGAAGGGTAGTTATAGTGTCCCATCAATTCGAAATGTATAGGGGACAGATTGGAGAGGCAGGTAGTCTTAAATGCTAATGCATTTTGAGCATTTTTTCATGTCCTTTTGATCTGTTTTGCCCTTTAGTCGCTGCAAGTATGGAAGCCTTTGTTAAGACCTCTAGAAGTGCAAGTGAAATAAACTACCAAATATTAATTAATATGTTGTAGTGTGTCAACCTGCTTGCACCAATCCCTTGTAATTACAGTAAAATACTGTGAAATACATATCCTCAAATAATTTAATTCATCCATTATGATTACGGTAGATGTACTGTAATATGAAATACAAAATTTTTCTTGCCACTGAGCTGCCTGTACGTTACTGTAAAAAGTACAGCAATCCCTTTACAGTGTTAAAAATAATTCATTTTGGGAAAAAATTATATGAATTGCTGTATTAGGCATAACTAAACTTTATGTCGCTTTTCTTCCACCTAAGCCTTATACACCTGAGTCATAATTAGTTGATTAGTTTGAATCAGTTGTGTTGAGGCTTGGCTGGAGAAAAAATTGTATATTGTGGCTCTCTAGGAACAGTTGGCGACACATTTAAGGATAGACTTAGTAGGCCTAAGTCACAGTTTATGCAAGCAACATAGTTTGTTTATATGCTAAAAAAATACATAGACTGCTGAAAAAATATATAGAATGCCTGTTTAAATGAGAAGCATAGCAACATCAAGGCAACTTTGTAACAGCTGACTCTGTTTTTCCAAAGCCACACAAACCCTTTAGCAGCTGAGTCTACCTTTTTAAGACGTCAATCAAAAAATAGTTTTCAGTATCCTAATGTTGTTTTTGTATTGTGTTTTCTGATTGATTCAGTGCGAGCATTCCACAGGACTGCAAACTCCAAAGTTCACTCAAAAAGTTGATAGTTATGAACTTTGATTTCGTTTTGGTTGTTTTAAATATTTAAATTGTATTCATGGTCTATGAAACATTCATTGGTTAAAAGCTCATTGCTCAGTTATCACTTGGCTCATGTAAATTCCATTTAAACATCAAGGCCAACATCCCCATAGTGTTCACATTTCTCTCATGTAAATGTTGTACAGTAGCTACATAACAATATTATTTTTTTTAAATTGATTTGGGAAATATTCAGTATTTCCTCTTTTCTTCATTAGCATGCTGATGATTTGACGTTGGACAGGAATTTTTAATACATGTTGTTTAGTATATTTAGTACATTTAGTATGTTTAGTTTAGTTTCTCTGTGGGAAGCAAGTTCTTTTAAAGTTATATGTAATTTGGTTTATGTAGATACAGATTTCAATGTTGTTAATACACAAAGTAACCAAAAACCTAATTTTATTTGCATATTCATAATGAGTCTGGATTTCACCTAAAAACACATTTTTTGATCTCAAAAGGTTAAATTAACAAATGACTATAGTAAATGCTTATTAAGTGCCAAATTAAGTAGCAGGGTGGCTATAAATCACTGTGTGACAGTGAGCTTGTTGTGTGCAACAGGGTGTGGCAATTGAATGTAAGCCTGTCTATCTATGGATTGACGTGTTATCCCTTACCACAAAAACACATGAATTTCACGTGATCACATGGGAAGTGTTGTAAAAACACATGTTTTCATGTGATCACCTGTGATGTTATTTGAAGTTAATATGATATCGTGACAACATGTAAAGCAACATGTGATAACATGAAACTACACGTGCAGTGGTCATGTGAAGTGTTCCAACAACAAGTTTTCATCTGATTTCACATAAAATGTTATGTGAAATCATGTGTTTTTTTCCGCATGTGAAATCATGTGTTTTTTCAGTAAGGGATCACATTAAATAAATAAATAATAATCTTCAGAAATGATTTTGTCAAAGCAACAAAATAACTAGGGCTTTACAATGATGGTGAAACTTGGAGAAATGTTGTGTCACGCCCTGGTCTTAGTATTTTGTGTGTTCTTTATTATTTTGGTCAGATATTGGACCGCAAAGGACCCTGGGCACAGCCTGGAGAATATCGCAACCCCAAAGAAGAACTGGAGGCGGCGAAAGCGGAGAGGCGCTGGTATGAGGAGGCAGCACGGCGACGCGGATGGAAGCCCGAGAGTCAGCCCCAAAAATGTATTTTTGCGGTTGCATAGCCCGGTGCGGTACATACCAGCTCCGCGTATCGGCCGGGCTAGAGTAAGCATCGAGCCAAGTGTCATGAAGCCGGCTCTACGCATCTGGTCTCCAGTGCGTCTCCTTGGGCCGGCTTACATGGCACCAGCCTTGCGCTCTGTGTCTCCGGTTCGCCTGCATAGCCCAGTGCGGGCTATTCCACCTCGCCGCACTGGCAGGGCGACCGGGAGTATTCAACCAGTTAAGGTTGGGCAGGCTCGGTGCTCAAGAGCTCCAGTGTGCCTGCACGGTCCGGTCTATCCAGTACCACCTCCACGCATCAGCCCTCCGGTGGCAGCTCCCCGCACCAGGCTTCCTGTGCGTGTCCTCGGCCCAGTACCACCAGTGCCAGCACCACGCATCAGGCCTACAGTGCGCCTCGCCTGTCCAGCGTTGCCAGAGCCTTCCTCCTCTCCAGCGCTGCCGGAGTCTCCCGCATGTTCAGCGCTGCCAGTCTGCAAGGAGCAGCCAGAGCTGCCAGTCTGCAAGGAGCAGCCAGAGCTGCCAGTCTGCAAGGAGCAGCCAGAGCTGCCAGTCTGCAAGGAGCAGCCAGAGCAGCCAGTCTGCAAGGAGCAGCCAGTCTGCAAGGAGCTGCCAGTCTGCAAGGAGCTGCCAGTCTGCAAGGAGCTGCCAGAGCTGCCAGTCTGCAGGATGCCGCCAGAGCTGCCAGTCTAAAAGGAGCCACCAGAGCTGCCAGTCTGCAAGGAGCCGCCAGAGCTGCCAGTCTGCAAGTAGCCGCCAGAGCTGCCAGTCTGCAAGAAGCTGCCAGTCTGCAAGGAGCTGCCAGAGCTGCCAGTCTGCAGGATGCCGCCAGAGCTGCCAGTCTGCAAGGAGCCGCCAGTCTGCATGGAGCAGCCAGAGCCACCAGTCTGCATGGAGCAGCCAGAGCCTCCAGTCTGCATGGAGCAGCCAGAGCAGCCAGTCTGCATGGAGCAGCCAGAGCCGCCAGTCTGCATGGAGCAGCCAGAGCCGCCAGTCTGCATGGAGCAGCCAGAGCCGCCAGTCTGTATGGAGCAGCCAGAGCCGCCAGTCAGCATGGATCCGCTATTCAGCCAGGATCTGCCAGTACCGCCAGTCAGCCAGGATCTGCCAAAACCGCCAGTCAGCCAGGATCTGCCAGAACCGTCAGTCAGCCAGGATCTGCCAGAACCGCCAGTCAGCCAGGATCTGCCAGAACCGCCAGTCAGCCAGGATCTGCCAGAAACGCCAGTCAGCCTGGATCTGCCAGTTCCATTAACCTGCCTGAGCTTCCTCTCAGTACTGAGCTTCCTCTCAGTACTGAGCTACCCCTCAGTGCCGAGCTTCCCCTCAGTGCCGAGCTTCCCCTCAGTGCCGAGCTACCCCTCAGTCCCGAGCTACCCCTCAGTCCCGAGCTACCCCTCAGTCCCGAGCTACCCCTCACTCCCGAGCTTCCCCTCAGTCCAGTGGGGTCCTTGGTGAGGGTTACTAGGCCAAGGTCGGCGGCGAGGGTCGCCTCTCTAGGGACGCGATGCAAATGGACTAAGACTTTGTTGGAGTGGGGTCCACGTCCCGCGCCAGAGCCGCCACCGTGGACAGACGCCCACCCGGACCCTCCCCTTTGGGTTTAGTTGTGCGGCCGGGAGTCCGTCACGCCCTGGTCTTAGTATTTTGTGTTTTCTTTATTACTTTGGTCAGGCCAGGGTGTGAAATGGGTTTATTATGTGGTGTGTTTTGTCTTGGGTTTTTGGTAGGTATTTGGATTGTGGTATAGTGGGGTTGTCTAGAATAGTCTATGGTTGCCTGAAGTGGTTCTCAATCAGAGGCAGGTGTTTATCGTTGTCTCTGATTGGGAACCATATTTAGGCAGCCATATTCTTTGAGTGTTTCGTGGGTGATTGTTCCTGTCTCTGTGTTTGTTTTCACCAGATAGGCTGTATAGGTTTTGCGTTACGTTTTTGTATTGTTCGTGTTTATTCATTATTAAACATGTATGATGCCTCTCCTTCACCGGAAGAAAACCGTAACATGTTGGTATTAAGTGGGTTGAAATCTTCCTAGGAAGTAACATGTCAAAATGCAGATTTTTAGCAGTTTATCAAGCCTTTATTAATAAAAATGTTTGATTTATTGTATTATCCATGTGGTCTATATTAAAGGGCACTTCATTTAATATAACAGGCTTTTAAAATGCAATATTGGTGCACAATTTCTACTTAAAATAGGGAAGCAAAGGGCACTCTTAAGGATGTTCCTCAGTCGTCAAAAGGACTTCGTCCATGTTCTTGGTGACTACTTACATTATTTCGATTTTACAGATCGTCCATAGAGTGTTGCCCTGAGAGCTGGTCCTTGTTTGACTTTATCCAATCAAAGTGAGTGAGGCCTGGCTCATTGATGCGCTGGCTGATCTCAGACCTGTGGCTCTTCTCGTCCCCTGTGTGCTCCTGATAAGGGAATGAATAGTGGCTGCACATTTCCTCCTTCCCCTCTCCTCTCCTGATGTCAGTGGTTTTGGCTGACCCTCCGCCAACCCATGTGACAGGATACACATCGGCTGGATTAAGGGGGCAGCATCCATGTCTCTTTGTCACTGTTCTTCCTTGAGAGACACCTGAATACACCACAGCCAGATCCCTCTCTCCTCTCTGGACTGTGCAGCTACTTTACACCACCTTTTCGTCCTGGGATAGCAAACTATGCACTAGCTACGATGGCATCCAGTCCATCCCTCGCTGTGCTCCTGTGCCTTATGCATGCTCTGCGCTGCACTGCTGAGATAGGTATGTAGGGTTTTATTCCACTTTAATTGGTTTCATGCAATGGTTAAGCATTCTGTATAATGAAAGTGTTACAAATTATATTTGTTGATATGCTTTACCAATAAACGGAAGACAAGGTTGAGGCTGCTAGAAAGTAACAATATTTTTGTAGACTGGTAAGATATATATCCAGAATTTCTAGGTCCTTCAGTAAGTTTTGCTTCATTGGCAGACACAGCGAGATATATTGTGATGGAATCTATTCCAGGAGTCACGAGTGAACCATTTGACGAGCTGGATAACGTTCAGAATATTTTAAAGCGTTTTAGATGCTTTCAGATATAAACATTAAAGTGGCCTATTTTTTTGAGTGGCTTAAAAACACATGTATTTCAATTGTAGTTACATACACTGTGAGTTCTTAAAAATGATTGAAAATAATTTGAATGCTGTAAACAGTTTTAACCGCTGTAAGTACAGAAAATAAGAAAGTGCAACAAATATTTATTTACACAGGCTTTCTTATGCAACTTACTGTAGTTGGACCTAGATTTTTATATATTTTTAAATTACAGTTCCTGTACAATTAGACACAATGTCACAGTTAAATAGCATTGCAGTGCTGTTTATGAGAGCAGCTGTAGAGCCTGAAAGAAGGATGAGACCTGGGATAGATCACATCATTGTCCTTAGTTTCAAGTATCAATGTCACATGTGCAATTACAGTGAAATGCCTTGCTTGAAAGCTCTAACCCCACCAATGCAGTAATCAATAACAATGTAATACTAAAAATAACAAGGTACTGTAGAACAAAAACAGATAAAAAAAATAAGAAACAAGAAGAACCTTATCCCCCGTGCTGCAGACAGCAGCTCCTTCCTGATCTACAACCAGGATCACAACAAGTGTGTGGTGGCGGTGAGCGCCAATCAAGTCACAGTGGCTCCCTGTGACCACACGTCCCAGAACCAGCAATTCCGCTGGGCCTCACAGTCTCGTCTCCTCAGCATCTCCCTGAAGCTCTGCCTGGGGGCTCAGGACCTGAAGGACTGGGTCAAGGTGCTGCTCTTCCCCTGTGATGAGAAGAGCGAGCTCCAGTACTGGCAGTGTAAGAACGAGACCCTGTTCGGCCTCAAAGACAAGGCGCTGCACTTAAACTATGGCAACCGCAACGAGAAGAATATGATGATCTACCAGGGATCTGGGTCTTGGAGCTGTTGGAAGATGTATGGTACTCAGAAAGACCTCTGCTCCAAGGGCTACCAAGGTAAGTAAGCTACAAGACACACTCACTGTTACTGGAGGTTGGAGATTGGAGGTAGGAATCAGAAGTGTAAGATGCTGTTGTCATAAACTTTCTTAAAGCCAGGGAATGAATGTCTGACCTGGGATGATTCATACTGTTAACAATGTATTTTTTTTCCTACTAGCACTGACTGATAGCTGATAGCTACTTTATTAAGGAAGAATGCACTTACTATGATTGAGATACAGTATGTGGTTGTCCCACATAGCTATCCTAGGATGAATGCACTATCTGTAAGTCGCTCTGGATGAGAGCATCTGCTACATTACAGAAATGTTAAATGTAACAAACTGTTTTGTCCCCTTCATCAGAGGTGTTCACACTAGGGGGGAATGCCTTTGGAAGTCCCTGCCAGTTCCCCTTTCAGTTTGGGGAGAAGTGGTATGCTGAGTGCACTCCGCAGGGGCGCTCAGATGGACAGCTCTGGTGCGCCACAGAGACAGATTACAATAAAGCCAAGAAGTGGGGCTTCTGTCCCTCGAAATGTGAGTCAAACCTCACAATTCATGCTATGTTTTTGTCATTTACTGCCATTTTCCAGTGATCAGGAAAGGGGTCAGCAGGTGACACCTGTAGAAAATCATGAGCCGTATGTATCAAGCATCTCAGAGTAGAAATGTTGATTTAGGATCAGTTTTGCCTTTTGATCAAAATGAATAAGGACAAGAAGGGACCTGATCCTGGATCAGCATTCCTACTCTGGGATGCTTTCTGAATACAACACAGCTCCTAAAATAAAAAGGTAAAATACATTTGACTCATGGGAGTACACAACCCTCTAATATGAGTGGCCTACTCTATACTGGACTCTGATGAGTCTGTAAAAACAAGGCAAACGACCAGGGTTTAAGATGTGGGGACGGTATCCAATTCAAACAATGCCATAAAACATCCTGCCAAGCCTGTGATAGGGACAGATTCCTCATTAAAACAGAGGCTACACATGGAATTCTTCGATTTTCCTGTTTTTCCGTGACCTCGCTGGAGGTCAGGATTGGCCAGGTCAGCGCTGACGAGGTCTGGTCTCTGACCTCCTGACAGAAAAACACAAAGGCTTTCTCTAGTTCCTCTAGCTGTGGACGCAGCTCTGTGTCTCTTTACCCTTCCATCCTGATTGGAGCTCATTCCTGTGTTTCCCCTGACACAGCTCCAAAACTGGGACAGGAAAAGGAAGGAAGCCCCCTTTCACTGAGGTTCCTGGTGAACTGCCACCATAGTCACAGATATGAGGGGCAGTTCTGTCATGACAGAAAGTGATAGAGATGAACAGAACATGATTTGATTCAGTTCTTGGACTGTTATTGATGATTTCTTTTTCCCACCTTAAGTGTGTCCTAATGTTTCCGTGTCCCCCTCAGCGTCCTCTGGATGGGACAGTGACCCAGTGACAGGTGTCCTGTACCAGAGAAACACCCAGTCTGTGTTGACCTGGCACCAGGCGAGGACGAGCTGCCAGCAGCAAGGAGCCGACCTGCTCAGTATAGTAGAGCTCCACGAGCAGACCTACATCTCAGGTATGTACAGTCAGACCTGGTCAGACCCACATCTGAGGTATGTACAGTCAGACCTGGTCAGACCTACATCTCAGGTATGTACAGTCAGACCTGGTCAGACCTACATCTCAGGTATGTACAGTCAGACCTGGTCAGACCTACATCTCAGGTAAGTACAGTCAGACCTGGTCAGACCTACATCTCAGGTATGTACAGTCAGACCTGGTCAGACCTACATCTGAGGAATAGTCTAACCTATTGTCCAAGGGAGGACCGGGACCAGGAACCAGCACAGGCATTTCTAACACACCGGCCCGAAGATGGACCAGGGCATTTGCCCAAAGTGCGCTATGGCCAGTCTAACCTACATCCTCACCTTGATTTAGAGATAAATCAATCTGATACAATCAATTCCTTATTAAGAATATTACACTACTCTCGTGGACGTATTGTGATGCTTTTTATTAATGCAGGGTTGACCAATATCCTGGGCACATCTCTGTGGATTGGACTGAATAGCCTAGACTTTGAGGCTGGATGGCAGTGGAGCAATGGAAACCCATTCAGATATTTAAACTGGGCCCCAGGTGAGTGCAACTGCATGCAACACATCATACTATACTTTACAGCCTAGGGAACAACTGAGGTTGTCCAAGTATGTTGTGACTTCCAATGTTGCAGGAAGACAATTAATAAACACATGGGTCAATATTTCCAAAAGGACATCCATCAACTGAACCCGGGCTCAGCTGTGCAACCCTGAATGCTGGCAAGGCCTCGAAATGGGAGACCAATGAATGTTCCAAGAAGCTGGGATATATCTGTCGCAAAGGAAACTCCACTGCTCTAGCCTCTGCCCCTATAGGTAAGAGTTGAATCATACAGTACATAACACTCATGACCTACACACGATTTTCGAGTTCAAATGCCATGCAACACAATGTTAACAACACCAGGTCAGGTTGTGTAGGGTAGGGTAAATTGAACATTTATATATTAGTGCCAAATTTCACTAATTGTCTCAGAGTAGGAGTGCCGAGCTAGTGTCAGTTTAGCTTTTTAGATTATAATGAAAAAGGTTACATGGACAGGGCGGGCTGATCCTAGATCAGCACTCTCACCCCGAGATAGATTATGAATACGGACCCAGAGGTTGTTTGGGTCAAACAGATAAAACATTACAGTCTACCACTTTCTGAACATTCTACCTTCTCTCTGACTATTGAACTTTGACCCCCCTCAGTAGGAAAAGATCAGCCCACCTTCTGCACCAGTCACTGGATTCCCTATGCAGGCCACTGCTACTACCTACAACGTACCAAGAAGATGTGGAGGGATGCCCTGGCCGCCTGCCACAAAGATGGAGGGGACCTGGCCAGCATCCACAACATAGAAGAACAAAGCTTCATCATCTCTCAGTCAGGATATAGTGAGTACACTATCCATGTTGTAGCTACGATTACCTCTATATCTGATAGATCTGTTATGCACTTCAAGGATCTTTCTCATGGGTTGTCATTTCTATCAGTTTTGAAAACCATTCTGAGATGTGTCCCAATAAAAGTCTGGGTATTTGGATTGACAAAGAGCTGATGTTTAAAAAGCATGCGGATGAGCTAGTTAAAAAGCTATTTAAAAAAAATTGATCTGGCTTCTCCCTAAATAGCAGGCAGCAGATTGTACAGTCAATATTCCTGCCCGCTCTTGACTATGGTGACACCATTTACCAGATTGCAGAAGCCACTAGTCTTAAACATTTGGATGCCGTCTACCATAATTTCCTTCACTTTATCACAGGTGACAATTTTAATACTCACCACTGCATCCTGTATCAAAACATTGGCTGGTCCTCATTGAAGTCCTGTAGATCACTTCATTACTCCCTTTCTATTTACAACGTTCCACTACACAAACATCTAATTTACCTAGCTTTGTCGCTAAAGTATAAAAGTTGTTTTTATTGATGTAATGGTTCATTTGTTGAAATGGTAGTACTGTACCTTGTCTTGTTTTCTTTGGAATGTTAATTTTCTTCATTGTGAAAATGTTTGTACTCAGGGCATGATTGTGAATGAGACCCTGGTCTAAATTGGGCTTCCATGAATAAATAATAATAATCATAATGTCACCTCAGTCAATTTGATCAGCCAAAGGCAATGATAAGTATATCAGGTGTTTATCACTGTCTTCCTGGCTCTGACTCTTAATGTCCTTCTGCTTGACTTCAGCGGCCACAGATGAGCTGTGGATCGGCCTGAATGACCAAAGGAACGCGCTGCTGTTTGAGTGGACCGACCGATCCCATGTGACATTCAGCCACTGGCAGACAGGGGAGCCCTCTCACGGTGCCAACCTCCAGGAGGACTGTGTCCTGATCAGAGGAAAGGTAACATTCACATTGGTCCGTCAATGGACAGACTAGGTTCATGCTAATGCTAACACTAACACTAGCTAAATGCTTACATCACAGATTTTGTATAACTAACCCTAACACTCGCCATATGCTAGTTCTAGGTAAATGCTGATGCTAGATAAATGCGAACACTAGCTGAATGCTACGGCTAACAATGGCAATGATGACAACGTTTAACAGTGGTGTCAACGCAGTAATACATGTGGGATTGTGACAATGTGACTCCATATTCTCTCACAGGATGGGAAGTGGGCTGATAATTTGTGTGAGAAGACCTACGGGTACATGTGTAAGAAAAAGGCCTCCACCAAACCGGTGGCAGGTGCCCCGGAGGAAGATAGTCCAGGATGTAAGCTGGTGAGTGAGGTAATTTCCTGTTTGTTGAAAGGGAGAGTACAGTAACTAATGAATACAGAATTATATCACATGAAATGGAAGCTTGAAAATGATTCTAGATAAGGACTAGAATGGTGTCATCTTGACTGACAAAGATCCACCAGTAGGAGGATAATTGTTTCTGTATTTTTGTCATCAAGGGCTGGATCCGGTATGGTTCTTACTGCTACAAAGTTGGATCAGAAACCAAAACATTTGATGAGGCCAAGCAGACCTGCCAGCAGAGTGACTCAATCCTGGTGGAAGTGGCTGACAGGTACGGTATCACATCATGACCATTTTATAAGGATAAGATATATTTGACTTACTTATTTGAGTCATTTCCTGGAGAAGATAAGTTGTCAGATAACAGATTGAACGTGTGTGTTTGTTGGTTGGTTTGTAGGTATGAAAATGCCTTCCTGGTCAGTTTGGTGGGTTTGAGGCCGGAGAAGTACTTCTGGAGTGGACTTTCCAACATGGCGGATATAGACACGTTCAAGTGGACTACCAGTTCGGAGGTCAAGTTCACCCACTTCAACGTGGGCATGCCAGGTACAGTGTCCTTTTCCCACAATGGTGATTGATTGTAGCAACTGATGATCGATTGTATTAGGAACTGTCATTGCTATGATGTCTGCGGTATTAGAGGACTACTTTCTCCCACACCTTAACTGCCTGGCAAATGTCAGAACTAAATGAAACAATTAAGTTTTCTCTCGCCTTTCTGTGTGTTTGAAAAAAGACAGAAAACAAGGCTGCGTAGCTATGACAACTGGAATGTTTGCTGGTCTGTGGGATGTGGTCAGCTGCAGCAACAAGGAGAAGTACATCTGTAAGAAAATGGCGGAGGGCGTCACATCAACAATGGCCCCTCCCACCACCCCGGCACTGAGCTGTCCTTCTGGGTGGTCACCTGCTGCTAAAAGGAATGTCTGTTACAAGGTACAGTTGGGGTATATGCTGTACATGTTCTGTATGTGAAACAAACACTTTGATCAGTGAATTTAAGTGAATAGTTATTGTTTTTATCAATAATTTAATCAATGAGCATGAAATCATATATAATCCTTTATTATAATAATTAATTAATAATTAATCAATAATCATTTTATCTCCCCTCAATAAGCTTTACAGAAAAGAGACTGAAAACAAGAAGTCATGGTCAGAGTCGCGGGAATTCTGCAAGGCCATTGGTGGTGATCTGATGAGCATTCACAGTGCCACAGACCTGAACGGCTCTCCGTAAGTTATCCTCATAACTGTCTCTGTTGCCATGAGTATCAGTCAAAACCAGTGTGGTCCTATTAACCACAGTCTGTGGTTGAAATCAAAATCAGCACGGTCGGAATAACCACTGTTTATGGTTGAAATCCACACGGTCATAATAACCACTCTTCATGGTTGAAATCCACACGGTCACAATAACCACTGTCTGCGGTTGAAAACCACACAGTCATAATAACCACTGTCTGTGGTTGAAAACCACACAGTCAAAATAACCACTGTCTGTGGTTGAAAACCACACAGTCATAATAACCACTGTCTGCGGTTGAAAACCACACAGTCATAATAACCACTGTCTGTGGTTGAAAACCACACAGTCAAAATAACCACTGTCTGTGGTTGAAAACCACACAGTCATAATAACCACTGTCTGTGGTTTCCATTCTCTCTGTTCAGGTATCATTCCTCTGATGCAGCCTGGATCGGCCTCAGCAATCTGGATCCCTCCGCAGGTTTCGTCTGGGCTGACGGATCAGCAGTGAGTAGCCTGCCACCTCATCTTTACTGTAATATTCCTTCTCCTTAGAAGTAGTTTATTACTCACTACTCTTGTTTCAATATTTGATTTGCAGTCATTGTCTTTAATGGGAATGAAAGTTCATACAGTACCCTGGTGTCCATATGGACACCATACAGTGCTACTGTGTAACATTATTCCAATGTTGTTCTCCAGTTCAGCTATGAGAATTGGGGATTTGGAGAACCAAACGACTACAACGATAACGAAAAATGCGCAGAGGTCCAGTTTTACTACGGACGCCACTGGAATGATCGACACTGTGATGCCTACAATGACTGGATTTGCGAGATTCGCAAAGGTACAGTAGACCATATCTGCTGGAGCACTGACTTCACCAGCCACTGGGCACAGACGTCAATTCAACATCTATTCCACGTTGGTTCAACGTCATTTCATTGAAATGACGTTTAAACAACATTGATTCAACCAGTGTGTGTGCCCAATGGGCGTGCAGTTCATGTCAGTCATGAAACTATTGATGAACATAGAATTTTGACCCTCAACCTTGCAGATGTGCTCACCCAAACTTTTTTTGGTATCCACAGGGGTTACCCCAAAGCCCCATCCCACTCAAGTTGAGCCAGGTAATGCATAGGATCTTAGGAATATGTCCAGTTTCCTGTTTCTCATCCCTCCACTTCCTGTCTCCACTTCCTCCTTCTCACTTTCCCTGCTCTCCTTCAAGCTCTTGGCCTTTCCCTTAAGTTAAATTAATCACTGCACATAATGATAGAAGGTGGACAGGTTTCCACCTTCTATCATTTAGTTTGCGAAGCATAGTTCAACACAAACACTAAGAGAAAATGTACTCTGTGAAATGTACTATTAAAAATGCCTAACAGGAAATGTACTCCTTTTTTACATGCCTTTTCAGTGTACAACACTACAAAGGACGGCTGGATTGAGTACAACGACACTCAGTATTTCTTCAACACTGAGAATCTCCCCATGGACGAGGCGAGAGAATTCTGTAAAAAGAACTTTGGTGACCTGGTGGTCATTACTGCAGAGAGCGAGAGGAAGTTTATATGGAAACAGGTAGACACTTCTATACAGAACAAAAATATAAATGCAACATGAGAAAATGTCAGTTCATATACAGTACCAGTCAAATGTTTGGACACACTTTTTCTTTATTTTTACTATTTTCTACTTAATAGAATAATAGTATACACATCACTACTATGAAATAACACATATGGAATCATGTAGTAACCAAAAAAGTATTAAACAAATCCAAATATATTTTATATTTGAGATTCTTTAAAGTAGCCACCTTTTTCCTTGATGACAGCTTTGCACACTCTTGGCATTCTCTCAACCAGCTTCACCTGGAACGCTTTTCCAAGTCTTGAAGGAGGTCCCACATATGCTGAGAACTTGTTGGCTGCGTTTCCTTCACTCTGTGGTCCAACTCATTCCAAACCATCTCAATTGGGTTGAGGTCGGGTGATTGTGGAGGCCAGGTCATCTGATGCAGCACTCCATCCCTCTCCTTCTTGGTCAAATAGCCTGAAGGTGTGTTTTGGGTCATTGTCCTGTTGAAAAACAAATGATAGTCCCACTAAGTGCAGACCAGATGAGATGACGTATCGCTGCAGAATGCTGTGGTAGCCATAATGGTTAAGTATGCCTTGAATTCTAAATAAATCACCAACAGTGTCACCAGCAAAGTACTATTAAACCTCCTCCTCCATGCTTCATGGTGGGAACCACCCATGCGAAGATCATCCGTTCATGTACTCTGCGTCTCACAAAGACACAGCGGTTTGTCTCAGCAGACCAAAGGACAGGTTTCCACTGGTCTAAGGACAATTGCTCGTGTTTCTTGGCCCAAGCAAATCTCTTCTTATTATTCTGCACACCACCCCATCTTGTCTCAACACAACTGATTATCTCAAATGCATTTAGAAGGAAATAAATTCCACAAACGAACTTGTAACAGGGCAAGCTGGTAGAGAGAATGACAACAGTGTGCAAAGCTGTCATCAAGGCAAAGGGTGGCTACTTTGAAGAATCTCAAATATAAAATATATTTTGATTTGTTTAAAACTTTTTTGGTTACTACATGATTCCATATGTGTTATTTCATAGTTTTGATGTCTTCACTACAATGTAGAAAATAGTACAAATAAAGAAATACCCTTGAATGAGTAGCTGTGTCCAAACTTGACTGATACTGTAAGTAAATCAGTCATTTTAAATAAATAAATTAGGCCCTCATCTATGGATTTCACATCACTGGGAATACTGATTTGCATCTATTGGTCACAGATACCTTGAAAAAAATGTAGGGGCGTGGATCAGAAAAACAGTCAGTATCTGGTGTGCCCACCATTTGCCTCATGCAGCATGACACATTTCCTTCACATAGAGGTTATCAGGCTGTTGATTGTGGCCTGTGGAATGTTGTCTGACACCTCTTCAATGGCTGTGCGAAGTTGCTGGATATTGGCAAGAACTGGAACTGTCTGTCGAACAAGTTGATCCAGAGCATCCCAAACATGCTCAACGGGTGACATAACTGGTGAGTATGCAGGCCATGGAAGAACTGGGACATTTTCAGCTTCCAGGAATTGTGTACAGATCCTTGCAACATTGGGCCTTGCCTTATCATGCTGAAACATGAGGTGATGGTGGTGAATGAATGGCACGACAATGGAACTCAGGATATCGTCATGGTCTATAAAATGCAATTGTGTTCGTTGTCAGTAGCTTATGCCTGCCCATACAATAATAATCCCGCCGCCACCATGGTGCACTCTCTTCGCAACATTGACATCAGCAAGCCGCTCACCCACAAGACGCCACACAAGTGGTCTGCAGTTGTGAGGCCGGTTGGACGTCATTCTCTAAAATGACATTGGAGGCGGCATATGATAGAGAAATGAACATTCAATCCTCTGGAAACAGCTCTGGTGAACATTCCTGCAGTCAGCATGATAATTGCACGTTCCCTCAAAACTTGAGACATCTGTGGCATTGGGTTGTATGACAAAACTGCACATTTTAGAGGGGCCTTTCCTTGTCCCCACCACAAGGTGCACCTGTATAATGATCACACTGTTTAATCAGCTTCTTGATATGCCACACCTACCTGGTGGACGGATTATCTTGACAAAGGAGAAATGCTCACTAACAGGGATGTAAACAAACGTGTGCACTAAAATTGAGAGAAATAAGCTTTTTTGTGCGTTGCTGAACATTTCTGGGATATTTTATTTCAGCTCATGAAACATGAGACCAAAACTTTACATGTTGTGTTTATATTTGTGTATATGCAGTCCTGTGACGTCCGAAAAGCTTTGGTTCTTGGGATCTGATAAAGAGAGGATTTTACACTATGACAGGATGACAACAAGTGTCACTGAAATGTTCAATGTTCAATCTAGAAATGGTTGTTTCCTCAAAGAGTTGCAACTTTTTTCCAGATATCTAGAGGATCCGAGGGACAATATTACATTGGAATGACCGTTGGTTTGGATAAGTCTTTTAGGTATGTAAAATGACTGTTGACTGTTCCCTGGACATTTAAAACAACCTGAAGTCCTACCATCTCTTTTCAGAGATATTTGTGCATGAGCATGTTTTGTTTGTCACAGTCCAATGAACATGCCTGAAATCTGTGCTTCTCTGTCGAGTGGAGAAACGTGTGCTTTCGAGGTGTGTAGTTGATTGAATAGATGCTCACAGTTCAGACTGGGTTTGTGTACTGTATGTTTCAGCTGGTTGGATGGGTCTCCTGTTGTGTTTACCGCGTGGGATCAAAACGAACCCAACTTCGCCAACAACGATGAGAACTGTGTGACGATATACAAGAGTATGGGTACGTCTAATTCCAGAGGGATTTAGCAGTTATGCTCTCGTTACAGTGTTGTTATACTGCAACGTCCATGGGACTTTCACTAACATTCAGGGGACGCTCCCAGGATGTCATTTTGTAAGCTGGATCTATATCGGGTTGTGTCTCTCTGTTTCTCTGTATCTCTAGGGTACTGGAATGACATCAACTGTGGCGTAGAGCTGGCCTCCATTTGTAAAAGAACCACCAGTTTCACTAACACGACCATGGCCCCCACCACTGTACCCAAGGGAGGATGTGCCCCAGAATGGATTGCTTTCCAGGGGAAGGTAACTGCTACACTACTACAGTACCACCACCACATACTATAAAATCATACAAGGACATCCTTCTGTAGTCTACATACACCTGTACGGTACACCAGCAGAGAGAACCTCACACAAACTACTTTCCTTATCATGTGATGACCCAATGTGATGCTGACCTGTGTGTGGAGAGTCATTGTCTACATCCCAAATGGCACCCTATTCCCTTTATAGTGCAATACTTTTGACCAGAGCCCATGCACTATAGAATCCATTTTGTTTGCTGTAGTAGCGTGTGATGTTCCAACACACAGCGTGTTGATGCATCATGTTTCCACAGTGCTACAAATTCATTGGAGACAGCGATAAGAAGCCGTGGCAGGAGGCCAGGACCTACTGCATCAACCAGGGAGGGAACCTGGCCTCTGTCCTCAGCGAGAAAGAGCAAGGTGGGTGAGGAGGCCATCCTTCTAGAGGTTAGAGCTTTGGGTAACCGAAAGGTTGCTCGATCGAATCCCCGAGCTGACAAGATAAAAATCTGTCGTTCTGCCCCTGAACAAGGCAGTTAATCCACTGATCCTAGGCCGTCATTGTAAATAAGAATTTGTTCTTAACTAACTTGTCAAGTAAAATAAAGTTTGAATAAATAAGTGTACACCTCACCGCCAAATCTACCTGAGACAACGGCATTGCCCAAGGTAGAATGAAATAGAATGAACATTGAAATTCTAAAAAGTAATTTAGCATAAAACCATGCTATTAAAATTCTGTCAAATTTTGTGTGTAAAATTATATTGAGGATTTGTGAAATTATAAGCATGCAACAAGAAATCTTATATACATTGGTTAACAAGTGCAAAATAATTGAAACGCTAACCAATGGAACAGGGGTTATAATCCTTTGCATGTAAACAGTATACAGTGCCTTGCGAAAGTATTCGGCCCCCTTGAACTTTGCGACCTTTTGCCACATTTCAGGCTTCAAACATAAAGATATAAAACTGTATTTTTTTGTGAAGAATCAACAACAAGTGGGACACAATCATGAAGTGGAACGACATTTATTGGATATTTCAAACTTTTTTAACAAATCAAAAACTGAAAAATTGGGCGTGCAAAATTATTCAGCCCCTTTACATTCAGTGCAGCAAACTCTCTCCAGAAGTTCAGTGAGGATCTCTGAATGATCCAATGTTGACCTAAATGACTAATGATGATAAATACAATCCACCTGTGTGTAATCAAGTCTCCGTATAAATGCACCTGCACTGTGATAGTCTCAGAGGTCCGTTAAAAGCACAGAGAGCATCATGAAGAACAAGGAACACACCAGGCAGGTCCGAGATACTGTTGTGAAGAAGTTTAAAGCCGGATTTGGATACAAAAAGATTTCCCAAGCTTTAAACATCCCAAGGAGCACTGTGCAAGCGATAATATTGAAATGGAAGGAGTATCAGACCACTGCAAATCTACCAAGACCTGGCCGTCCCTCTAAACTTTCAGCTCATACAAGGAGAAGACTGATCAGAGATGCAGCCAAGAGGCCCATGATCACTCTGGATGAACTGCAGAGATCTACAGCTGAGGTGGGAGACTCTGTCCATAGGACAACAATCAGTCGTATATTGCACAAATCTGGCCTTTATGGAAGAGTGGCAAGAAGAAAGCCATTTCTTAAAGATATCCATAAAAAGTGTCGTTTAAAGTTTGCCACAAGCCACCTGGGAGACACACCAAACATGTGGAAGAAGGTGCTCTGGTCAGATGAAACGAAAATTGAACTTTTTGGCAACAATGCAAAACGTTATGTTTGGCGTAAAAGCAACACAGCTGAACACACCATCCCCACTGTCAAACATGGTGGTGGCAGCATCATGGTTTGGGCCTGCTTTTCTTCAGCAGGGACAGGGAAGATGGTTAAAATTGATGGGAAGATGGATGGAGCCAAATACAGGACCATTCTGGAAGAGAACCTGATGGAGTCTGCAAAAGACCTGAGACTGGGACGGAGATTTGTCTTCCAACAAGACAATGATCCAAAACATAAAGCAAAATCTACAATGGAATGGTTCAAAAATAAACATATCCAGGTGTTAGAATGGCCAAGTCAAAGTCCAGACCTGAATCCAATCGAGAATCTGTGGAAAGAACTGAAAACTGCTGTTCACAAATGCTCTCCATCCAACCTCACTGAGCTCGAGCTGTTTTGCAAGGAGAAATGGGAAAAAATGTCAGTCTCTCGATGTGCAAAACTGATAGAGACATACCCCAAGCGACTTACAGCTGTAATTGCAGCAAAAGGTGGCGCTACAAAGTATTAACTTAAGGGGGCTGAATAATTTTGCACGCCCAATTTTTCAGTTTTTGATTTGTTAAAAAAGTTTGAAATATCCAATAAATGTCGTTCCACTTCATGATTGTGTCCCACTTGTTGTTGACTCTTCACAAAAAAATACAGTTTTATATCTTTATGTTTGAAGCCTGAACTGTGGCAAAAGGTCGCAAAGTTCAAGGGGGCCGAATACTTTCGCAAGGCACTGTATATGGATTCACTTGTTGACTCTTCATTGTTCTGACTGGTCTTCCTCCCAGCATTCCTTACCACCCAGATGCTTGGGAATCCTCAGGACATTTGGATAGGACTGAACGACGTCAACTCGGAGATGAGCTTCCTATGGACGGAGGGGAGAGGGGTTTCCTATACCAACTGGGCAAAAGGGCATCCAACGTCAGTGCCAGACGGACGATATTCATTTTTGGAAGAGGTACAAGACGTACAGTAAAAATAACTGTTTGCTGAACACAGATTAAGTGACTTCCTGGAAACAGATAAAAAAAAATTCTGAATAGAGAATCCCCCTTGAAAGTAGGTAGACTAAAATCTACTTTCAAGGAAGATTTTTTATTGAGAATTATTTTTAATCCAGGACTGCGCCTTCAATCTGGGTTTGGGAACCTTTACATGTTAGGCTTTGGGATTTTGATTGAGTTCTTGTCAATAAATCCAAATGCAAAACAGCCTTAACAAGTCAAATGAGAATTCTGAAGATCTAACATTTTCAACTCCTTCCCAATCTCTCTTCCAGGTGTTTGACTGTGTGGTTCTGGTGGGCAGCTCTCAAAAACAGACAGGAATGTGGAAGGTCGAGGACTGCTTAGTATCCCGTGGTTTCATCTGCAAAAGGAATATTGGTGAGAAGAAGCCATAGTTCAGTGAGGCTGCTCTAGGTTTGCAAAATTCCAGTAACTTTCTCACAATCTCCAGGTTTTCCAGAAATCCGTAAATCCTCCAAGCAGCATATCTGGAGAACCTGCCAGTTTTTGGCAAGTTATTGACAACCCTAGTGAGGCTGTTCAATTCCAATTCTTCGGTATGTGGTCCAATAGAGTATCCCTCTTTAGGTTCCCCTCCAACAAGTCTCCTTTGGTTTCAGATTCTCAGATTGTGGTCCCTGCCACCACAGAGTCAACGAAGACGTTCTACAAGCTGGGAAATGACTCCTTCAAACTGGTGGTCCAGAAGATGAACTGGGACGAGGCCCGGAGGCAATGTAAAGCAGACGATGCAGAGATGGCTAGCATCCTGAACCCCATCACCCAGGCCTTCATCACAATGCAGAGCCACAAATACAATGAGCCCATGTGGATCGGCCTCAACAACAACTTGGTAAAAGTCTTTAGTTTTGACATTGCTCTATGCCAATCATTTGGGTTACAGAGACTAAACATTCCAGACAATATGTTGATCAGACTAATTATAAATATGGAGATTTGTGATCTTCAATTTCCTCTTTACAAGGCCCAGTAGTTAAAAAATGACCTAACTTGTTGGACTCTAGCTTTGGTTTAAGAGCTAGTGCAGCTCCAAAGAGGACTTAGCATTGATATGATCTCCCACTGTTATCCATTGGATCTCCTACTCTGACGTGTTCATTTAAGAAACCAAAGCGGTTTTGTGTTTTTAAACCTGTAAGTTTTCAGCTGTACCTTTCCCCCATTGGGTTTTGTTGTCTTTGTCTCTGTCTCTCAGACTGAAGGGCATTTTAAGTGGGTGGATAACTGGCCTCTATCTTACACCAAATGGGGCGAAGATGAGCCAAAGAACAATATTGCCTGTGTTTACATGGATACAGACGCCAAGTGGAAGACAGGCGACTGTAGTAACACCTACTCCTCACTGTGCAAGAGATCACCAGGTCAGACAAGGCCTTTACTCCATTTACCCACAAAGTCTGTGTTTAATGCTTGATCAATCCAAAAGTGTGTCTTTTAAAAGTGTTGTATGCAGTAATGTATCAGTTGTGCCAACATTGACCATTTACATCTCATGTACATCAACTTCAGTATGTGAACTTCTCTGGCCTCTTTTAAAGACATAGCCCCCAGCCAGCCCCCTCAGCTCCCTGGCAACTGCCCCGAGCCCAAGAAACGCAAAACGTGGGTTCCCTTCAGGGGTTACTGCTACGCTTTCCTCAACTCTGTGGTGGACAACTGGGCCCACGCCACTGTGGAATGTCTCCGAATGGGTACACACTTCTCCTCCTTCACACCAACTGTCATTCAGACCACAATGGTTGTGTCCCAAACGGCATGCTATTCCATGGTCAAAAAGTAGTACACTACATAGGAAATGGGGTGCTATTTGGGACATTCCCAAAGTCTTAATTGAATGTAGAGCACATGAACTCATTAATTGAATGCAAGAAATTCAAAGTAATTGATAGTGATGATGAATACGGGTAGTAAGTTTCTCTGACAACAGGAGCATCCCTGGTGAGTGTCGAGGATCCATTGGAGGCCAGCTTCATCCAGGAGAACCTTGAGCTACTGCAGGATGGATCCAAGTCATTCTGGATTGGCATGCACAAAAGCCACGAAGGTCAGTACCTATGGTTATAAAATTCAGCGAAATTTCCCAAAATTCCTAACCAGGATTTCTGGAAAATCAAGGAATTCTTGAAAAATTACCAGAATTTTGAAACCCTATCAGTGCATTTTACTGACAACCCATAACATTGAGGCCGCTGGCTCAAAAAGCATTTTCCCTCGAATATAAAACATGTTTAACTAGCAACATCACCTTAAATGAACAAATGTCAAGTACTGTACCTACCTGTCTCTTGCAATTCTAAGATTATGTCCCAATTTCACAACCATGTTTATTGTTTTATAGTTGTTCAATGACAATGAATCACCCATGTCAAAGGATATAGGTTCGACCCATTGTTCTTGTTCCAGGTGACTGGATGTGGATTGACAACAGTGTGGTGGACTATACCAACTGGAAACAAGGGATGCCAAAGAGTGGAGAACAATGTGTGGAGATCCAGTCAAATAGTGGTCTGTGGAGCACTAACAGCTGCAACCGGTACAAGTCGTACATCTGCAAAACAGCCAAAGGTGAGTCGGACTCAGCTGATAGATTCAAGTATTTAAGATGGGATGATATCAGTCATTATTCAAGTCATACTGTGTTTGTTGTATCAGCTTAGAATTGTCTTGCAATTATGTTTTGTGAACAACTTTATCTCTTTCTTTTGCAGTCATCACACCAACAGAGAAGCAACCAGTTGCTGGTGAGTGTCTCACAGCAGATATAATTGGTTAGCGTAAAGAATGATACATTTGATCAGTTTTGACAGTAAAATCAATGTTTTTCTGGCTCCAGGGCATAGTCCTGGGATCAGTTTCTCCTCACCCAATCCGTAACCATTAGTGGAGAAAATGCAAAACTGACCCAAGATCAGCGTCTAGGGGCAACTTCACTCTACTCCACATTTCTGAACATTATACAGGGACTAAAACCAATTCCACCAATAATTTTGCCATTAACACTGTGACTTCCTTTCTTCTAGCTCCCCTAGTGGAGGAAGCTCCCCATGGTTATGCCGGCATCGCTGTGGCAGTCGTCTTGGTGATAATCACAGTGGTAGGACTCGGTGCCTTCCTACTCCGCAAACGGATACCTACCCCCGTCCTGGGAGAGTGTACTTTCGACAACACCTTGTACTTCAACAACCCCATCCGCCCAACAGCCACTGTGGACACCAAGGGCCTGGTGGCCAACATAGAGCAGAACGAAACAGCTTAGACAGGACACAAAGAACCACCAACAGGTGAAAACACTCTTGAGACAAGTTTTGATATGAAAAATACCCCAAAAGCATGCTGCTGGTGTTAAGGCCTACCAATTCTGAGATTGCAACTAAATCTGAAACCATTCACGTATTATCTTTGTTAATTTTCTTGCTCTGTAAATAATGGGTGAACATTATATGCACTTTGTGCATATCAGCATCAGTCATCAAGGATACAGTCCAGATGTACAGCCAAGATTGCATATGCAACCCCTGCACAAATTATAGAATCAACAACAGTCATTTTGTTTGGTTTAAAGGAGCCTTGTACAGATTTATTTGGTGTGTGAAACTAAAGTTCAAAATACAACCACTGTACTTTGCTTTGTTTTTGCCAAGTTATATTGTAAATATATGCTCAAAGAGAGAGAAATAAAGTTTTGAAACAAATGTCTTTGACCTTATACTTTTACTCACACTTCTCACACATTGCATGCTAAATCAATACATACTGAATCCAGGGGCATTTAGGGGGTTAATACACCATTTCTGGAACTATATACAGTAATTGAGGTACACTTAAACACAGCTATCATCACTATGAGGCAGATTAAAGAGGATATTGGGTCGTTCCACCAATTCGGTGACTTTTAAGAAGTGGGTACATGGTCCCCCCAAAAAACTTTTGATTTCACCTAATTTTAACATTCTGTCATTAAGAGTACATGATCAACTTCATAAAAAAACATGTTTTCCCATTTCACGGGGTAAATAAATAAAAAATTACTACGGTTTGACCATAACAGGGTTGACGATTTTCATCTTAAATCAGCCATAAAACCCCTTGTGACTCGAGTAATCCAAGCTAACAATTCTAGGGAGAGAGAACATTATTGTAATGTTACCCGTAATGTCCAGTTTTCCGTTACTTAGGGGGACATTCTATATATAGTGTCTTCTGGAAGTATTCACACCCCTTACAGCCTGATTTTGTGTCACATACTTATTTTCCACCATAATTTGCAAATAAATTCATAGAAAATCCTACAATGTGATTTTCTGGATTTTTTTCCCCTCATTTTGTCTGTCATAGTTGAAGTGTACCTATGATGAAAATTACAGGCCTCTCTCATCTTTTTAAGTGGGAGAACTTGCACAATTGGTGGCTGACTAAATACTTTTTTGCCCCACTGTATATATATATATATATATATATACACTGCTCAAAAAAAATAAAGGGAACACTAAAATAACACATCCTAGATCTGAATGAATTAAATATTCTTAGTAAATACTTTTTTCTTTACATAGTTGAATGTGCTGACAACAAAATCACACAAAAATGATCAATGGAAATCAAATTTATCAACCCATGGAGGTCTGGATTTGGAGTCACACTCAAAATTAAAGTGGAAAACCACACTACAGGCTGATCCAACTTTGATGTAATGTCCTTAAAACAAGTCAAAATGAGGCTCAGTAGTGTGTGTAGCCTAAAAGTGCCTGTATGACCTCCCTACAACGCCTGGGCATGCTCCTGATGAAGTGGCGGATGGTCTCCTGAGGGATCTCCTCCTAGACCTGGACTAAAGCATCCGCCAACTCCTGGACAGTCTGTGGTGGATGAAGCGAGACATGATGTCCCGGATGTGCTCAATTGGATTCAGGTCTGGGGAACGGGCGGGCCAGTCCATAGCATCAATGCCTTCCTCTTGCAGGAACTGCTGACACACTCCAGCCACATGAGGTCTAGCATTGTCTTGCATTAGGAGGAATCCAGGGCCAACCGCACCAGCATATGGTCTCACAAGGGGTCTGAGGATCTCATCTCGGTACCTAATGGCAGTCAGGCTACCTCTGGCGAGCACATGGAGGGCTGTGCGGCCCCCCAAAGAAATGCCACCCCACACCATGACTGACCCATCGCCAAACCAGTCATGCTGGAGGATGTTGCAGGCAGCAGAACGTTCTCCACGGCGTCTCCAGACTCTGTCACATCTGTCACATGTGCTCAGTGTGAACCTGCTTTCATCTGTGAAGAGCACAGGGCGCCAGTGGTGAATTTGCCAATCTTGATGTTCTCCGGCAAATGCCAAACATCCTGCACAGTGTTGGGCTGTAAGCACAACCTCCACCTGTGGACGTTGAGCCCTCATACCACCCTCATGGAGTCTGTTTCTGACCGTTTGAGCAGACACATGCACATTTGTGGCCTGCTGGAGGTCATTTTGCAGGGCCCTGGCAGTGCTCCTCCTGCTCCTCCTTGCACTCCTTGCCGTCCACGTCTCCTGATGTACTGGCCTGTCTCCTGGTAGCGCCTCCATGCTCTGGACACTACGCTGACAGACACAGCAAACTTTCTTGCCACAGCTCGCATTGATGTGCCATCCTGGATGAGCTGCACTTCCTGAGCCACTTGTGTGGGTTGTAGAATCCATCTCATGCTACCACTAGAGTGAAAGCACCGCCAGCATTCAAAAGTGACCAAAACATCAGCCAGGAAGCATAGGAACTGAGAAGTGGTCTGTGGTCACCACCTGCAGAACCACTCCTTTATTGGGGGTGTCTTGCTAATTGCCTATAATTTCCACCTGTTGTCTATTCCATTTGCACAACAGCATGTGAAATTTATTGTCAATCAGTGTTGCTTCCTAAGTGGACAGTTTGATTTCACAGAAGTGTGATTGACTTGGAGTTACATTTTGTTGTTTAAGTGTTCCCTTTATTTTTTTGAGCAGTGTATATATATTAAAGGGCACTTCATTTAATATAACAGGCTTTTCAAATTCAATATTGGTGCACAATTTCTACTTAAAATATCAAAGAGCAGTCCTTTCGTGGAACCACCCTATTACACATATTTACGAGGACAGGAAGAGATGGAAAGAGAGAGGAGAGAGCTCAAATTAATGTTACCATTAGGACCACAAAGAGCCTCAGAAAGGAGAGTGGTGTGGAATGTCCAGTGTGCCCTTTAGGCTGTGCAACCCTGTCCAACAACACAAAGGAAACACAGTGCCTCAAAACCCACTCAAACCTAACTGTCAGCAGGTCCTTAACTACACACACACACCAGTTACGGTAATTAACAAGTTCTGAGAGAAATGAACAGACTTGGATTAAAATTTACTCCTTAATTCAGTCAGTCACTAAGTTAGTCAGTGAATCAAGTCAGTAAGACACTAACCCAGCTAACAATTCTAGGCAGAAAGAACATTTTTGCAACCCTAATGTTCCCCTAATGTTCCCCTAATGTTTGTGTCTAGTTTTCCGTTAGTTTGTGGAACATTCTATCTATGTTAGCAAAAACCTTCTGCTAACCTTTTTAGCATGTTTCGGTGTTAAAGTTAGGAGACCATTGCCTTAATGTCAAACATAATTTACCCAGAACGTGGTTACAATGTTCTCAGAATATACAACAATGTTCTAAAAGCATTTTATGGGACATTGCAAGAACATTCATGCATCCATTGTTCTGAAAAACAGCCCCAGAGCAGTATTCCTCCTCCACAAAACTTTAGAGTTGCCACTATGCATTTGGACAGGTAGTGTTCTCCTGGCATCCTCCAAATCTAGATTAGTCCGTCGGACTGCCAGATGGAGGATAGTGACTGATTCATAACTCCAGAGAATGTGTTTCCACTGCTATAGAGTCCAACGGGGTTGAGTTTTACACCACTCCAGCCGACGCTTGACATTGCACATGGTGATCTTAGACTTGTGTGAGTGCGGATGCTCGGCCATGGAAACTAATTTCATGAAGCTCCTGACCCACAGTTCTTGTACTAAAGTTGATTCCATAGGCAATTTGGGAACTCAGTAGTGAGTGTTGCAACCGAGGACAGACCATTTTCACACGCTGCGCCCTTCAGCACTCGGCGGTACCGTTCTATGAGCTGGTGTGGCCTACCACTTCGAGGCTGAGCCGTTGTTGCTCCTAGACGTTTCCATTTCACAATAACCGTCCTATGACGGTGCCATGTTGAAAGTCACTGAGCTCTTCAGTACAAGCCATTCTACTGCCAATGTTTGTCTATGGAGATTGCATGTCTGTGTGCTCTATTTTATACACCTGTCAGCAACAGATATGTATGGGGCTGTTGCTGGGCAACACAGACTTGTAAGGTGACTAAGCAACAGGATAAAAGATAAACAGAGTAGCAGAAGATAGTATGTGTGGGTGTGCGTGTGGGTAGTCAGTATAAATGTATGTGCATATGTGTGAGTGAGCAGATGATGGCATGAGTCTGTGTGCATGAGTGTGTAGGGGCCCTGTGAGTGTGCATAGAAACAGTGAAATACAACAAATAAAAGGTCAATAAAGATACAAGATTAAGTTAGAAATTATTGTAGCTATTTTGTTAGCTATTTATCAGTCTTATTGGTTGGGGATAGAATCTGTTGTGCCTGTTGGTGCCAGACTTGATGAACAGGTACCGCCTGCCGAGCTAAAGCAGAGAGAATAGACTATGGCTTGGGTGGTTGGAGTCTTTTTTTCTGGGCCTTCCTACCATACCACCTGATATACAGTGTCAGTCAAAAGTTTGGACACACCTACTCCTTCAAGGGTTTCTTTATTTTTGCTATTTTCTACATTGTAATGTAATAGTGAAAACATCAAAACCATGAAAAAACACATGGAATAATGTAGTAACCGAAAAAGTATTGAACAAATCAAAATAGATTTTAGATTCTTTAAAGTAGCCACCCTTTGCCTTGATAACATCTTTGCACACTCAGCATTCTCTCAACCAGCTTCATGAGGAATGCAGTCTTGAAGTAGTTCCCACATATGCTGAGCACTTGTTGGCTGCTTCTCCTTCACTCTGTGGTCCAACTCATCCCAAACCATCTCAATTGGGTTCAGGTTGGGTGATTGTAGCGTCCAGGTCATCTGATGCAGCACTCCATCACTCTCCTTATTGGTCAAATAGCCCTTACACAGCCTGGATGTGTGTTGGGTCATTGTCCTGTTGAAAAACAAATCATAGTCCCACTAAGTGCAAATTAGATGTGATGGCGTATCGCTGCAGAATGATGTGGTAGCCATGCTGGTTAAGTGTGCCTTCAATTCCAAATAAATCACTGGCAGTGTCTCCAGTAAAGCAACCCCACAATCACAGCTCCTCCTCCATGCTTTACGGTTGGAACCACACATGCGGAGATCATCCATTCACCTACTCTTCGTCTCACAAACACACAGCGGTTGGAAGCAAAAATAAAACATTTGGACTCATCAGACCAAAGGACAGATTTCCACCGGTCTAATGTCCATTGCTCGTGTTTCTCGGCCCAATTCAAACATGAAAGCCTGATTCAAGCAGTCACCTCTGAACAGTTGATGTTGAGACGTGTCTGTTACTTGAACTCTGTGAAGCATTTACAGTGGGGCAAAAAAGTATTTAGTCAGCCACCAATTGTGCAAGTTCTCCCACTTAAAAAGATGAGAGACCTGTAATTTTCATCATAGGTACACTTCAACTATGACAGACAAAATGAGGGGAAAAAAATCCAGAAAATCACATTGTAGGATTTTTAATGAATTTATTTGCAAATTATGGTGGAAAATAAGTATTTGGTCACCTACAAACAAGCAAGATTTCTGGCTCTCACAGACCTGTAACTTCTTCTTTAAGAGGCTCCTCTGTCCTCCACTCATTACCTGAATTAATGGCACCTGTTTGAACTTGTTATCAGTATAAAAGACACCTGTCCACAACCTCACACAGTCACACTCCAAACTCCACTATGGCCAAGACCAAAGAGCTGTCAAATGACACCAGAAACAAAATTGTAGACCTGCCCCAGGCTGGGAAGACTGAATCTGCAATAGGTAAGCAGCTTGGTTTGAAGAAATCAACTGTGGGAGCAATTATTAGGAAATGGAAGACATACAAGACCACTGATAATCTCCCTCGATCTGGGGCTCCACGCAAGATCTCACCCCGTGGGGTCAAAATGATCACAAGAACGGTGAGCAAAAATCCCAGAACCACACGGGGTGACCTAGTGAATGACCTGCAGAGAGCTGGGACCAAAGTAACAAAGCCTACCACCAGCAAGGGCATTGAAGATGAAACGTGGCTGGGTCTTTCAGCATGGCAATGATCCCAAACACACCGCCCGGGCAACGAAGGAGTGGCTTTGTAAGAAGCATTTCAAGGTCCTGGAGTGGCCTAGCCAGTCTCCAGATCTCAACCCCATAGAAAATCTTTGGAGGGAGTTGAAAGTCTGTGTTGCCCAGCAACAGCCCCAAAACATCACTGCTCTAGAGGAGATCTGCATGGAGGAATGGGCCAAAATACCAGCAACAGTGTGTGAAAACCTTGTGAAGACTTACAGAAAACATTTGACCTCTGTCATTGCCAACAAAGGGTATTTAACAAAGTATTGACCAAATACTTATTTTCCACCATAATTTGCAAATAAATAAATTAAAAATCCTACAATGTGATTTTCTGGATTTTTTTTCTTATTTTGTCTGTCATCGTTGAAGTGTACCTATGATGAAAATTACAGGCATCTCTCATCTTTTTAAGTGGGAGAACTTGCACAATTGGTGGCTGACTAAATACTTTTTTTCCCCCACTGTATATGGGCTGCAATCTGAGGTGCAGTTAACTAATTAATTTATCCTCTGCAGCAGAGGTAACTCTGGGTATTCCTTTCCTGTGGCGTTCCTCATGAGAGCTAATTTCATCATAGCGCTTGATAGGTTTTGCGACTGCACTTGAAGAAACTTTAAAAGTTCTTGAATTTTTCCAGATTGACTCACCTTCATGTCTTAAATTAATGATGGACTGTCATTTATCTTTGCTTATATGAGCTGTTCTTGCCATAATATGGACTTGGTATTTTACCAAATAGAGCTATCTTCTGAGCTATCTTCTGTAGTAACCAACAAATATACACTTTTTTGGTTACTACATGATTCCATGTGTTATGGCATTTTATAGTATTCTACAATGTAGAAAGTAGTACAAATAAAGAAAAACACTTGAATGAGTAGGTGTGTGCAAACTTTTGACTTGTACTGTAGATAACCTGGATGGTAGGAAGCTTGGCCCCAGTGATGTACTGGGCTGTCCGCACCACCCTCTGTCGTGCCATGCGATCGAGGGTGGTGTTATTGCCATAGCAGGCAGAAGTGTAGCCAGTCAAGATGCTCTCAATGGTACAGCTGCAGAACCTTTTGAGGATTTGAGGGCCCATGCCAAACTTTTTCAACCTCCTGAGGGGAAGAGGCACTGTCGCCCCTTCTTCATGACTATGCGTGTGTGTATGGACCATTTTAAGTGTTTAGCGATTTGGACATGAGGATCTTGAAGCTCTCGACCTGCTCCACTGCAGCCCCATCAATGTGAATGGAGGTGTGGCAGAGGTTATGGGGTTGGCCTATCAGGAAGTCCAGGATCCAATTGCAGAAGGAGTTGTTCAGATCCAGAGTCCTAAGCTTGGTGACGCGCATGGAGGGAGCAATGGTGTTGAACGCTGATCTGTAGTCAATTAACATTATTCTCACATAGGTATTCCTTTTATCTAAATGGGTGAAGGCAGTGTGGAGAGCAATTGAGATTGCGTCATCTATCGATCTGTTGGGGCAGTATGCAAATTGGAGTGTGCCTAGGGTGTCTGGGATGATGATTACAGAAGTGAGTTCTACATGGCAGTAGGCATGGTGGCATGACCTGATTAATGAGCATTCTCACGTCGGCCTCGGAGAGTGAGATCACCCAATCCTCTGGGGCGGTGACGGCCCTCACACCCGGCACGATGTTGTCGTCAAAGCATTCATAAAATGCATTCAGTTCGTCTGGTAGAGAGGCATCATTAGGCAGATCACAGTTGGGTCTTCCTTTGTAATCCGTAATGGACTGTAGACCCTGCCACATGTGGCAGGCGGCGGAGCCTGTTTAATATGATTTCACCTTATTCCTATATTGTCCTTTTGCTCGTTTGATGACTCTGCGGAGTGTCATAGTGGGGTTGTGTATGACAGCTCTGTGTGTGGTAGCCCTGTCCTTTAGTTTAGTGCCAACCTCTGTGTTAATCCAGGGCTTTTGATTGGGGAAGCAGCGAACCCTCACCGTGGGGACAACGTGGCCGATACATTTTTTAATGAAGCCGGTAATGGAGGTGGTTAGCTCGTCAACAATCTCAACGGCTTCTCAAAGCATATTCCAATCAGCGCTAGCAAAGCAGTCCTATAGCATAATCTCTGATTCTGGTTACCATTTCTCAACGGAGCGTGTCACGAGTACTTCCTGTTTCTTTTCTGCTTGTAAACAGGAAGCAGGAGTACGGAGTCATGATCAGATTTGCCGAATGGCAAATTTCTTGCTTGTGGTCTAGGACTTTATCGCCGCTAGTGGTATTGGAGATGTGTTGATGGAATTTGGGCATCACATGTCTTAGCGACGCAGAATTAAAATCGCTGGTAACCAGAAAAGCAGCCTCTGGATGTAGCTTTTCTTGTTGGTTTATAGCCTTGTACAGTTCATTAAGTGCCAGCTTGTTATTTTATTGTTTTGAGGTTGAAAGTATACAACAGTAACGATAACAGCTGAAAACTCCCTCGGGAGGTAGAAGGGTCGGCATTTGCCAATCCGGTATTCCAAGATGGGTTAACAGTGGGTTGACACTTCCACCGCACTGGAGTTAGCACACCAGTGTATGTTGATGCAGAGGCAAACCCCTCCCAGCCTCGATTTCCCTGACTCCACTGTCCTTTCCGCCCAGTGAGTTGGATAGCCATGGGGGTTATCTTGTCCGAGAGCCATGTTTCAGAAAAGCAAAGAATATTGCAGTATCGAGAGTCACGATGGTAGCAAATCCGCGATTGGAGGCCATCCATCTCATTATCAAGTGACTGTACATTAGCCAGTAGAATGGAGGGAAGTGGCTGGTTTTTCCCTCACCTTAATCTCAGCAGGATCCCCCCTCTTGCCTTTGTAACAATGGCGTTTCCTCTTGGGTGGCCCGAAAATTGGGTCGTAATTACATAGAGAGCCCCTGGCAGATTAATCAAAGTTGAAGCTGGAATTAGGGTAAGTAACTGTCGATCTGATGTTCAAAAGTTCTTGTCGGTTGTAAGAAATAATAGCGGATACATGTCGTGAAAATAAAGTAAAGTAATTTCGTGAAAATAAAGGGTCAGAGATTGCAAAACGGCGCCATCTTAATCATGCAACGTACCCATTAAACGTGTCTATAACATTAATATAAGTTCTGAGAACATGGTAATCCCATTCTGGGTAAATTCTAATTGACATTAATGGTCTCCGGAAAACATTCCTTGCTCATAAGGGGAACATTCATATAAAATGAGACTCTTAAGTGAACGTTGTGGAAACATTTGTTGAAACCTGAGAAGTCAGTCAGTCCCTTAGTCACTAATTCAGCCAGGCAGTCACTCAATCAGTCAGTCAGTCTCTCAGTCATTCAGTCAGTCTCTCAGTCATTCAATCAGTCAGTCAGTCTCTCAGTCATTCAGTCAGTCAGTCAGTCAGTCAGTCTCTAAGTCACTCAGTCAGTCAATCAGTCAGTCAGTCAGTCATTCAATCAGTCATTCAGTCAGTCAGTCAGTCCGTCAGTCACTTAGTTACATTCAATTACATGCAATGCAATGCAAGTCATCTGCAAAGAAAATATTTATAGCTATTATTGTATTACATAACAGCAGACTGCGGTCTATTCGGAGTGTGCATACTGATTGCTCTGTGGCAAAGAGCTTGCAGGAAGGAGCAGTTCTCAGAACAGTGCTCTCTCAGGCTTCAATCATTCAACTAGATCATCTACACCCTTCCATTCTACCCTGCCCACCACCCCTTCCAACCCTCTCCCTCGCCCACCCCCAGCCTGTGGTGTGCTGCTCCCAGTGCCCTCGTTGTTTCTCCATGGCAACCGGAGCACTATAAGGCAGGGGAACTGGCAGCTAATCCTCAGGAGCTTACACAATTCTTACTTCTTCTCATAAGAGGTTTTTACCGATGCAAGGGATTCTCCGAAAACAACGCAAACCCTTCCTCTCCATCCACCAGAGTGAGAAAACAAAAGGTAGAGAGGGAAAAACGGTAGGTAGCTAGGTCTCTTCATGTTTCATGAAATGTTTTGTTTCATCTTTTTCCAATGGTAGTTTTGGATGGGTATACCGTTTTATACGGTCTTACAGAAGTGTGCGTTGTTCAGATTTGTCTGACATGCAGGGTACATTGTGTGTGGGAGGATGTTGCAAATGCGTTCAGAGGTAGTGTTGGCGTGCGTGCACTTGTGCATTTGACCTGTGGTGACTCAGGGACCGTACAGCACAAATACAGCAAAAATACTTCTATGTTAATGTCTGGGGATCTGCTTCGGGCATCTGGGACAGTTACTCAGCATGCCCCTTCCTGTATTAGTACGTCCCCATGTTGTGGGATTCATCTGTGTTCTACAGCTTTTTATTATTGTTTAGATGCGTGATGGTAATCTGACTCATTGGCGAGCAGGTGGACATCCAGTGGGATTTTCAATTAGAAAAACAACTTGAACATCTATTTCTATACAGTAAGCGTGCATGTGTTCATGGAAAGTGTTCCAACAGAATGTGTTATAGCCTCTGTGTTCTGGTAATATGGCTTAACTCTCTAATCTGCAACATTTTCCTTCGGAGGAATGTTGTTGTTCAGGTGTGAGGCCAGGAGTTTAGAAAATCCCTATGTCTGTCTGATCTGCAGCTAATAGTCCACGCAGAGGGAACTTTTCCCCCCAAAACATGATACACACGTTAACTGCTGAGTGCATCCACTCGGGAGAGTTTCTCCAGCCATTTGGCCCTTGTCTCATTACCAACATGCTGTATAGCAGGCTCTGTCCATATGGAGCAATTACTGTATTTAAACTCAAAGTCCTTCCCTTCATGCTCCCTCCCCTGCCCCCTTTTTCTTTCTCTCCTTCTCGCACCCACTCCATGCCCTTAGTTCTCTCTCACTTGCTTGCACTAATCCCTTTGTTGTGGAGTATTGAGGGGCCAGGGCTCTTGGCTGACTGGCCATCCCTGTGTAATGGGGGCTAATTCGGGTGAAGGGTGCCCAGCCAGCCCTCCTGCTGGCCATCCTCCACTAGATTAGGCGGGGCGGGTACATTTTTAAGGCCTCCCTCAGCCCAAACACATTCTCCCTCTCGTTGCTTCTAGCCTCGCTCTCTCTCTAACTCTCTTTCTCTGTCTGTCTTTCTCAATCCTATTTTCCCTGCCTGATAAAACTTCTCTCTTCCTCTCTGTCTTTCTCAAACTCTTCGCTGCACTCTCTCCTTCTCTTTCATTTCCTGTCCTCCTTGTCGTCTCTCCATCCAGCCCTAAGTCAGTGGCAGGGGTCCCAGCAGGGAGATGGGGGTCCCAGGTGGGACCATGCGGTTCTGGAGCCATGCTGTCCCCACATTGCTCCTTCTACCCCTGTGTCTGCTGGGGAGGATCGTGGAGGGCCAGGCCCCAGAACAGGGCAAGGAGAGGGGCTACCTGCAAGAGGCCATCAAGGCTCTACAACTTGGGTCTCAGACCCAGCTCCAGAGGGACCAGACAGGGTTCCTACTCTCCACTGTCCTCCAGGCTGTGCACTGTGCAGAACGGATTGGGGGATCACAGGAGCTCTGTGACAAGGTAAGGCCTAGAACATTCTATGACATCCAACTGTTACTCTCTATCTGCTATGGGGTTCTATGCATAACATTCTACTATATGACACTTTTATTCAATTTAAGGTTTTACTCCAAAAAATAACATTAATGTTAACAGCAATTACTACCACAGTAGATACGATCTGCATTCACTCCTGTCTGTTTATTCTTTCAACCCTGCTTGTCATGGTTGGAATGTGAGTGTGTGGAGGCTTAAGGCCTTGCCCTCTATGCAGCACTCATGCTGAGTGGCTTTAGAGGTCCCTCAATTTGACAGAACACTACATAAAAATGTGGTCTGTGAGGCACAGGGTTTCTGTGTGTTTGTATGGGTGGGATTACAGTGTGTCTCTGTGTGTGTGTCTCTCTGTGTGTGTGTGTGTGTGTGTGTGTGTGTGTGTGTGTGTGTGTGTGTGTGTGTGTGTGTGTGTCAGAAGCCCTGAATGGAGGTCTCATTTGAGCAGGGGTTTTAGAAATTAAGAAAGCAACTCATTCATTAGAAACTGACTCTTATGACCCTGAAACATTGTCCATTGAAAATATTTGCAAGGGTTAGTGCCTTGCCCACTCTCTTCCTCTTGTGTGTGTTCATGTGTTTGTCTGGCCAGGGCTGTATTCACACTAACACAAAGCTCCTCATTTGGGTAAAACAGGCCTATTATCAAACAATGAAGGGAGTTAAAGATTTAAAAAAATATCTGTGAATTATATGGATTCAATTGCCTTGCACAGGGGGAAAAGCATATAGCCTCTTAATTTATATGACCTAAACACAAAACAAAATGTTAACTGTAACAAAGAACATGCCTTAGATCGTTAGCACAAAGTGTTTGCTTGATGGCTTTAAGTCCTTTTAGTCAAATTGACAGATTTCTTATTAATCACTCTATTCTATTCTATTATACTGAAAATCCATTTGTACTGTTTCCATAGCACAGGGTGTATGAGTTGATATATACAGTACCTGTCAAAAGTTTGGACACACCTACTCATTCAAGGGTTTTTCTTTATTTGTACTATTTTGTGCATTGTAGAATAATAGTGAAGACATCAAAACTATGAAATAACACATATGGAATCATGTAGTAACCCCAAAAAAATTTAACAAATCAAAATATATTTTAGATTTGAGATTCTTCAAAGTAGCCACCCTTTGCCTTAATGACATCTTTGCACACTCTTTGCATTCTCTCCACCAGCTTCATGAGGTAGTCACCTGGAATGCTTTTCCAACAGTCTTAAAGGAGTTCCCACATATGCTGAGCACTTGTTGGCTGTTTTTCATTCACTCTGCGGTCCAACTCATCCCTAACCATCTCAATTGGGTTGAGGTCAGGTGATTGTGGAGGCCAGGTCATCTGATGCAGCACTCCATCACTCTTCTTTTTGGTGAAATAGCCCTTACAGGTGTGTTTTTTGGTCATTGTCCTGTTGAAAAACAAATTATAGTCCCACTAAGTGCAAACTAGATGTGATGGCGCATCGTTGCAGAATGCTGTGGTAGCCATGCTGGTAAAGTGTGCCTTCAATTCCAAATAAATCACTGACAGTGTCACCCCCACACCATCACACCTCTTCCTCCATGCTTCACGGTGCGGAGATCATTCCTCCATGCTTCACATTGTGGATGCGAAGATCATCCGTTCACCTACTCTGAGTTTCACAAAGACACAGTGGTTGGAACCAAAAATCAAAAATTTGGACTCATCAGACCAAATTGAGTGGCTTTAGATTGGCTGACTGGAAATGCATTCCAGGTGACTACCCCATGAAGCTGGTTGAGATAATGACAAGATTGTGCAAAGCTGTCATCAAGGCAAAGTGTGGCAGCTTTGAAGAACCTCAAATATGAAATATAAAGAAAAACCCTTGAATGAGTAGGTGTGTCTAAGTTTTTGACTGGTACTGTATACTGAACAAACATACTGTATAAATGCAACATGCAACATTTTTCAAAGATTTGACTTACTTATAGTTCATAAGGAAATCAGTCAATTTAAATAAATTCATTATGCCCTAATCTATGGATTTCACATGACTGGGCGGCTGTGGGTGAGCCTGGGATGGCATAGGCCCACTCACTTGGTATCCAGGCCCACCCACTGGGGAGTCAGGCCCAGCCAATCAGAATTTGTTTTTCCCCACAAAATGGCTTTATTACAGACATTAATACTCCCGCAGGCGAAGAAGCCGGATGTGGAGGTCCTGGGCTGATGTGGTTACACGTGGTGTGTGGTTGTGAGGCTGGTTGGACGTACTGACAAATTCTCTAAAATGACGTTGGAGGCACCTTATGGTAGAGAAATTATCAGGACAATTTCTGGCAACAGCTTTGGTGGACATTCCTCGAGTCAGCATGCCAATTGCACACTCCCTAAAAACTTGAGACATCTGTGGCATTGTGTCATGTGACAAATCTGGAAAAGGAGAAATGCTCACTAACAGGGAAGTAAACAAATTTGTGTACAAACTTCCGAGAGAAATAAGCTTTCTGTGACTATGGAAACAGTTCATGGATTTTTTTATTTCAGCTCATGAACACTGTAGATGTTGCGTTTATATATTTGTTCAGTGTAGCATTCACTTTTTATATCAGTGTCCATATTGTCCATGAGTTTCTAGTAGATTGACGATATTGTTCAAGAGAAAATAGCTAAATTAACGAAAAAAAGCATCTAATCAACAAAGGCATTATTATCATATAACTGCAACTCTTCCAACTATTGACGTCTTTTACAACTGCCAAAAATTTTGACAGTAAAACATTGACAACAAATACATACAGACATAGTAAAATAAATACTAAAAAATGGTGATCATTACAGACACCAGTACAAATATGAAATACCCAAAAGGGCCACTAGATGTCTCGTGATATATTAAATCATTCTGATAGAAGGTTTCCAGTAATATACCCCCCTTTCACCCCTATTTCTGCCTGACTCATTTTGTAAGCTTCCAGTAAAGGTTTTACTTCATTTCCAAGCAGCTGAAATATTTACTTTGCAACATATCCCCTACGTCACACACACTGCATAACATGTTTGATTGCTATGTTTACAGTGCCTCACTCCAGACCTTGTCCTCTCTGTCCTGGAGGATGATAGGAAGGCTTACCTCACCGAGGATGACTACCATAGAGTCTCCACCGTTTTGCTCTACTACATGATCAACATGGAACACCTGTGTGCCACCAACCCCTCCCCTTCCTCCTTTTCCTCCTCCTCCTTGTCACCTAGCTACCAGTACTACCTTCTGGCCCTGACCAACCTCCAACCTACAGAAGAAAGAGGCTTCCTCTCCTCCAATGAGATAGAGAGCATTCTGCAGCTCATCAACCAGAACTATCAACCACCTGCTCCAGAGACATCTGGCTCCTCCCACTCACAGGTAAGACTGCTGCACCTCTAGCATAAAACGTCACGTCAACCGAAGGCACAGTTCTTCACATCACCAGAGAATCATCTCAATCTCCACACATTGAAATAGCCTCAGACTGAGATGGACACTGGCGAGTTACAGGAAGATATTCCCAGTTGTTAACCAGTAACACATCATCCTCCTTCAGTGTATCGATGCCTCCCATCTACTGGATGAGTTGGGGATCACAGATAGCCAAGGTGCTGATCCATCCTCAGTGGCCACACTGTCTGCAGCCATCATCACCCACACACTGCAGGGCCACTGTTTCAGCAAGAGGAACCTGCCCTCCCCTGCCTTCTTTACAGATTACATCTTCCAGTCCCTCAACCGCACCAGCAACCTACATGTCAGGGGTAAGTTTAGGAGTCCTTCCTATGAGTGATTTGACCATAGAGTTGGATAGAGGGCCCAAAAAGCTATTTAGTACATCTCTATAGATTTGAGTTGTATGTGGTGATGTAAGCACTGTTTGATGTCAGTGCTCTGGCTGTTGCATAGATTTGGAGGAGCTGCTGCACCAGCTTGGTGTGGGAGGTGGTAGTGGAGGGGCCTATCACTCACACTGCAGGGAGAAGCAGAGCAACACAGGCCCCTCCCATATAGGGTGTGTCCATGAGCCTTTGGGGATCAACACAGACTGGACACAGGTGAGACAGAAACTCAGACTCCACATTTAGTGGTGAAAACTGATTTGAGCTGAAAAGGCTCACGGTTCGAACTTGAGGAATCACCAAGGAGAGCTTTCCCAGACAAAATATTTCACAATATTTTCGATTATTTTCTGTTGGATTAGGTATGCTACTCAGCCAATCAGCTGGTGGATATTTTTGTTCTGGATCCGCATTTGCATATTTCCCGGGATCACTTCAAACAAATCTGCCCAGCTGTTATCCAGCAGTTGCTAGGGAATGCCTGTGAGTCCACAGAGCCAGCTCCACGAGGATCTCCACCCAGTGCCATTGAGAGTAAGACATTGTACCTCACAACCCATCATTATAAATCAACAGCTTGTCTACACTGTCCTTTGGCTGATGTCAATGTCTAGCTAAGATGTTCAGCATGCCCCCATTTGTCACTATTTGTCCTGAGTAGAGTCTAAAACATGCATAATCCATCTGTTGAACAATGCCGTTTATGTACGGCTTCAACACATAAAGCTGCTGTAGTCTGTCTCTTAACTATTGATGTTATCTCTGCTATAGTTCTGAACACATCTCTGTCTCTGCTCTCTCTGTAGAATATGGCTACAGTACGGCTGCTGTGTTACTCATCACCGTGGGCTCCATGTTGGGCATCTGCCTGATCTTCTTCAACTCCTGCCAGGAGACCTACGCCCTCATCCTGCAGCTCTTTGTGGGCCTGGCCGTGGGAACCCTCTCAGGGGACGCCCTCCTGCACCTCATACCACAGGTATAGGGCACAGAGGCCATTCTCATCCCACAAGTATAGGGCCAAGGTCACAGAGGCCTCATAAACCTCAAACCACAGGTATAGGGAACGGAGGTTATACTCATACCACAGGTATATGGAATGGTGGTTATACTCATACCACAGTTATAGGGAATGGAGGTTATACTCATACCACAGGTATATGGAATGGAGGTTATACTCATACCACAGGTATATGGAATGGAGGTTATACTCATACCACAGGTATATGGAATGGAGGTTATACTCATACCACAGGTATATGGAATGGAGGTTATACTCATACCACAGGTATATGGAATGGAGGTTATACTCATACCACAGGTATATGGAATGGAGGTTATACTCATACCACAGGTATATGGAATGGAGGTTATACTCATACCACAGGTATATGGAATGGAGGTTATACTCATACCACAGGTATATGGAATGGAGGTTATACTCATACCACAGGTATATGGAATGGTGGTTATACTCATACCACAGGTATAGGGAATAGAGAATATCTCCTAAATGGTGACACCTCCCAAGTACATCAAAAATTGTGTTATAGCTGTTTCATGTAAACACGCCAACCTATTTGGTCTAAGATATTTTCTAAGCCTGCATAACAACATTTGAACCATTGTTAAACAAACAGTATGGTCAGTGACATTACCCATTGGGATTTCCTTTCTATCTTAGCTCCCCCTTTTTTTCTATAGTCATCATGAGTCATGACTACTGGACTGATTACAAAACATATAAGAATGCTTTCAGTGTAGATTAAATGTCTCATTGTTTCCTCTCCCTGTCTCCTCTGGAGATCCTTGGCCTCCATGACGACAGTCACCATTACGATCATCACTTTACTGAGGGAAAGGAATATCTGTGGAAGATTTTGGGAATCATCGCTGGAATCTACGGCTTTTTCCTCATCGAAAGGATCTTCTCCCTTGTGATGCCATCACATGGCCATGTAAGATGATAGTTTTTACTAAAGTATTTATTTCTGTCTCTTGGCATGTTCATCTTCCTGTTTAAAACAACGAATATGCAGTTTGTTACCCACCAACATTGAACTACAGGCCTGAAAAGGAGATAACAATAACAACAATTACTGTTAGCAGGCTGTTTCATGTCCAAATCTGAATGTTATCTATCGAAATCCATTTAAAAAAAAAAAGGTTATTATTGACTATTTTCCCATTGGTTCCCATTGGCCCTGGCTGAAACTCGGAATGAAGCTGCATCCCTATGCCTTCTGGTCAAAAATAGTGCACTACATAGGGAATAGGATGCCATTTGTGACAGAGCCTGAGCTGAGCTGACTGTGCAGGTGGCTGTGGCTCTGGCTGGTGGCCTCTGGAGTGACTGGAGGCTGATGAGTCTCTTTTTCTCTGGCAGGGTCACGGGGGCCTGGGCAATTCCCATGACCTCCCCCTGGAGCTCAACTGCAACGGCCAGTCACAGAGGGGCATGTCTATCTCAACCATGCAGCTGGTGAGTCTGTTTGTCCCTCTCTGGCACATATACAGTAGTGTAACAGGCAGCACTTTAAAAAATAAAACATGTTCAGTGATTGCATCAATGGACAGTTGAAGCAATATGAAACCTATTGGTGACCCTTGAACTTCCTCATATGAGAGCAGAAATAGAGAACTCAATTGAAGGTGCATCCTCACACAAGTGTCCCCTAGGCTTGTTTGGACTTGAGCTGTCTGTGAAAGGGAAACAGTCCTTTTTGAGCGCTTTTAAGGTTTCTGCTTTGAAGAGAGACAAACAGCTGCAGTGGTATAACTGTGTTCCTGTGTCCACTGATGCTTCAAATTAGAGCTGATGACAAATCTGTCAACCCTCTTTGTGATGTTTGTGATGCCATAGATTACTGTTCTCAATAGTAGGAAATATGTGTCATTTCAACAAAGGCCTATCAACAACAAGAGAAAATGATCTGCCAATATGCTGTGGGAGGCTAATATAAAAGCACAGGAATTCAAAAGAGGCTTATAGGATTCAAAAATATTTGGTCAACATTTTGACCAGTTTGAACTCTGATGTTGACGTGGACAGAATGTTGCATTGCAGGGAAAGTGAAGAGGAGTGTGGGCGAGAGTAAATCTGTAACAGGCCATGGTGTAGGAGACCTTGATGCTGCTGTTGAATAATTCATGCCTTAGAGAAACTGAGCAGTTTTGGCGAACTTCCTCTAGACTGTTCATGACATAGGCAGGGGGAACTGTGGTCACTCGTGCGCTGCTTTTGCCATGGACCGGAGTAATATCATTGTAATGCAGTCTAATGTAAGGAAAAACCCTCCAATGTATTTGTCTCTCGCCTACAGGGAACTGTGGAGGACTTAGAATGCACAGAAATCCCATCAGAGGAGGCTGAACCAAGAACCCCTACGCATCAGACGAGTAAGTAAGATATTTCACTGTCCTCCTTTCTCCTTTATCTTCACTCCCTGTCCCCCAGTCCTCAGTTCCCTCTCTGTCTAGTTTGATCCTCTTCTGTTTTGTTCTGTCTAGTGTGCTGTGTGTAATTAGTGGGGCTAGGACTGGGACTGGGCTAGGGAACGTAGCAGATGGGCTTTCAGGACAGAGCCGCCACACAGACAGACTTTCTTTGTGTTCCCAGGACAGGGTATTCCTGTACTGGCTGTGATGGTAATCGTGGGAGACAGCCTCCATAACTTTGCTGACGGCCTGGTGGTGGGGGCGGCCTTCTCCTCGTCCACCGAGACAGGCATGGCGACCACCGTGGCCATCCTCTGCCATGAAATCCCTCATGAAATGGGTGAGAGGTCACAAGGTCACAGAGCAGCTACTGAAAGGTCTAAGGTTGTTGGCATGGGGTGGCAGCGTTTCTTGTTCTTCTTTGGGTTCTTTTGTCAAACAGAAAATAAACATGTCTTGAGTCATTTGTGTCCCAGTTTTGGAGAACTGAAAACACTGGTTCTAAATTACCTAAAATATGTTCTTCTTCTTCTTACTTTGTTCTTCTTCTTTTCTCTTCATCTCAGGTGACTTTGCGGTGTTGCTAAGCTCAGGTCTCTCTGTGAGGAATGCAGTGATGATGAACCTCCTCAGTGCTCTGACGGCCTTCATCGGCCTCTACATCGGCCTCTTCGTCTCCTCGGAACCAGAGGTCCAGCAGTGGATCTTCACCGTTACCGCGGGGATCTTCCTCTATCTGTCGCTGGTAGAGATGGTGAGGCTGGGCTACTGCTGTTCTTCGTAAAACACACACTGATAGATAGAGACAGGAGTTTAACCAGACAGTGTGTCCCCTTGATCAGTCAGCTCGCACAGTCAGGAAAATCTTCTTTCCCTATTGATAGGTAATAAATTGTTGCACTTCACAGGTGATTTGGGATAGAGAGAGATTTACCCAATAATCAAACTCCCAGACCCTAATTTCTCCCTCTTCTCTTCTCTTCTCTTCCTCCCGTTTCTTTCTCTCAGCTCCCAGAGATGAGTCGTGTGAAGACCAACAGGCCCTGTATCATGTTCCTCCTGCAGAACCTTGGCCTCCTAATGGGCTGGGCCTGTCTTCTGCTCCTTGCACTGTTTGAGCACAAACTTAAGTTTTGATGACAGGACACACACACATCCTACTATGGTATCTGCCATGCAAATGTGTAATTGATGGCAATGTTGATGGTACTTTGTGGTCTTGCTTTTTTTTTGTCATTTTGACATCTTGTTTATTGATTACTGCATTATTTACTGACACACCATATGAAGACTGTGAACAGCACATTTAAAATGTCACAAGCAAGAAACATTTCATAAGTGACCGGATAATAGAGTGACGTGAATAGTAGCAGTGACGATGTGAATCAAATGTCATTTTAGATCCAGTGGTTACGCATAATGTGTTAGAGCTGGATGAATCCACTTTTGTATGAATCGGATGCCTAAATGTGATCTTTAGGACATGAACACATCTTCTGTGTGATGATTTATTTTTGTATGGCGTACTGTGTCACATAGGGCACATAGCTAGCTTGCAGTCTGTCTGTCACATCTATGTCTGGACATGATAGTGTCAGATGTCTAGTCTACAGTGCCAGACGAGATCTTTGTATACAGATACCTTGCTTGTATGTGTATATTTGCCATGAAATACAGTGTCTCCAGAAAGTATTCAGACCCCTTGACTTTTTCCACATTTTGTTAGTTTAGAGCCTTTTTTCAAAAATTTATTAAATTTATGGTTTTTATCATCAATCTACAGTCGTGGCCAAAAGTTTTGAGAATGACACATATATGAATTTCCACAAAGTTTGCTGCTTCAGTGTCTTTAGATAATTTTGTCAGATGTTACTATGGAATACTGAAGTATAATTACAAACATTTCATACGTGTCAAAGGCTTTTATTGACAATTACATGAAGTTGATGCCAAGAGTCAATATTTGCAGTGTTGACCCTTCTTTTTCAAGACCTCTGCAATCCGCCTTGGCAAGCTGTCAATTAACTTCTGGGCCACATCCTGACTGATGGCAGCCCAATCTTGCATAATCAATGCTTGGAGTTTGTCAGAATTTGTGGGGTTTTGTTTGTCCACCCGCCTCTTGAGGATTGACCACAAGTTCTCAATGGGATTAAGGTCTGGGGAGTTTCCTGGCCATGAACCCAAAATATTGATGTTTTGTTCCCCAAGCCACTTAGTTATCACTTTTGCCTTACGGCAAGGTGCTCCATCATGCTGGAAAAGTCATTGTTCGTCACCAAACTGTTCCTGGATGGTTGGGAGAAGTTGCTCTCGTAGGATGTGTTGGTACCATTCCTTATTCATGGCTGTGTTCTTAGGCAAAATGGTGAGTGAGCCCACTCTCTTGACTGAGAAGCAACCCCACACATGAATGGTCTCAGGATGCTTTACTGTTGGCATGACACAGGACTGATGGTAGCGCTCACCTTGTCTTCTCCGGACAAGCTTTTTTCCGGATGCCCCAAACAATCGGAAAGGGGATTCATCAGAGAAAATGACTTTACCCCAGTCCTCAGCAGTCCAATCCCTGTACCTTTTGCAGAATATCAGTCTGTCCTTGATGTTTTTCCTAGAGAGAAGTGGCTTCTTTGCTGCAATTCTTGACACCAGGCCTTCCTCAAAAGTCTTTCCCTCACCGTGCATGCAGATGCACTCACACCTGCCTGCTGCCATTCCTGAGCAAGCTCTGTACTGGTGGTGCCCTGATCTCGCAGCTGAATCAACATTAGGAGACCGTCCTGGCGCTTGCTGGACATTCTTGGGTGCCCTGAAGCCTTCACAACAATTGAACCGCTCTCCTTGAAGTTCTTGATGGTCCGATAAATGGTTGATTTAGGTGCAATCTTACTGGCAGCAATATCCTTGCCTGTGAAGCCCTTTTTGTGCAAAGCAATGATGATGGCACGTGTTTCCTTGCCGGTAACCATGTTTGACAGAGGAAGAACAATGATTCCAAGCACCACCCTCCTTTTGAAGCTTCCAGTCAGTTATTCGAACTCAATCAGTATGACAGAGTGATCTACAGCCTTGTCCTCGTCAATACTCACACCTGTGTTAACGGGAGAATCACTGACATGATGTCAGCTGGTCCTTTTGTGGCAGGGCTAAAATGCAGTGGAAATGTTTTTTTGGGGATTCTGTTAATTTGCATGGCAAAGAGGGACTTTGCAATTAATTGCAATTCATCTGATCACTCTTCATAACATTCAGGAGTATATGCAAATTGCCATCATACAAACTGAGGCAGCAGACTTTGTGAAAATTAATATTGTGTCATTCTCAAAACTTTTGGCTACAACTGTACACACAATACCCCATAATGATAAAGCGAAATTGTGTTTTTAGACATTTTAGCTCATTTCATGAACAAAAACTGAAATATGATATTTACATAAGTATTCAGCCTCTTTACTCAGTACTTTGTTGAAGCACCTTTGGCAGTGATTACAGCCTTGTCTTCTTGGGTATGACACATCATTTTGGTATGGCACATCTGTATTTGGGGAGTTTCTCCCATTCTTCTCTGCAGATCCTCTCAAGCTCTTCCAGGTTGGATGGGAAGCATTGCTGCACTTTTTTCAGGTCTCCAGAGATGTTCGATTGGGTTCAAATCCTGACCAGTCTCTCAGTCCCTGCCGTTGAAAAACATCCCCCCAGCATTCTTTCCTCCAGATGTGTTGCTTGGCTTTCAGGTGAAAGAGTTCAATCATGGTTTCATCAGACCAGAGAATCTTGCTTCTCATAGTCTGAGAGTCTTTAGGTGCCTTTTGGCAAACTCCAAGCGGGCTGTCACATGCCTTTTACTGAGAAGTGGCTTCCGTTTGGCCACTCTATTTAACCTTTACTTAACTAAGCAAGTCAGTTAAGAACATATTGTTATTTACAATGATGGCCTACACCGGCCAAACCCCAACCCGGACGATGCTGGGCCAATTGTGTGCTGCCCTATGGGTCTCCTAATCACGGCCGGTTGTGATACAGCCTAGAATCGAACCAGGGTCTGTAGTGACGCCTCTAGCACTGAGATACAGTGCCTTAGACCGCTGCACCACTCAGGAGCCCAAAGGCCTAATTAGTGGAGTACTGCAGAGATGGTTGTCCTTCTGGAAGGTTCTTCCATCTCCATATAGGAACTCTAGAGCTCTGTCAGAGTGACCACCTCCCTAACACTTATTGGAGAGGGCCTTGTGTTTGGCCAGGTGGCCATCTCGCCTTTCCAAATAATCTCCACTCAATTGAATTTACCACAGGTGGACTCCAATCAAGTTGTAGAAACATCTCAAGGATGATCAATGGAAACGGGATGCACCCGAGCTCAATTTCGAGTCTCACAGCAAAGGGTCTGTATACTTGTGTAAATAAGGTACTTCTGTTTTTTGGTTTTAATAAATGTACAAAAATGTACAAAAACCTGTTTTTGCTTCATCATTATGGGGTATTGTGTGTAGATTGTTGAGGAAATTATTTGATTTAATCAACTTTAGAATAGGGCTGTAACGTAACAAAATGTGGAAAAAGTAAAGTCTGAATACTTTCCGAAGTAAATACCAAAATAAAGGAACCACCAACCAAGGGTCTTAAGGGTGTTGGGCCACCACGAGCCGGCAGAACAGCTTCAATGTGCCTTGGCACATATTCTACAAGTGTCTGGAACTCTATTGGAGGGATGCGACACCTCTCTTCCACGAGAAATTCCATTATTTGGTGTTTTGTTGATGGGGGTGGAAAATGCTGTCTCAGGCACCGATCCAGAGTCTCCCATAACTGTTCAGTAGGGTTGAGACCTGTTGAGTGGGAGACACACACACACACACACACACACACACACACACACACACACACACACACACACACACACACACACACACACACACACACACACACACACACACACACACACACACACACACACACACACACAGCAGCTTTAAAGCCCCTATGCTCCTTTGAGACCTCTCTTTCAAACTTAGTGAGATCTCTTCTTCTGGACATGGTAGACAAAAAAATGGGCAACTGGGCATTTTTATACATGACCCTAAGCATGATGGGCTGTTAATTGTTTAATTAACTCAGGAACAAACACCTGTGTGGGTGCAGCTGATTTCAATATACTTTGTATCCCTCATTTACTCAAGTGTTTCCTTTATTTTGGCATCTTACCTGTATCTTCATTATGATATAAGGCTGTTGCTGTTGACAATCAAACCATCCATTGATCCCCATTTGATTAGGAAACCAAACCAAGTCTCAACCTTCTTTATTTCACTAACATAGATGATCAAAACTAAAGATAATATATTTGAAGTAAATACTTGGAACACAAACTCCATTACTGAATATCTATAATTGGTTGTCAGTATAATACTCTGAATACAGCACTTTGGGGTCTCAATAAGTGATCTCAGTAAGCAGCTGATATTTTCCAGATATCTAGAAGCGCAAGCAAAAAGATTGAATAAACTATTGTTGTTTACTCAGCCAAATTCTTATTGATTCTGAGATGGATGCCTAATGCATATGTTGCGGCCAAGGTCTATCATCTCTATCGCCTTTTTTTTTTTTTAATCACTAATGTTGGGGAGGGACGGTTGGGAAATCACCTAGTCTCAGTGTGTAAACAAATGTGGCAACCAATAAAACAAAACATTTCTTCAAACATACTGTATCTATATATAATAATATATGCCGTTTAGCAGACACTCTTATCCAAAGCGACAAACAGTCATGCATGTATAAATGTTTTACATATTGGTCCCAGGAATCAAACCCACTACACTGGCATTGTAAGAGTCCTTCTCTACCAACTGAGCCACAGAAGATCACTGTAGCTCACCCACTATGTTAAACACATCATCTACCAATTTTCTACTGCTGGGTATTGACATTGTAATGGATGTGCTGCCCCTCTCTTGTCTGGCCTGACCAGAATGGAAATCAGAGTTTGTTGCTGCACTTTTGTTCTGTTATACAGTATGTAGAATTTGTTCTGATCAGCTCTAGTCAGGTCTAGCCCTGTTTGGTGGTATTTTGGTACTGCTCTGCTCTGTTCAGTTTTAACCAATGTCATGGAATTTGGTTCTGTACTGCTGTTTACATGATACGCCTTCTAAATCAATTATTGTCTCTATGTGGTTATACAATAACACCGCCTGTCAGCTCTCTATTTTGGAGACATGTATTCTCAGTCCTGATCAGTGAACACTGTGTGAGGTCAAACGGGGGGCAGTTCCACCCACCTGAGCAGCCTGTACTGTTCTCTTCATCCAGCAGAAAGCTCTTGGTCTGGGCTGACTAATCCACACTCAACAAGCTGGAGACTCCGGAGGGCTCCTGCCCACACAGCGCTGTACTGTGCTCCCTCTCTCAAAGGCCAGAGTGGGCCTAGAGAAGGAGGGGAAGGAAAAGGTAGGAGAGGGGCATGAGAGGGGAAAAAGAGAGAGACGCATACTGTATACAAAATATTCACTTATACTATATTCATGAGACAATGGATACATTTGCGATCTTGAATCGGCTGTATAAGGCCACCACTATGATTCGATATTATACAAGAGACGTTTATGTACAATTCTGACGAGAAGCTCTCTTTAAGCAGTAACTGGTTAATGTTGAGTACTCGATACAGTACAGTAACATCATTTCACAAAAGTCTGGTCCACAAGCTGGAGGTAGTCATCTGCCAGTAACTATACAACAAGGACAATATGTTTATTCATAATAACCACAGTATAACCTCAGATCTGCAAATACTGTAGATAGTGCTTAGAGGATTTGGCTTATGGTTGGTGTCAAAGTCGTGAATATTCTGCTGACTCCGTTTATTAGAGCTTTCCGAGTCATTCCACAACAATGGGAGGAAGTTCAAGGCATTTTCTTCTATACTTCCAATTTATTGTGCTAATTTTGGGAATGCCATCCCCTTTGGAATTTCCAGGAAAGCTCCAGGTTTATTGGTTTGTGTGTGTGTGTGTGTGTGTGTGTGTGTGTGTGTGTGTGTGTGTGTGTGTGTGTGTGTGTGTGTGTGTGTGTGTGTGTGTGTGTGTGTGTGTGCGCGTGTGTGTGTTGTTCTAAAAGACCCTCTTTGACATGCCTGTGTGTGTGTTTTGAAAGGTGTTCGCTGCCGGGATGTAGGAAGGAAAGGATTTTTATCTGGGCTGTGAGTGCACTTCTGTATCCGCAGCTATCCTCACTCACTCAGCAAAGAGCCCCCAAAGCAGAGTAACGGTCAGGGGTCAGGAGGACAGAGGGAGCATAGACGTGAGCTAAGGGGAAAGGCTAAGACAGATATACAATGGGATATGTCAGCGATGCACTCAGCTGTTATCCTTTTGGATTTTAAATCGGGTGACTGCTCTGACTCAATACATAACCCATTGTGCTTCATGTATTGTAATTGTGCCAAAGGTACGTGCTAACCCAATTGTAGATGTTGACCTGCGTGTCTTGTGTGTGAGGTTAGAGTCAGGTTTTGATGTGTCAGGAGTTATGGTATTGAGCCAATGGTAAGGAGTTAAAATGTGCCTACTTAACCCATAAAATCCCTTTTCCACCGATGTCTACATTTCTTACTCTGAAACACTGAACCTTCGCAGGAAAACACAATTACAATATGCTGCAGAGTATAGGCCTACTGTAATTATTGTTTGTAAGCTGCTGTATATGGATCATAATACAAAGACCAGTCTAAAGGCAATCCGATCAGAACAGACTCTACTTTCATGCAAAATCTTGTCATTAATTAGGGTAGCAACTCCCAGAGTGTATCTCAATTATTTGATTCCTCGCTTTCCTCTCTCTTCCCCTCCTTCTCAAAGAGCATTGGCATAGTCGATTCAAGGTCCCTCCCCTAGGACCTGTTCCTCCAATGAGTTTTAAGAAGGAGATTGGGGAGAGAGGACGCAAGGAATCAAGGAAAGCGGAATTGGAAAAGAGCCCGGTTTGTTGAACCAAATAAAACCACTAGAGGGCAATGATGAATAATAAAGGCACTGAGTTTTGTCCTACCAACAACCAACAACATACTGCTAGAGGGGGCATTGGGGGGGCGGTTTACAGGAGGTATCAGTAATTTTGCCCATGACAAAGGCAACTGTCATTGTGTATTAGAAAACGTTTTAGTGGTGACATTTGGCTTTGACAGGAATAGGATTCCTGGTGATGAAGCATGAAAAGACAGATAGAGTGAAGATAAATCATATATGTTTTACATTCTATCTCCCAGCTTCTTAATAGCTTCTACCCCCAAGCAATAAGACTGCTGAACAGATAATCAAATGGCTACTCAGACTATTTGTATTGACACACCCCTTTTTAACTCCGCTGCTACTCGCTGTTTATTATGTATGCATAGTCCCTTTACCCCTACCTGCATGTACATACGGTATTACCTCAATTACCTTGACTAACCTGTACCCGCGCACATTGACTAGGTACTGGTACCCCCTGTATATCCTCGTTATTGTTATTTTATTGTTGCTCTTTTATTTTTGAACTTTAGTTTATTTAGTAAATATTTTCTTAACTCTTTTTCATAAAACTGCATTGTTGGTTAAAGGCTTGTAAGTAAGCATTTCACGTCTACACCAGTCGTATTTGGCGTATGTGACAAATACAATTTTATTTGTGTGTGTGTGTGTGTGTATGTGTGCAGTGAGCAAATTATATTGTGGCATTCATGGGGAGGGGGGGGGGTCCCTTGTTTCATTCGGGGGGGATCTGCGCACTCCAATAATTCCAGCATCCAAAGAGTGCACTATGCACCAGCAATTTGGGACCCAGTCGAGATACAATGTTGCAAGTTCACTATGGAACGCTTAAGACAGACAGAGAGCAAGGCCGACAGGTAGCATGGCTGCCTCGACCTACGACTTACAGAGCAGGGAGAGCTGTGACACACTGATCCCTTAAAGCGCCAATCCCTTTAGCGGGATCGATTTGACAACATTCGGTGAAATTGCAGAGCGCCAAATTCAAACTACAGAAATATCAATATTCAATATTCACGAAAATATAAGTGTAATACATCAAAATAAAGCTTAACTTCTTGTTAATCCAGCCGCTGTGTCATATTTCAAAAAGGCTTTACGGCGAAAGCACACCATGCGATTATCTGAGGACAGCGCCCCGAAAAACACATGAAAATCATTTTTCAACCAGGCAGGTGCGACACAAAAGTCAGAAATAACGATATAATAAATGCCTTACCTTTGAAGATCTTCTTCTTTTTGCAATCCCAAATGTCTCAGTGACACAATGAATGGTCGTTTTGTTCGATAAATTCCTTCTTTATATCCCCGAAATGTCCATTTATTTGGCGCGTTTGATTCCGAAATACACCCTTTCCAACTCGCCCAACATGACTACAAAGTATCTAATAAGTTACCTGTAAACTTGGTCCAAACATTTCAAACAATGTTCCTAATCCAACCTCAGGTATCCTAAAATGTAAATAATCAATACAATTTAAGACGGGATAATCTGTTTCCAATACCGAAGAAAAATAACACGGAGCACGCTCCTGTTCACGCGCAACAAAAGACTAGGGACCTTCAGATTGACACGTACAAAGAACAGCACTACTAAAACATCGACCAATTTCTAAAGACTGTTGACACCTAGTGGAAGCCATAGGAACTGCAACCAGGTTCCGAATAAAATAGGGTTTCCCATAGAAAATATTTTGGAAAATTCTATGACCTCAATTATTTCCCCCCTGGATGGTTTGTCCTAGGGATTTCGCTTGCCAAATCAGTAATTTTATCCGTTTTTTTTAACAGTTTTAGAAACTTTAGATTGTTTTCTATCCAAATCTACCAATTATATGCATATCCTAGCTTCGGGGCCTGAGTAACAGGCAGTTTACTTTGGGCACGCTTTTCATCCGGACTTCAAAATACTGCCCCCTAGCCTTAAGAAGTTTTAATGCATTATTCGCTCAGAAATTGAGCGAGGGATTTGATTGGTACTCTTAAATATATATTTTTTTCACAAGGGTTGAGACCTTTTGTTGTTTGTATTTGAAAACCATTGTAATGGAAGAGAGCTGGGCTCAGGTTCTGTGTGTGGCTGTGCATGTAGGCGTTTGAGCGAGAAAGACACAAGAGCCAACCAGTAAAAGCCCAGCCCCCTTCATTATTGACTCATTGTGCCAACATCAAAGAGCCATTACAGCCATTCCAGACTCTGAAGTCCGGAGGAATTTGAGAGTTAGGTGTAAGCCAAACTAGCAGCAGACAGGTGGAGTAGAGAGATTAATTCAATTGAAAGGTTTAAATCATGACATAGTGGTGGGAGTGTTCGTTTAATTTGGAATAAGCTTTTATTTTCATATTTAACACTGTAGCAGTGCAAAAAATTAGAGCCCCCCCCCCCCCCCCACCAATGTTGGACTTTTGTTTAGGGGAGCTAATGTCTCATTCCCTGGCCCCCATAATTTGCACATTGTGGCATGTAAATGTGCTATAGTGCAAAGACAGTAGCATGTCCTTTTAAGTAAGGCTATTTATTGCGAAACATAAACATTTAATGTGTTTTTATCCAAAACAACTCTTACTGTGAAATGAGTCAATCACAAACTAACCTCATCCTCAGGACAATTGTGCATGAGTGGGAAGTGTCTGGTGAACGAGCTTTACTAGGCTACAAACAATTATCTACGTGCGACGCTTTTAGATTTTCCCCTTTCCATTATGTTCGAACCCCATCATAGAAGTAACTATTATTTTACAAAATAAAGTCCAAATCATTGCAAATGTTAACTCGAGCAACCAGAATTAGTCTAGATGTCCCTTGCTTGAGACAACGCTTGCACCTGTGCCTTTGCTCGATAGAGCAACTGTAACCAGTTGAGTGCGAACGTGGGGGAAGGCGGACAGTGAATTAACGTGGGAGTGAGGGCCAGATACTCGCTAAGTGACTGAGCTGTCCAATGACATGCAGTCTTATTCTTTCTTTCTTTTTCACCTAAAGGGAGGAAACAAGCCCATTAGAAAAACGTTTTTTTTGTGTGCGTTTTAAATGATTATTATTATTATTTATTTTTTTACCGCAAACTGCTCCTCCCTTCCTAAGTCTTCCCGGTTGTGGTCTGACTCAAACTTCAAGACTGCATGGCAGAGTGGGCTGAGGAAAATGGCCTAGTCACTTTAACTCCTCCGTCGCAAAAGTCTCTTCCACGCAACTATTTGTATTCATTGGGACGTAAAGTCGTGTCAAACAAAAATGTCTGCTCTAAATTTTGAAGAGAGCGGGAGTCACGCTTGACCACCGACCCTTGAACAAGTTGATTGTCTATCTCAACGATCGATCGACGGTTGGATGTCAAATGGTCCATAATAACTTGCAAAAGACGCACTCACTTTTGGACAGACATATGGATTCGCTCGAAAACCCTGGGCTACAAGTATGTACAGTTGCAGCATTTTATAATGTCTATGTCGCACGCGTATAGTAATAAATAACTTGCCATTTATGAAGTTATCCAACAAAAATAGATGCAAATACCTCATTTCCAATACCATCTTGGCTTGACGCCAAATGTAACGAATCAGTAAACCATGACCAACACGTTGGAGGAGCCTGCGTTATGCCAGGTAGTATAGCCTACCTTTTGGATAATAAGGACGAATATTCTTGTAAAAAGTGAAACAACTAGGCTACTATTGTTTCAGGTGTGTTACATAGTTATAGCTGTCATTCGTTGGAAGACAATTGAATTGCAGCAGCCTGATTATTTTACCTGGTGATACTAGCCAACTGGTTTATTAGGCAATACGTTTCTTACATTTATGCATCAGTAAATATGAGTCATTTTTTTTGCATGGCCAGTCCAGTACGTTATTAGCCTTGGGGGTTGGATATGAAATCCACACAGTTAAAATGGGGTTTGCTTTGATGTGATTAAGAACATATTTAGATGGTCTCTTGACCAGTTCAGTGGTTCAGTAAGATGTCTGAATCATTTTACATTACAGGATACAGTATAGAGAGCAATAGTAAATGTGTCGTTTCGTAGGCATTAACTCCACCGTGACTCGTTGGCCAAAGCCTATGGGGATATGAATGATTTTTTTTTTTAAATAAGGTTTTTGGATTAACTCTGAAAATAAGGTCTGTGGTTAACACAGGCGTCGGAGTTCTTAGACGTTTTGTTCTCTGATATAACGTCATCAGCTAACGTCACTTTTTGTGAATTTTGAAGCATTTATGTAATCAAAACAAGAACATAAAGCACATAAAGGCTATATAATTCATAAAGGTCATGTTAACTGACTGATAGGATCTCAGATCTTATTTTCGGCATTCCTATAATGGCTGAACAAACCAGAGGAAACTCATTTCCATTTTTTTGTACTACAAGCTGGCAAGCTCTACACTCTTAGAAAAAAATGGTTTTAAAATAGTTATTTGGCTGGCTCCATAGGATAACTCTTTTTGGTTCCAGGTAGAATCCTTTTTAGTTCCATGTAGAACCTGCGGTACAAATGGTTCTACATGAACCCAAAAGGGTTCTACCTGCAACCAAAAGGGTTTTTACCTGCACCCAAAAAAGGGTTCTTCAGAGGGTTCTCCAATGGGCAGTATATAATAGCCTTGGTTTTGAACTACTAAAAAGAGCAGATTGCAATTATGATTAAGTACTGGATGTTGTACTATTTCCACTTGCCAATCTGTTTATGAATGTAGTGAATTCATAATGAATGATCAATGACAACTAGGCTGCTCTAATAAAAAAGATATATATATATGCAAATATATGCATCCAGAAATGACATTCAACGTTGTCTAACGTCACTGCATATTGAGTGCCTGCACCAACATGGGTATTTTAGAGTAAATAGACTAGACATAATAACATTTGAATTGGTTTGATTTGGATTTGGTTTCTAAGTAACCAACAGAATAGCTTTCTTTTTATATTCATAATTTACATGTCCTGGGGGAATGTGTTGGAATAAAAGCAGATTTGGTGTTTTGTCAGTTGCTACTAGCAACATAGCACTTCAGCCCTGTAGTGCAGTTTCCCGAGGTGTAGCCTATTATGATCACAGATAGTATATCAACTATTGATCATATGAGCCCCGTGCAATAATGTCCATTGTTTTTATTTTCAAATGACTTGAAAACTAACTTCAGTGCCACCAGAATATTTTCCCATAGTAATACACTCTTGTATAATACACATAGTAATACACTCATTGTTTCCCCTATATTCCCTGCCACACTTCCCCCAAAATAAAATATTTAAAATAATATATATTTTTATTTTCTACAATTTCTAAAATTTCTGCTGACACACGCTTTTAAGACCAGAGTGACAAGTTACAACAACTTACATGTAGGAAGAGAACATCATTACATGTTCATGCATTTTGGAGTTGAAAACCCTTCTCACAGTCTTCCCACCCTCCACACGAAGACCCCAGCTGCTATGACCCACATAAGATGTCGTACCCCATATGTCAACACGTCATACCCTTTGTTATCCAGGTTTTAGTGTTACCTGCTGATAATGGTCTTTGAACAAATAATCATTCTGTTTTCTCCCCTTACTGAAGTCACATGGAAAAGGAGCACGGAGGAAAGGCAGATTCAAAGGATCAGATGGAAGCACCTCTTCAGATACAACAACCAACAGCTTTGTGCGACAGGTAAGGGGAACAAACACCCTGCGTTTAGGTTACCTAAAAGGTATTTATCACCTCAGTATCTTGGAAGGTCTGTGAATTTTCTGCACAGCCAGTGATCCCAGTGGTTGGCAGTGAGAATTTGATTTAGGAAGTGCGGGTGGGACTGTGAAAGTAATCCTGAGACAGTACCCTTTTCTGACTTTGAATGCGTCGGCGAGGGGCATTAGGTCACTATAATGGTATGAATGTGATGATATCTCCAGGCGTTCTGTATGCGCTAGAATATCTGGCCTACCGGACACTTACGACATCACCTCTGCACTGGATGTTTACCGCATATCATTAGAACGTTCTACCTTTATGGTTTACAGTACATAGCCAGCAAAGTTCATACTGGCGTAAGAGTGAAAACAGCCAAGTCATTGAAATAAATCATTGCATGTTGCAACGAAAGCCCCTTTGGTAAACAGTGCTTGGGCACAGTATGTTAACGATCTCTGTGAACTGCCGGCACCGGTGGCCCTGTAGCTCTGCACTCAGTGGCTTGAGTGTGGCTGGCGCGACTGTGGCCTATTATAAAAGCAAACCTTCTGAGGTACACGGTGTGTACGTGAAGCACTCGCGGCGTCTGGTTTTTGTTGGAGCAGCGGACCTGCGGGCGACCGACAGGGAGAGGACGGGTTAAGGATGGGCTCCTCGGCAGAACTGTTTCTTCCTTTTTTGGAGGAGACACAGATCGCCTCCTCTTTAGCAGAGCAGCGGTGAAACCAGAGTGGGATCAGAACAATATGGCACGTTGTGGAATTGCCGTCTGCTTTCTCTCAGGCACAGAGAAGGTGTTTGAGTTGAGGCTAAGGGGAGCTCACATTTGCTTTCACCGTGTGTTTATACGATCAGTGAAGAGTTGCTGTGTGGATTAGGGTGGTGGTGAGGGTCTTCTCAGCAGTGATATGTCATGGCTACCCTCCTTCCCCTCAACCCCCCCCCCCTCCACTGGGTATGCCAACAGGCTCATTAGGCCGACCACCTCTGACTGACTGTCGTCATCCTCTGCAACGCTCTCAGTCTTCGTGACCAAACTCAATTAGACTGAGCGCGACTACAGTAACTTACATCTGAGACACGGCACTGCGGGAGACGCCGAGACATGAGCGGGAAGTTAGGACAGGGAAGGACCGTCAAGTAGAGGGGAGAGAGAGAAAGGGAAAGAAAAAGGGAGCGAGGGGGAACGTATGAGGGTCAGACAAGCAACCACAGTACGTCTGAGACACAACCCTGCTGAGAGAGATACCCAGACATGATGTAGGATGTGAGAGAGAAAGTAGAGAGAGAAAGAAAAAGAGAGAGAGGGGAAAGGTTGTTCCCGGGGTCAGACTGGCAAAGCGAAGCGCAGATATAGTATCCCCTTTTAGATGTTTGCTGGAAGAGGACTGCAGGAGTAGCAGCCCTTTCAGGAACTCTGCTAGGAACTAAAGTAACTACACTGCTTTTTGAATTGCTTTATCATAACAGCGGGTTAAGCTGACCTTCTTTCCCTTCCCCCTCTCCCTCTCCATCTTGTTGGACATGATTATTTTCACTTCTCACACAAGTATGTGGCTGTGGTGTCTAAAACTTTAAACTAACACATAGTGGGAACTGGGTTTCAAAACATGTTTCGCTGCCTATTCGTCAAGCTGTCAAGCTCCTTTAATTTTCTCCGGACATGTTTTTCTTGTCTCATTGTAATCTTCCCTCTTTGTTATCAGAGCTCTCACCATGCTCAGACTCAAATGTACACATCACCAAAAGAGATATCTTTTAAAAACTATAATAATAGTTCAGGTACATTTTGTGATGATTTTATGTTACTTTCCTTGAAATGATCTACACAGCTTTTTTCATCAAGCTTTTAATTGTGAGTCTGGCCTATTCCTTCCGAATGCTCATATCGCACGTTGTTTGAGTGCCTTCCACTCTTCTCCCATCTCCCCAACACCACACCTGTTGGCACGGTGACTCAATCCCAGTATTCATGTGGGCGAGTGTTCAGAGTGTTCAGAGGCTCATCGGGGTTACTGTACGCCCGATCCATTACACCTCTCATCTCTCAGTCCTGCAGTCAAACTGCTACGTAGAGAACGGTCTTACTTTGCTCATTCTTACACAGAGAGAGGGCAGACAGAGACAGGGGACGAGAGAAGAGGAATAGAGATGGAGAAATAAAGAGAGAGAAAGAGGGACAGAGGAAAAGAAATAGAGAAGTGCCCTGTGACTCTTACTGCCCGTGGGGTTTACGGTAGGATGGAGGAGGTTAAGAGCAGTGGTGGTCCGGACCACTCAGTCAGCAACCAGTGGGAGTAGTGGTGGTGCGGTCACTCTCTGCTTTAAGTCCAACGCTGCAAGAAGATGGAGTAGTCTCTAAAGGACTACGACTGCGTCATGGACTCCATAAATAATGTTGAACCGAGCTGAATGTCATTGAGGGGATGGTAACTGATACTGTATAATTGCAGGGATAAAAGCTTGAAGGGCACTGCAGTCTAATTTGTTTAAGATTTTAGGCCCTCTGTCCAAAATGGAATCGTTCCCAGGTTACGTCCCAAATGGCACCCTATTCCCTATGTAGTGCACTACTCTTTACCAGAGCCCATGAAAAGTAGTGCACTATATAAGAATTTAGGTGCCATTTGGGATGTATACACAGTGCTGCCAAACCCTTTGTAGGATTTATCAGATTACCATGCATCTCCTGAGGCCTTATCTAAGTGCTCTGGACATTTATTAATAGTATAACAGGAGAATAGAATGAGATGCATCCAAACAGCCATAAATGTACACGTTTTTAATGCCCAACATCCACTGCTGGAGTTTTAGTTATGTGATTTCTGCGGCAGGTCTTTGAATTGACTGATGAGGCATTTTACACCAGCCTGGCTATACAGCATCTGCCATTTCTCAAACTCTGGTTTACATAAGAATTATGTAATATCTCCTGCTGCTGCTTCCCACTCTCTGCTGTGTTTATGTGAAAGGTCTCACTTGGCTTCCCACTCTCTCTTCCTCTCACTCTCTCGCCCACCTCCTCTCTCTCTCTCTCTCTCCCTCTCACTCTCATTCTCTCTCCCCGTTTCTCACTCACTCACTTTCTCTCTCTCACACACTCACTTTCTCTCACTCACACTCTCACGTTCTCTCACTCACACACTCACGTTCTCTCACTCACACACTCACATTCTCTCACTCACACACTCACTTTCTCTCACTCACACACTCACTTTCTCTCACTCACATTCTCTCACACACTCACATTCTCTCAGTCACACACTCACTTTCTCTCACTCACACACTCACTTTCTCTCACTCACGTTCTCTCTCTCACACTCTCACTTTCTCTCACTCACATTCTCTCACTCACACACTCACTTTCTCTCTCTCACACAATCACTTTCTCTCACTCACATTCTCTCACTCACACTCACTTTCTCTCATTCACACACTCACTTTCTCTCACTCACTCACTTTCTCTCTCTCACACTCACTCACACACTCACTTTCTCTCACTCACACACTCATTTTCTCTCACTCACACACTCACATTCTCTCACTCACACACTCACTTTCTCTCACTCACACACTCACATTCTCTCACTCACTCACACACTCACTTTCTCTCACCCACTCACTTTCTCTCACCCACACACTCACATTCTCTCACTCACACACTCACTTTCTCTCACTCACACACTCACATTCTCTCACTCACACACTCACTTTCTCTCTCTCACACACTCACTTTCTCTCACTCACATTCTCTCACTCACACTCACTTTCTGTCATTCACACACTCACTTTCTCTCACTCACTCACTTTCTCTCTCTCACACTCACTCACACACTCACATTCTCTCACTCACACACTCACTTTCTCTCACTCACACACTCACATTCTCTCACTCACACACTCACTTTCTCTCTCTCACACACTCACTTTCTCTCACTCACATTCTCTCACTCACACTCACTTTCTGTCATTCACACACTCACTTTCTCTCACTCACTCACTTTCTCTCTCTCACACTCACTCACACACTCACTTTCTCTCACTCACACACTCATTTTCTTTCACTCACACACTCACATTCTCTCACTCACACACTCACATTCTCTCGCTCACTCTCTCTCTCTCTCTCTCTCTCTCTCTTCCCCCCCTCTCACTCTCTCGCTCTCTCTCTCTCTCTCTCTCTCTCTCTCTCTCTCTCTCTCTCTCATAATGCCATTTGGGACACTGACTCTCTCCATAGGGATAGGGGTAGTGGTGGTGTGGTGTTTGAAAGAAAGGGTGTGGTGGGGTCTGCAGGGGCAGGAAACCCCCTTTTCATTCTCTTGATTAGAGACTTTTTTATTTTCATCCGCAAATGATGTTTTCTCACGTTAATGGAGGGAAGGGGTTACGTAAGCAAGTTATTGGCTGTGCCACCTATCAAATCTGGCAACCCCAGGGGGGGGTTATGTAACTGATACTACGGACACAGACAGGATATGGAGTAACCTAGTTGCCTCTGTTCAGGCCACTGACAACCTTATAGACCTGAGTCCTGCAGACATTTTTAAGGACGCCCCAATATGTGAAGAGGATGTGCCTCTGTTCAATGTTTCCAACAGTGCATGTTTTCTGTCATCTATGAGCCATAGGCTGGCAACTGAATCAAGCATTATGCTTGTTGTTGGCTACATATGCAACGCTCAAATTTGGTAAGAATAATAGAATAACCATTCATGTTATGGTGGCGCATCACTTGTCTCCTCTGTTTGAGCTAGTGGCACAGAATAGCAAGACTGCCATCTGGTGGTAAGAAAGGAAGAGGCACTTCCCCATCATGAATATGAGCTACTGCATTGTCAGTCTGTGTTGGCATGCATGTCCTTGGAGGTGAAGTTATGTGAATAGGTACTAACCTATAGGACTCAAAATGAAAAGAGAAAAGGTTTTGCTTATGTTGTAGTGTTGTAATAGATTGTTTTTATGTTAATAGAATGCTCATTCAAGCCCACGAACTGCATAGAATCACATTATGTTCCAAACAGTTGTTCATCCTTTTAGGGTAATATATCCAGGAGTGACCTTGTCTTGTTTACCTGAGGGGAAAATGTAAGATGGATGCCTGTATAATCTCCTGCATTCACCCGTCCTGTCAGGAGGGGAGGCATTACAAAGCAGTGCCCTCTGTTACGAGCAGAGCAGTCTTTGTCTTCAGGCACCCACTCTCTTAGGATTGTTCCCAAATGGCACCCTATTCCCTATATAGTGCACTATTTTGGATCAGAGCCCAATGGGTCAAGGCTCAAAAGTAGTGCACTGTGTAGAGAATAGGGTGCCATTTGGGATGCGCACTCAGTGATTAAATGAGAACGTCTGCAGGACAGACAGTGGGGCTGAGACCTGCCAAGTCGCTTTGTACTTTCCTCAGGGGAATAGACAATGATATCATTGTATCTGAATCCTCTGTGTTGTTTTTGTTTTTTTGTCACTGTGAATCATTACTTTACATTTCTGATAAATAGTGGTGTGTTGGTATTATCATTAAACCTTAAAGTCTTGGTACATTACAGGAGACCTAAAGTAGTGTAGTATAGTCTAGTTTAGACTATACTACACTACTCGGCATGGCCGATTAATTAGGGCCGATTTCAAGTTTTCATAACAATCGGTAATCTGCCTTTTTGGACGCCGAATATGGCCGATAACATTGCAATCCACGAGGAAACTGCGTGGCAGGCTGACCACCTGTTACGCCAGTGCAGCATCAAAAGGACCTTGTGGCTGCAAGGAGCCAAGGTAAGTTGCTAGCTAGCATTAAACTTAAACTTAAATAAAAAACAATCAATCTTCACATAATCACTATATTACTTGGTTAACTAGCTTGATGTTACTTGGTTAACTAGCTTGATATTACTTGGTTAACTAGCTTGATATTACTTGGTTAACTAGCTTGATATTACTAGGTTAACTAGCTTGATATTACTAGGTTAACTAGCTTGATATTACTTGGTTAACTAGCTTGATATTACTAGGTTAACTAGCTTGATATTACTAGGTTAACTAGCTTGATATTACTAGGTTAACCAGCTTGATATTACTAGGTTAACCATCTTGATATTACTTGGTTAACTAGCTTGATATTACTTGGTTAACTAGCTTGATATTACTAGGTTAACTAGCTTGATATTACTTGGTTAACTAGCTTGATATTACTAGGTTAACTAGCTTGATGTTACTAGGTTAACTAGCTTGATGTTACTAGGTTAACTAGCTTGATGTTACTAGGTTAACTAGCTTGATATTACTAGGTTAACTAGCTTGATATTACTAGGTTAACTAGCTTGATATTACTTGGTTAACTAGCTTGATGTTACTAGGTTAACTAGCTTGTCCTGCGTTGCATATAATCAAAGCGGTGCCTGTTAATTTACCATCGAATCACAGCCTACTTCAACTTCGCCAAACAGGTGATGATTTAACAAAAGCACATTCGCGAAAAAAAGCACAATCGTTGCACAAAGGTACCGAAACATTAACATCAATGCCTTTCTTAAAATCAATACACAGAAGTATATATTTTTAAACCTGCATATTTAGTTAAAATAAATGCATGTTAGCAGGCAATATTAACTAGGGAAATTGTGTCACTGCTCTTGTGTTCAGTGCAAGCAGAGTCAGGGTATATGCAGCAGTTTGGGCCGCCTGGCTCGTTGCGAACTGTGCGAAGACCATTTCTTCCTAACAAAGATGTAATTAACGTAATTAATTTGCCAGAATTGTACATAATTATGACATAACATTGAAGGTTGTGCAATGTAACAGGAATATTTAGACTTAGGGATGCCACCCATTAGATAAAATACGGAACGGTTCCGTATTTCACTGAAAGAAAAAACGTTTTGTTTTCAAAATGATAGTTTCCGGGTTTGACCAGATTGACCAAAGGCATGTATTTCTGTGTGTTTATTATAATTAAGTCTATGATTTGATATTTGATAGAGCAGTCTGACTGAGTGGTGGTAGGCAGCAGCAGGCTCGTAAGCATTCATTCAAACAGCACTTTACTGCGTTTGCCAGTAGCTCTTAGCAATGCTTGAAGCACAGCGCTGTTTATTAAAGTGCCTATAAGAACATCCAATAGTCAAAGGTATATGAAATACGAATGGTATAGAGAGAAATAGTCGTCGCGTCATAATTCCTATAAAAGCTAAAACCTAAAACTTCTTAACTGGGAATACTGAAGACTCATGTTAAAAGGAACCACAAGCTATCATTGTGAGAACAAAAAGCTTAGCTTTTTTTCATGGCACATATTGCACTTTTACTTTCTTCTCCAACACTGTGGTTATGCATTATTTATTTTTTTATTTGACCTTTATTTAACGAGGCAAGTCAGTCAAAAGAACACATTCTTATTTTCAATGATGGCCTAGGAACAGTGGGTTAACTGCCTGTTCAGGGGCAGAACGACAGATATGTACCTTGTCAACTCAGGGATTTGAACTTGCAACCTTCCGGTTACTAGTCCAACGCTCTAAGCACTAGGCTACCCTGAACATGTTTCTTTATTTATTTGAGCCAAAATTGATTTTATTTATGTATTATATTAAGTTAAAATATAAAAGTGTTCATTCAATATTGTTGTAATTGTCATTACGACAAATATATATATAAAAATCGGCCGATTAATCGGTATCGGCTTTTTTTGGTCCTCCAATTATCGGTATCGGCGTTGAAAAATCATAAACAGTCGACCTCTAGTCTAGTCTAGTATACACTCTTAAAAATGTTGGGTTAAAAACAACTAAGTGCTTGGTAAATAGTGGACCAAACACATATTGGGATTTATTTGATTTTTTAAAAACTTTTTCTCACAGCATCAACACCCAACTTGAAAAAAATCTATGAGTTGTTTGTGACCAAACTGCCAACTTGGGATGTTTTTAACACAGAATTTTTTGGAGTTGTATATACTGAACGAAAATATAAACGCAACATGGAAAGTGTTGGTCCCATGTTTCATGAGCTGAAATAAAAGATCCCAGAAATGTTCAATACGTGCAAAAACTTGTTCCTCTCAAATTTTGTGTACAAATTTGTTTACATCCCTGTTAGTGAGCATATCTCATTTGCCAAGATAATCCATCCACCTGACAGGTGTGTCATATCAAGAAGCTGATTAAACAGCATAATCATTTCACAGGTGCACCTTGTGCTAGGGACAATAAAAGGCCACTCAAAAATGTTGTCACACAACACAATGCCACAGCTGACTCAAGTTTTGAGGGAGCGGGTAATTGGCATGCTGACTGCACGAATGTCCACCAGAGCCGTTGCCAGAGAAGTGAATGTTTATTTCACTACCGTAAGCCGCCTCCGATGTTGTTTTAGAGAATTTGGCAGTACGTCCAACCGCCCTCACAACAACAGACCACGTGTAACCATGGCCCAGGACCTCCACATCCGGCTTCTTCACCTGCGGAATCATCTGAGACCAGCCACCCGGACAGCTGATGAATCTGAGTTGTATTTTTGTCTGCAATAAAGCCTGTTTGTGGGGAAAAACACATTCTGATTGGCTGGGCCTGGCTGGCACCCCAGTGGGATGCCTTGGCTCACAAGTGGGTGGGCCTATGTTTAGATTAGGGCTTAATTTATTTATTTCAATTGACCGATTTCCTTATATGAACTCTAACTCAGTAAAATCGTTGAATGTTGCGTTTATATTTTTGTTCAGTATCGTAAAGTATACTGTGGTATAGTACCTATTAGGTCCATGTCCCTGAAAGATCTCTGTACCCTCACAGCACTACTCATTTACATGTGTTCTCATTCAGATAGTACAGATTTTTGTTGTAGAGCGGTGTATCACGGCCCACAGCTATTTGTCATGGTAGCTGCGTAAGGAACGAGTGAGTGATGATCACTTCTGATACAATGGGATGGTAGTCCCCCTCCCATTGCCTCTGTGAAAGGTCTCTGCCTGTAATGATGCTCCTCCATCAAAACAGTGACGCCTGTCACACCTACCCCAGAATGAGGCATTGATGTGACACTCCGATTTATCAAGGCAGAGAGGAAAGAATGTGCCATATTTTTTGTTTTTTTTCTAACTAGTGGGCTCTAAAAAAAGTTCCCGCTTGCCCAGATAGGAGATGAATATATATATTGATTCATTACGGTACATATGAAAGCATCACTGGAGGCTATCTGTAAATACTGTAAGAGCCTGTTCCCTTCCCAAATGATGGGCCTATGGACTCTGGTCAAAAATAGTCCACTATATAGGGTAACAGTTGGGACGCACACTCTGCTTTGTTTGGTCAAACTGGCCTTGCCTGGCCTCGAGAGTACGGGGTTTGCCCTCTTGTCCGAGCTCAGCTCTCTAGCCGACAATCTGACAGTAGACGCCACGCTACGATTGTACTTGTGACAAATAGCTCTCTGGAACCTGTGGCGCGTACTAGATGGAGCAGAGAGAGGAGAGCAGCATGAACAAGGAGAGGGGAGCGTCTCTACTGGCACCCCTTTCCCGTATATAGGGCTCCTGTTAAAAGTAGTGCACTACATAGGGAATAGGGTGCCGTTCGGAACGCAGCATATAATAGCAGCAGCAGCGGAGGGCAGGAGAGAGAGACACCGTCAGCGGCTGCCCTTGCCCCGTGGAGCGGTGGTGAGGACACTGCCGTCTGTTTTAGTCACAGCACAGCAGATGCCAGAGTATCAATGTCATCTCTGCATACAATTAATGCCTTAAAGGGATACGTCGGGATTTAGCAACGAGACCCTTTATCTACTTCTCCTGAGTCGGATGAACTCGCGGACACCATTTTTATGTCTGTGTTCAGTATGAAGGAAGTTAGAGGTACTTTCGTGAGCCAAGGCTAACTAGCATTAAAGGCAATGACTGGAAGTCTATGGGTATCTGCTAGCATGCTAGCAGATACCCATAGACCCCCAGTCACTTGGCAAACGCTAGTTAGCAACTTCCTTTAAACTGCACACAATGCTTCAATGCCAAAATCCTGAAGTATCCCTTTTAAGCCTGTATTAGCGGGATCAAACGGAGAGCCACATTGTGCTATAAGGACGACAGCCATTGAAATGACTCAAACTTTCCTCGGTAGAGAGGAAAAAACACTGAGGTTGCTGTGGAGTGTTGGAAGAAATGCTGCTGCTTACCCAATGCAGCTTATGATGTAAACAGCACAGCTCTCCCCGGGAGAGGGAAAGTACTCATAAATACCAGCCTTTGAGACACCGAAAAGGAGAGGATTCCAATCAGTAAGAGTGAGATAGGGGGAGAGAGAGAGAGAGAGAGAGAGAGAGAGAGAGAGAGAGAGAGAGAGAGTGAGAACAAAAAGGAGAGCGTGAGAGACAGACCGAGGAAGTGAGAAATAATGAAATAAAGTTGGTTTTGTCGGGAGGGAGAAAGGGAGAGAGCGTGAGGGTAAAGCCTATGTTCTAAGCCAGTAGTGCCAGTGGCCAATTGAAATTCAGACTGTGTATCATCCATCCCTGTGTACTCAGACAACAGCACCTGCTCTTCAATGCAGCGAGGAGACAATGGTAAAGATAGGACAGCCAGTCTCTCTCACACTCCTCTATCCTTCTGTAATACCCCTCTCCTCTCTACACTGAGAGAGGAGGTGACTGAGAGACATTACACACCCTTGCAAGGAGAGAGAGCGGTGGGAAGGGATGGTAGGGTGAGCGAAGGGGCGGAGAGATGGAAGGCTTGATTGCAGCAGAGACACAGCAGTGAGTACATTAAGTTCTGGATTCAATCATCTGTTAGGCTGAGTGCACTGGGCAGGGCAAGGCAAAGAGCAGGAGAGACAAGGGGTGGGGCGCGGAGGAGAAGAGGGGAGGAGAGGAGAGGGGGAAAGAGAGGCGATGAAGCCAGTGTTCCACTCAGCACTCAGACATGACTGAGCCAGGGACCACAGGGAGAGAGAGAGAGAGAGAGAGTTCTGCTACTGCTGCTTCTCTCTGCACCAGACACAGACACAACCAGACACAGTCTCTCTTCTCACCAGCTAGCCCAGCAGCCAGATATCTGTCTGAGCCTCTGCCCTACCTTGCATGACCTCTGTTTTCCAGCAACACACTTTCTTCAGAAGAAAAGGAAGATTAGTGTCCGTCCATCTGACTGAACCCAAGGTGGAGGCAGAGAGAGAGAGAAGAGGCGTGGCGTAAGCGGCGAGGGCAACGCCCCCCCCCCCCCTACTGGAAGGACAGTGGTAGCTCCGCCTCCACTTCTGAGTCAGGACCCCTCTGCACTGTGTGTCCCCCAGGCGCCTCTACAGGACAAGACGGTAGACACACACACACACACACATGAGGAGCTGAACCAGAACCAAGGGCGCCAGCCAGACAGCCAGACAGCCGGTCAATCAGGCAGACAGCCACCGTACGGAGCTGAACAGCAGCAGTACTGCAGAGGATTTGGTTGAAAGCTAAATAGAGGAGCAGCCCCGCGGTGCTGAAGAGGATAAGGATTTGGGTTGGGGTAACAGGCAGTGCTGTAAAAGACCTGCGCCTCACTCAGAGGCACTCTACTCTCTTGGCCTCTGCTGCGCTGTGGGACATGGGGGCGGGCTGGAGGGCTGAGGCGGCACTGGAGTCAAATTCGCTGTGGAAACTGCCCTGCCGAGAGTTAGATTAGATAGTGCTTGGGTCTGACTGTGAGGATCTGATTGCACGTGTGGAGGGGGAGGGGGGGGGGGGGGGGGCTCGGCGTGGATACGGCTCTCTCCTTCTACTCCGTCTCCTGCCTCCTGCCTTCGTTCCCATTCTCCCTTCCATCCTCCTCCCCCCCTCCTCTCCCCCCTCCCCCCCTGCGGGCCGAGTGTTTAGCCATGGACCGAGGCTGAGTGGATGCTGCTGCCTGACAGGGTGTCTGTGAGGCGGCTGCCGTCTGTTCCTGAACCCCCCCTGATCCCCCTTCATGCCGTGCTGTGGGCTGGGCCATCGCCGGAGAGCACAGCTTCCATACGTGAGTCTGTTGCCTAATTCTATCAATTTAGCACCGAGAAGAGATTTTAATAGAGGGAGAAGGGAGAGGGAGAAAGTGTAATTGCTTTTTCCACTGAGAGGGCAAACAGAGGCGTCAGGTATTAGTCTTAGTAATGTTGTACTGTGTTCAACACCGCATACGCTAAGAAAGCATTTCCGTTAATGATTCCTTCTAGGAATACCTGTAGCTCGTTCAAAGTCGTGTGTGTGTGTGTGTGTGTGTTAAATCAAATCAAAGTTTATTGGTTGCGTACACAGTTTAAAAGATGTTATCGAGGGTGTAGCGAAATGCTTATGTTACTAGCTCCTAACAACGCAGTAAAATGTCCAACCAGAACACAAATAATATATCCCCCCCCCCAAAAAAAATAAATCTTATCAAGAAATGTTTTAAATGTCAGAAGGAATCCAATTAACCCAAATAGCACTGTAACAGTAATCCAACTGCAATCTATACATATATACACCAGAAGAATTGACACAAGATATACTCAGAATGATAGGTACAGCACTAGATATTAGAGTGGGCTATATCATGAATCCAGTATGTAAATAAATATGTGGTGTGAATAAACAGTGCAACTAAAATGGGTATAGTAATAGAAATAATAGAATGAGCTATGTCGAGAATACGGTATTTAAATACACAGTACATTTGGAAGAATTTAGCTTCCGGACTTGAGTCTGGAATATAAATGATTTAAAAAAAAAAGGTAGTAAAAATGTTTTATTGTCACATACACCGGATAGGTGCAGTGAAATGTTTTTTTGTTTGTTTCTACCATAGTAGTACGGCGTCCCTAGAGCAAATGAGGGATAAGTGCCTAGCTCAAGGGCACATTGACAGATTTTTCACCTTGTCAGTTCGGGTATTTGAACCAGGGACCTTTCGGTTACTGGCCCAACACTAACTGCTAAATATGTATGTGAAGGGTGTGTATGGACAGTGTGTGTGTGTGCGCGCGCGTGCGTACATTCCTGTATGCATGCAGGCACGTGCAAATGTTTGAGTGTGTGTATATATAATAAATTAAAATAGGATGCTTCATTTTCACATACACCAGATAGTATGTGCATGTATGCCTGAGAGAGTGAACACAGCAACAAGCGCACGCACGCACGCACGCGCGTGCACGCACACACACACACACACACACACTTTCTCTCTCTCTCTCTCTCTCTCTCTCTCTGTTTATCTGCAAGCTTAATTGTTTCTCTGTTCCGGCTGCACCCTCCCTGAGACTGCAGGGTCTTGCTGCGAGAAATCTTAGCGCTCGACTCTTAGCGGACTGCCAAGCTTTCGACCCATCCAGCCAGCCACACTAGGAGGCAGCTAATGCATCTTTTATTTAATGTTTATTTTGGGGATTGGACAGGGAGAGCTGAGGATGTCGTCAGTGGGTGGCATAGAGCGGTGTCCTCAGACTCCGCGCTGCAGACGCCGGACACATCCCACTGGGCACAAACGTCAGTTCAACGTCCAGTTTTGATTTACATTTGGTTCTGTTTATTCGTGCCCGGTTATAGACTGAAGAGATAGAAGTCTCTTGGCTGGCTCTGCACTCTCTCTCCCTGCAGTGTACTGTGAAACAGTAGCTACTGTTTCACACGCACACGCACACACACACACACACACACACACACACTACATAACACAGGGACTGCTGTCACCACTAGATGTCCCTGTAACCCCTTTCAGATCAGATGTTACGCACTCGCACACACACACACACACACACACACACACACACACACACACACACACACACACACACACACACACACACACACACACACACACACACATTTTACACATGCACCCAGCAACGCAGATTTTATGGTACTATAACCAACTCATGATGCATTAGTGCAGGAGTGTTTTCATCAGGTTCACCTTTGTATGAATTATGATGTCACCCCAGATCTCAATTATGATGTCACCCCCAGATTATGATGTCACCCCCCACAGAGCTTGGTTGTTAATGTGTACAGAATGTTCTCAGATTTGGCCTGTAGTTTGATATCATTCCATTATGACGTTTCGCTGGTCTAAATCAAAGCCAGCCATAACTAAATGCTTACAGTAGATGCAGGTTTTTTTCTGGATCAAAATGGGGCTTAGGTGGTGGGTGTGACAAGAGCGTGGCTATGGGCGTGGCCAATGGAGTGGTCGCTGATTGAACATTTCAGAGGCCCTCCCGTTGGCCGCAGTGACAACATTTGTCTGTTTTAAAACTAATTTCCTGTAATTCTACTCATTTTCCATGTAGTGGAGATACCATTGTGCAGTTTGATAGCAAAATTCCTGCAATTCTACAGATTTTCTCATGGGGCTAAGAGAAAATGTGCAGTTTTAAAGCTACACTGAACAAAAATAAAAACTCAACATGTAAAGTGTTAGTCCCATGTTTTTCATACGAACAATTTGGGCACAAATTTGTTTACACCCCTGTTAATGAGCATTTCTCCTTTGCCAAGATAATCCATCCACCTGACAGGTGTGGCATATCAAGAAGCTGATTAAACAGCATGATTATTACACAGGTGCACCTTGTGCTGGGGACGATAAAAGGCCTCTCTCAAATGTGCAGCTTTGTCACACAACACAATGCCACAGCTGTCTCTAGTTTTGACGGAGCGTGTAATTGTTATGCTGACTGCAGGAATGTCCATCAGAGCTGTTGCCAGAGAATTTCTCTACCATAACGTCGTTTTAGAGAATTCGGAAGTACGTCCAACTGGCCACACAACCACAGACCACGTGTAACCAGGCCATCCCAGGACCTCCACATCCGGCTTCTTCACCTGCGGGATCCTCTGAGGCCAGCCACCCAGACAGCTCATGAAACTGTGGGTCTGCACAACCGAAGAATTGCTGCACAAACTGTCAGTAACCGTCTCAGGGAAGCTCATCTGCATGCTCGTCGTCCTCACCAAGGTCTTGACCTGACTGCAGTTTAGCGTCATAACCAACTTTAGTTGGAAAATGCACACCTTCGATGGCCACTGGCACGCTGGCACAGTTGAAATCTTCCTGATTTCAACTGTACCTGGCACATAGAAGACAGCATGTATGGTGTCGTGTGGGCGAGCGGTTTGCTGATGTCAACGTTGTGAACAGCGTGCCCCATGGTGTCGGTGTGGTTATGGTGTGGACAGACATAAGCTACTGACAACGAACACAACTGCATTTTATCGATGGCAATTTGAATGCACATAGAAACCGTGACGAGTTCCTGAGGCCCACTGTCGTGCCATCTATCCGCCACCATCACCTCATGTTTCAGCATGATAATGCACGGGCCCATGTCGCAAGGATCTGTACACCATTCCTGGAAGCTGAAAATGTCCAAGTTCTTCCATGTTCTGCGTACCCGCCAGACATGTCACCCACTGAGCATGTTTGGGATGCTCTGGATTGATGTGGGACAACATTCCACAGGCCACAATCAACAGCCGGATCAACTCTATGCGAAGGAGATGTGTCGCGCTGCATGAAGCAAATGGTGGTCAAACCAGATACTGACTGTTTTTTTTATCTACACCCCTATCTTCGTTTTAAAGATATCTGTATTCCCAGTGATGTGACATCCATAGATTAGGGCCTAATTTATTTATTTCAATTGGTTGATTTCCTTATATGAACTGTAAGTCAGTCAAATCTTTGACCAAATCAAATCACATTTTATTGGTTACATACCATACGCCTATTTAGCAGATGTTATTGCATGTGTAGCGAAATGCTTGTAACATAGTTGTGTTTACATTTTTGTTTAGTGTCATTTCCTGGTATTCTAAATGTTATTCTAAATGTTGTGCCATGGCTTATGCTATCTGAATGGCTCAAACATCAAACTTGCAGTGAAGCAGCTCAACATCTACATCACATTAGACGTCTGATAGACTCCCATCCAGAGGGACACACAGATGCAACCAGGGCCAATGCCCCGCTCAAGGGTACGTCGACAGATCTCCCACAGGGTCAAAACCGAACCAGCGACCCATCAGCCCCAAGAGCTGCCCCTCAACCATCCGAGATCCCCCACCCACCCACACACACTGTCGTCACCCCCCCTCCCCCAAGAAAAATAAAATAATTCCATCCCCCAATTCACCAACAACCAACAAAATGAACAAAAGAGAAAAAAAGAGAAAGACAAAGGAAAACAGAAAACAATAATGCAAAAAACAAAAGACAACAAAAATCATAACAGCACGGCTGTTTGGACATAAGCAGCCCGAAAAAACCCTGAGATACATAGTCTTTGTCCCAAATGACACCCTATTCCCTATTTAGAATAATTTAGTCACTACATAGTATAGGTATAATGTGGGATGAAGCCATAGAGGTTGTACATACATTTCTATGGATAAATGACACTAGTCCAATCAGCATAAAACACATGAATTATGCTGCCAGTACAGCTGTTATAGCTACTACTATGTCAGACTACTTAAGTCTTTTAGCTGACATAATGGTTGTAAATTATCAACTGTGATGACGACAACAACAAAAAATCCTCATTTACCGCTCTTCCACAGCGGTTTCTGTTTAAGTCTAGGACCTCTATACCAGGCGGTGTCAGAGGGAAGCCCTAAAAATTGCCAAAGACTCCAGCCACCCCAGTCATAGACTGTTCTCTCTGCTACCTCACGGCAAGCGGTACCGGAGCGCCAAGTCAAGGTCCAAAAAGCTTCCTAACAGCTTCTACCCCCAAGCCATAAGACTCCTGAACAGCTCATCAAATGTCTACCCGGACCTGTTTATATCCATGCATTGTCACTTTACCTCTACCTACAGTACATGTACATATTACCTCAATTGCCTCCACACATTGACTCTATACCGGTAACCCCTGTATATAGCCTCGCTACTGTTATTTTATTGTTGCTCCTTAATTATTTGTTATTTTAAAAATGTTCTTCTTTATTTTTATTATTTTTATTAAATGTTTTATTTGTATTTTTTTACCGTAGTTTATTTTAGTAAAGACATTCTTAACACTTATCTTTCTTAAAACTGCACTGTTGGTTAAGGGCTTGTAGGTAAGCATTTCACTGTAACGTTGACCTACGCCTGTTGTATTTGGCACCTTTCAACAAATACAATTGGATTTGATTTGAAGTCACTTTGGCCATGTCTGCCCGGGACGCACACTCATGTTGCCGTGGTCTGGATTAACACTTACAAAAGAGCGGATTTATAATCTGAATGATGAGTGGATTAGTGCAGGGCTGCAGGCTGCAGGGGTTAGGCTTACTGCCCCTGTGCAGCTGGAGAGATGGCTGTTGTTCTACTCACGACACGGCATGCTGGACACTCTGAGCAGGGACCAAGAGCTCTCTGCGTGTGGGATGCTTTTGAAAATGCAGAAAGACGTTCTTTGTGGAAGAGTGACATGAATAAAGCATGTATGGATTTGTATTTTTGTGTATATATGGCTATTTTACTACTGTAGACTACAGTATATGGTGTGGTAAGAGCCCAAGCATGTTCAAGTGATTCTAGCTGCCTTTTGAACTTCCGAGACTGCTTCCTTCCGTGACACACCGCTCTTTCTATGTCACTCCTCTCACATGTTTCCAATATGGAGGCCCAAACCGCCGTTTTACGTCCGAAATGGGGCGGTACACAATTACGCTTGCGTTGGAATTTGGAGCGCAAAATGGGAGACCTTGCCTGGATGGGACTCTTGTCTGACACTGACAAGTTGCAGACGGAAGGGCCAGGGCGGTCTTAGACACTCTGCACGGAAACGGGGCTAATTGAAGACAGCAGGCCCGGTCAAACTCCCTTTATTTTGTTTGCTTTTCCTGGTTCCCGTTACGCAACAGGACCGGAGAGTAGTGCATTTGTAGCAGCGGAGGCTGCTGAGGGGAGGACGGCTCACAATAACATCTGGAACGGAGCGAATGGAATGATACCATTCCTCCGCTCCAGCCGTTACCACAAGCCCGTCCTCCACCAATTAAGGTGCTCCCAACCTCCTGTGATTTGTAGCCTGTTGCACGAGTTTAGCAACACAGTGAGTGTAGTAGCAGCAACAGAGTAGACACAACTCCATAGGGGCAGTTTCCCGGACACGGATGAAGCCTAGTCCTGAACTAAAAAACATTCTCCATTGAAAGTTCTTATTTTTCCAGGGCTAGGCTCAATCTGTGTCTGGGACACCACCCCTTACTGTCTTTGCAGTGTGAGGTGTTTAGTACTGTAGGTGGTTTGGTGTGTGTGTGCTTGTGCCTTTTAAGAGTATGCAAGGTCAGCGGTTGCGCAAGCTGTTTGATCATGATGTATTGCTATTCAATGCACTACTCTATGTGTGTCCATGTCAGTATAGAATCTATCTACTCACTGTCCACTCCTGGAGGAAATCCAGTGTTTCTTCACTTTTTAAGAGGTTATACTAAAACGATGCAGTAATTTTCTTCAAAGTATGTCACATTGGCTGGGTATGTGATGAAAGTGAACCTAATAAAGAGTGAGACACGAGACAAGCGTCAGAGCATTTCATGGAATACTTTATTTTTCCCTGAAACATAAAGTTGAGCTGCTAGTGGTGAGATAATCTCCCCTGACGAATGTGTGACCTGGAATTCCCAGTTTTCCACGCGTTAGGATGAGAGCCCAGAGCCGGAACGTCGGGCCAGAGCAGACACTTTGTATGGAGCTGGGTTTCCTTGGCAATGGATGAACGTTCCTCCACTTTTCCCAAGAGTGGTAGGGAAACGTCCGGAAAAATGGGATGGCTAATTGACCACAGAAGAAGACCCCAGGAATATCTCAGTTTCACGCAGGATTTTACAGGCTTTTCACATAATCTGTCATCTCTACCCTCGGAGTAGTGGAAACTGTGATATACGTCTGCGGAGGCCTTGTGTATGTATCGTAACTCACTGGTCTGGAAACACTGATCTCAATGAGACCCAGTGGTGGGTGTGATCAGAGACAGATCTGTAGGGAGTTAGGTACTGCTGTTTAAAAACACTCACCGGGCTGGGTTGTATACATTAGTGCACACAGCAGCAAAAATGTTTGGGAAAAAAAGGTATATTCTTTTCTTATTTGAGAAATTCAGGATAGCCCCCCTCCCCTCCCCCTGTTTTGGCAGAAGAGAGGAGGGGCTATCCTGGAAATAGTGAAGATGGTGGAGTGGCACCACTCTCCTTCAGCTCGTCCTTCACTACTGTAGATTGATGCTTAAGATCTTCACTTGTGTAACAGCATACTGGTGGTGTCTGGTCAGGCTCCTATCAAAATACAGCTTTCCTCTCTTTCTTATATCATTATCAACTCATCCTTAAATGGATTCTCCTTAGAAAAAAAATGAAGAATATAGTCACAAGTGCTTGTCGTCATTTATATTTGTGTGTATGCACTACATTTTCAGTTCTGTGAGTTCTGCAGTAGGGTTGCAAAATTCCCATAAATTCCCCCAAAAATCCCAGGTATTCCACAAATCCTGATTGGAATATTCCCGGAATCAAGACGGAATAAAAAAGGAAATCCGGAATCCTCTAACCATGATTTCTGGAAAACCTGAATTTTGGACAAATTACCGGAATGTTGCAATCCTACATCCATGACATGCTTGTTGGTTGGTAATATATGATTAATATGCAGTTCTTTTCATCACCCAATTCATTTCAGTCATGTCTCTGACTACTGACACATGTTAGGCTGGATTGGTGCTGTCACCAGAAAGAGCAAACTAAGAGCAAATGCTATCTGACACATTATTTTCATTAACCGTAGGCTATTTTCCAGCATGATAATGACATCCAAACAGAGCTGATGGGCAAGATAAATATCTACAATAAATACTCATTCCCCTTTAGTATTGGGTGCGAATGAAGAACCTCTGTGTCAAATCTGAATACAGTCGGATATAGGAAGGAAATGTGTGATGACTTTCTTCAGACAAAATAGAGGTGTATACGCTCTTAGAAAAAATAAAGAGTTCCAAAAGGGTTCTTCGCCTGTCCACATAGGAGAACCTCATCTGGTTCCAAGTAACAGTAGCACCCTTTTTGGTTCCAGGTAGAACTTTTTGAGGTTCCATGTAGATCCCTCTGTGGAAAGAGTTCTACATGGAACTCAAAAGGGTTCTTCTACCTGGAACCAAAAAAGGGTTCATCAAAGATTTCTCAGAGTAACCCTTTTAGGTTCTAGATAGCACCTTTATTTATGAGAGTGCACTTATGTGTTGATCAAATGCCTGGAAGATCATGGAGGCTCCACTGTTCCATTGCTCCACCTTGATACTCATATTTGTTCAATCAAGTCAGTACCGGAACAGTGCAAAGTACATACAGTATTCAGATCCCAATTCCAATTTCAGAGCTGTATTAAATCCACAGTTGAATTCCATTTCATGCCATCTACACTGACTCCTCCACTGTATACGACCCTCTGGCTTGTGCGTCGACGGCCTATATAGCCCATCTCTATAAAACACACAGAGAAATGGCCCATCATCAAGGTACCATTACGCACTTAGGGAGCGCCAGGCACGGCCCATGCCAATTTAATAACGGGCACCTCAGACCGCCTGCGCATCCACACTAAGTCAGGCGTCTCGTAAAAAAGGGAACAGATGCTTCTTAGCATCCAATTAAGAGTGGGGATGCAGAAGACTCCCTCTTCTCCTTCTCTTCCCTCTCCTCCGCGCACCAGGAGACGGTCATTAGCCCATATGGATACTTGAGCACAGTTAATTCGAGTGACAGACGTTAGAATTGTATTAGGGCTACATAAAATGTTACGTAAAGGCTACCATTAATTCTGAACCTGAACCTGTTAATTGTTTGTTAATGATTATGTAGGTCTAGGTTGTTTGGAAGGTGTGTGTGTGTGTGTGTGTGTATGTGTGTGTGTGTGTGTGTGTGTGTGTGTGTGTGTGTGTGTGTGTGTGTGTGTGTGTGTGTGTGTGTGTGTGTGTCCATGCATGCCACTGTAGAACAATTACTATCCAATATAAATTACCTACCTCAAAACGGCATCAAAACAGCAGTGATAGTTCCAAAACTAAGTCACAATCTTTTCAGTTGATCTGGATTGACATGTTGTATAAACAAATAGACAGGCGGCAAATGGAAAGAGAGGGGCAGGAGGTTGAGTGAGAGAACTTGTGAGCGTGAGAGAAGTTTATTGAGTAAGAGAAGGAGTGAAAGTGAGAGAGGCGGGCGAGATTGAGTTAGAGGGGTAAGAGTCAGTAAAAAACGGAGAGACGCCGAGATCGTGGTCAGATAGTGGGAGACTGGGTGTAATTGTGTGGATAGAGGATAGTAAAGGAAAAGGCTGAAGGGTTGGGAATGATAAGAGAAAACAGAATAAAACCTCATTCCTAGTTAGTTTACCCTCACCCCATTGGCTTGTCAGAGTACCTATCTCTGCTTGGGCGCCCTGGCAACAGGTGCCAGCCAGGCGAGAACACATACAGTACCCTAGAGAGAGGGGGGAGAGAAGGATGGAGGAAGGGGGAGAGAGAAAACGAGTTTGACGTGGGAGAGAAAGAGATGTGAGATCGAGGAGCTTCAGCAACACAGGGTAGGGTGAGGATCGACCTGAGAGAGAGGGAGAGAGAGAGAGAGAGAGAGAGAGAGAGAGAGAGAGAGAGAGAGAGGGAGGAAAAACCTAGACAGAGAATTGTCAGTAGATTTCCATAGCAAGTTACCAGGTCAGGTATTCCGGGCGGATGCTCTCTTGACTCTCTCACCCTCTGGGAGTGATGCTGATCTCTGATCTGCTTGTCTGAGGATAACTTCATAACTCCGCCCTCTGTTACCAGCAGAATCAGTGTTTTCCTCCTAATGCTTCCATAAGCCCACCCGTGGGAGCCACCGGCAAGGACCTGCTCAGCGATTGGACACTTGCTACGGTACAGCAGGAGGGCGGGTTATAAACCTGCCGGTTGGGGCGTTGCATATTCATCGCCAGCCATGAATACATAATCAGTCCAGGAGGTTACTCTGGACTACCGGGAGGAAGAAGAAGAGGAAGAAGTGGATCCAACTTTTGGAGGGAATGTCTCTACTTTCTCAGGTCTTGACAATGACGACGATTACGCTGCTTGGAGAACCGGAAAGGTGTTGACGCCTTGTTTTCTACTTGCCTTTCTTCTTCCTCTTTTCCTGTGGGTGTGTTTGCAGTGCTGCGGTCGGATGTGTCCGCCACTCCTGACAGATGTTGGAGTCGTCTAGAGCCGGGGAGGATTTTAATTTGACAGTTCGGAGGGCAGAAGACCCATGGCTGAGCTCCACCGCGGCCCCTTGGCCCTTACCCCCTGTCCCGCTCTCACCTGCCCGCCGAACTTGCTCCTACTCTGGGGCTAAGAGCATCTAAGGAGGGGCTCCTCTCTCCATCCATGCTGCCAGGCTGCTCCTGTTGCCATGCTCAAACCACCCAAGAATAAAAATGTATCCTGGGTAAGTGGCGTATGTGCAGGCGGTGCTCTGGAATGTAGGGCGTTTTCAGGGGAGGGCGGAAGGGGATGGAGGTGCTACCCTACCCATTACTTACCTCTGTGCTTTGACTTGGCGCTCTAGGCGCTCTTCAAACCCACAAACAATCACTTGTTCTACATTTGCTCTGTCAGATATCACATTGAATCATAGCAATAGGAACACATGGATATTTCAAAAGTATTTCATTGTAAATTGTGACAGAATTGATTGTCAGGAAAGTGTTGCTCATTCAGTGTTCATTCTAATAGCGGCATTTGCGAGTTTAATGTTTGTTGAGCCGTTCCCTCCCCCAAGGCAGAAGTCTACCATGTTTAAAGGTGTTCTAACACCGTCAGAAAGCAGATGATTCACGTATAGTTTTCTTCCAGAACAGGAAGTTCTTTTATTTTCCTAACCTAATTGAAAAAGCGCCTTCGCTGAAATTACATTGTTTGTATGTTAGTCCAGTTCGTTCATCGCCAGCTGTTATCTAAGCATGGAGTACTAACTACATTCATACATACTACATTCTGCAGTTGACATAGGCATTATTTCAATCTTCTAGCCCAGATTGGGGTTATGACAAAGTGACAGACAACAATAACATTTGTTTTGGGGATTTGTCAAGCATTTCTGTAATCTTCGGATTTGACTTAATCTCAAGGAGTTGATTTAAAAAAAAAAAAAAAAAAAAAAAAAAAAAACTTGAGATTCACACTGGTACCCTGGGGGTAGTTGATAGTGGCAGGACTGGAGTGCAACCTGGGATAGATAGCCGTGGTTTTAGTTTTCTCCTGAGCCATCCGATGGCTATTTCAGGGGAGGCTTTAGCGATTTAGGAATTATATAACTACTACATGCCCACTTTATGAGATCTGGCCATGCCCAACCCAGATAACAATCAATCAGTCCATTACTTTGTCTTTTCATGATAGCAATGTTTGTTGTTAAAAAATAAATAATGTTATGTCAACTTGAAAGTCAGTGACGTTGGAGATGCATGTGTGTTTGTCTGGGGAAAGCATTGTCTCCATTAGCTGATGAGTATAACCGGGAGGGACTCAGAAAGTTTACCATGAGCCCCATGATAAATAATCCAGTCATGTGATTGAAATGCCATTCTGGAAGCACAGGTTTTTTTATGTATTTTCGGTAAGCGGTAGACTACAGGTATTATTGCTTTGAGGTAGACTTTAAGTCATTTTAAAATGTTCATGTCTGCAGGACGGACAATGGGAAGGTATTGGGCGTATGCGTATACCTATTAGCGGTCGACCGATTAATCGGAATGGCCGATTAATTAGGGCCGATTTCAAGTTTTCATAACAATCGGAAATCGGTATATCTGGACACCGATTTGGCCGTTTTTTTTTGTTTTTTTTACACCTTTATTTAACTAGGCAAGTCAGTTAAGAACACATTCTTATTTTCAATGACGGCCTAGGAACGGTGGGTTAACTGCCTTGTTCAGGGGCAGAACGACAGACTTTTACCTTGTCGGCTCGGGGATTCAATCTTGCAACCTTACGGTTAACTAGTCCAACGCTCTAACCACCTGCCTTACATTGCACTCCACGAGGAGCCTGCCTGTTACGCGAATGCAGTAAGAAGCCAAGGTAAGTTGATAGCTAGCATTAAACTTAAAAAACATCAATCACTCAATCATAATACTAGTTAACTACACATGGTTGATGATATTACTAGTTTATCTAGCGTGTCCTGCGTTGTATATAATCGATGCGGTGCGCATTTGTGAAAAAGGACTGCCGTTGCTCCAAAGTCTATCTAACCATAAACATCCATGCCTTTCTTAAAATCAATACACAAGTATATATTTTTAAACCTGCATATTTAGTTATTGCCTGCTAACATGAATTTATTTTAATTAGGGAAAATGTGTCACTTCTCTTGCAACAGAGTCAGGGTATTTGCAGCAGTTTGGGCCACCTGGCTCGTTGCGAACTGTGTGAAGACTATTTCTTCCTTACAAAGACAGCCAACTTCGCCAAACGGGGAATGATTTACCAGCAGGCGCGTAAACATTCATTCAAACAGCACTTTCGTACGTTTTGCCAGCAGCTCTTCGCTGTGCTTCAAGCATTGCGCTGTTTATGACTTCAAGCCTATCAACTCCCGAGATGAGGCTGGTGTAACCAATGTGAAATGGCTAGCTAGTTAGGTGCGCGCTAATAGCGTTTCAAACGTCACTCGTTCTGAGACTTGGAGTAGTTGTTCCCCTTGCTCTGCATGGGTAAAGCTGCTTCAAAGGTGGCTGTTGTCGATGTGTTCCTGGTTCGAGCCCAGGTAGGAGCGAGGAGAGGGACGGAAGCTATACTGTTATACTGGCAATACTAAAGTGCCTATAAGAACATCCAATAGTATGAAATACAAATCGTATAGCGAGAAATAGTCCTATAATTCCTATAATAACTACAACCTAAAACTTCTTACCTGGGAATATTGAAGACTCATGTTAAAAGGAACCACCAGCTTTCATATGTTCTCATGTTCTGAGCAAGGAACTTAAACGTTAACTTTCTTAAAAGTGCACATATTGCACTTTTACTTTCTTCTCTATTTAAACCAAATTGAACATGTTTTATTATTTATTTGAGGCTAAATTTATTTTATTTAAGTATTATATTAAGTTAAAATAAGTGTTCATTCAGTATTGTTGTAATTGTCATTATTACAAATACATTTAAAAAATCGTCCGATTAATTGGCATTGGCTTTTTTTTGGTCCTCCAATAATCGGTATCGATATCGGCGTTGAAAAATCATAATCGGTCGACCTCTAATTCCTATGCTTGTTATTAGCTTACATGTATGCCCATTCACTGTAGTGATTGTCCTTAGAGTATGCATGTGTGCTTGCACGGTATTTGTAGGTTTGCACAATTGTTATCTGAATGTGCATTTACAAAACTATGTATGTCAGGCCTATTATGTTTGTGTGTGGGGGAGTGTGTTTCATTTCTGACTCTGGGCCAGTGCAGATGGATCAGGGGAGATTAGAGAGAGAGAGAAAGAGAGAGAGAGAGAGAGTGGTTTTGCTCAGATGAAATCAGCTAGATGGGGAGGGGCTTAGTCTGGTGCCCGGTTACCCACGAGCATCTCTGTTTTCCTCAAACTCTTCACCTATTTCTCTCTCCCAGTGTCTGTCTGTCTGTCTGTCTGTCTGTCTGTCTGTCTGTCTGTCTGTCTGTCTGTCTCTCTCTCTCTCTCTCTCTCTCTCTCTCTCTCTCTCTCTCTCTCTCTCTCTCTCTCTCTCTCTCTCTCTCTCTCTCTCTCTCTCTCTCTCTCTCTCTCTCTCTCTCTCTCTCTCTCTCTCTCTCTCACTGCTTCTTTCTCTATTTCTCTGCCTGTATCTGTTTCCGCAGGAGGCCAATAATGAGGCAGAGATAGCTATGATACCACAATCTCAACTCAAAAACTTCAATCTCACTCATTCATCTTTTCAATTATGTAAATAATTATTACCTCAATTAATTGTAACTGGGTCAAATGATATGGAGAGGTTAGATGTAGGGAACCTGAGGCTAGACCAGCTGTATAGCATCTGATTTATGCTTTAAGACATGCAGTCTTGTTTTGTGGTACATCACTATGTTAGTTCACACTCTTGTGTGTGCTTTTCGCAGGTTGACATTTATTGGGATGAGTCTCGTTCTGGAGGCAGAACTGAGCAAATACCGTTAGATGTGCCAGCTGCAAAGTCAAAATTGGCTATATTGTAAAAATGTATGAAAACAAAAATGTGCTTTTTGGTGTTAATTTAAGGTTAGGGTTAGCCATTACATTTATTTTGTCCCCCTACACCAAACGCGATCAGGTTGAAATATCAAAACAAACTCTGAACCAATGACATTAATTTGGGGACAGGTCGAAAAGCATTAAACATGTATGGCTAGTTAGCTTGCACTTTCTAGCTAATTTGTCCTATTTAGCTAGCTTGCTGTTGCTAGCTAATTTGTCCTGGGTTATAAACATTGAGTTGTTATTTTACCTGACATGCACAAGGACCTCTAATTAATCCACACATAAAACGGTCAACCGAATCGTTTCTAGTCATTTTTCCTCCTTCCAGGCTTTTTCATCATTGAACTTATATGGTGATTGGCATCTAAACTTTCATGGTATTACCACGACAACCGGCAACACAGTTCGTCTTTCAATCACCCACGTGGGTATGACCAATGAGGAGATGGCACGTGGGTACCTGTTTCTATAAATGAGGAGATGGGAGAGGCAGGACTTGCAGCGCGATCTGCGTCAGAAATAGAAAGGACTTCTATTTTAGCCCCTGGCAACGCAGATGCTCGTTGACACGTGCGAGCAGTGTGGGTGCAATAATTGAATAATATAGATTTCTCAAATGTATTTTGCAACGCGCACGCGATGCGAGCAGTGCAGTCAGGGTATTAGGGTTAGCAGTGTGGTTAAGGTTAGTGTTAGGTTTAAGTTAGGATTAGGTTCAGATTTGATGACTTTGTGGCTGTGCCAGCTCGTGACCACTCTTGCAGAGCTGCCTCCAGAACACGATTCATGACGTAAATCTTACCTGCTGTGCTTTTCCCCTCTGAACCGTATTGTGAGTGTGTGCATAAACATTGGTGTATTTTGTGTGTTTTCCTCCAGAGGGAGGAAACCTATATGGTGCGTAAATGCTGCTTTCTGCATTCTATCCTCGTGCTGCACCTGAATGATATGGAACAGTGCAGTAACATTTGAATCTAGTATTGGGTGTAGTCTGATCAAGTTGGCAGTGGGATCCCTAGGCCATAGACGACAGTAGTCAACCTGGACAAATCTACAATAGAATCAGGTACAATCTTCAATAGTTGGATCATCATCAAATCCGCCATCGAGCCAGATACTCCAGGTGAGCAGCAAATGAACAAGCCCTTAATTATGGCTGCACCCTTTCACTGACTGACCTGACCAGCAAACCCTTACTAATGCTAGACTGCGTTATTACCTCATGACAAAAGTTATTTCGGACCGGTTACCCTGACCTTCATGGACAGACCTGATGCAGTACACAATGAAATGGTGAGTTAAAGGATCTCTATGTGATGCAATCGGAATAATAGTTACAATACAGATGCTGTGATGTGATGGTACCCAACACTGATGACCAGCCACATCAATAGCACTAACGAGGGCCAGGGAGGCCAGGCGGGGCCAGGGATAGGGCTCCAGATGGTAGTGTCGGTCTGTCGATTAGCGTCTAGCACGATTTAGCTAGAACTTGCTAAGGAAAGACTAACTAGCTGTTTGCAGATGTAAGTACCACAAACTAATAGTGTGATTATATACCACTTTGTGGATTGATATTATTAAGAAGCATTAAGAAGTGGAAAGGTCATCGTTGTCTTCAACATTGTTGTATGTCCTGCGTTGACCATGCAGACTGAACGCAAGTGTCTCGTGGTCGCGGAACCACAAATGCGCTCCTTGAGTGACGGGGCGGGGCTAGTTGAGAGAGAGAGAGAGCGGAGAGGGATGACTCAAGTAGCGGGTGTAAACTATAAAAATGGACGGAACGCAAGGCTTAACACGTTTAACAAACCAAACATTCAAATACCGCTATAGAAGGTCAAGTAAAAACCCAAACCGGACCGTGCAACAATACCGGTATATCGTAAAATATGGTATACCGCCCAGCCCTAGATGGGATACATCTGTGTGATGAAGGTGTGAGATGTGTGCGTGTGGTGAGAGTGTAAGATGTGTGTGTGAAGACTGTGAGAGATGTGTGTGTAAAGACTGTGATAGATGTGTCTGTAAGAGATGCGAGACGTGTGTGTGTGTGCAGTAAGGGAGCACAGGCCGGCCTGTCAGCCTGAGGTCCAGCCCAGGCGACAGATGTCACACTATCAAATTAAAGCCTAATTCCCAGCGAGCTGAAGAAAAACCCTGGAGCGAACCATGACACCGATGATGTCTATCACGGCTGCCTAGCTCCATGTGTGTGTAGTGTGTGTTTGTGTGTATGGGTATGCTCACGCACACTGCACAGAGGCACCGGCCCCGTGGTGTGTGTGTGTGTGTGTGTGTGTGTGTGTGTGTGTGTGTGTGTGTGTGTGTGTGTGTGTGTGTGTGTGTCTGCCCCAGAGATCCTCAGATGGGCTCAGTCAACAACAGGCGTGTAATTTCCAGTTGAAGACGTTCCTGAGAACAGACCTTGCCGGGGCTGACAACAATCTCCTTTCCTTTCCTGGCTATGGAAGCTAACTGGCCAGACAGCAGAGCATCCTTAGTTTTGGGATTGGTCGATCGGTTTAATGGAGAGCGACTTGTCAGTAGAGCTTAACTTTTTTTTTGTGTTTAATTCCATTTTGACTGAGGGTAAATAGGTTGGGTATTTTTTATATAAGGCGTCAGCTGCTTGTACCCCTGGGTCATGGTACTCTGAACAAATCCATGGGATTTCCATAATTCATCGCTGTCGCGTTGGAGCAGAGAGTTAGCGACACAGGTGTCTCGGGCAGTCTGGGACGGCGAGCATGTCGAAGAAGCCAAAGGTAAAATATCAACAGCTATTCAGAATGGTGGACCCCTGTCTTTGTGTTTAGTGAGATGATTTATTTCTGGCTTAGAGAAGTCATTGTTTTGTCTTTTGTACTGTTTACTTTGTAGGCTGCAGACTTCTTTGTTTCAGATGACAGGCAGTTACTATAACTATAGTTCTTCCTCATGCTGGAGTGTCTCTCATCCTACCACTGGGTTGTATTCATTAGGGCATGCAATGGAAAACATTTTAAAACGTTTTGCAACAGAAGACGGAAATTTGCATTTCTTATTGGACAAATCCATGTAGTCCCTTCCTGTTTTAGTCCGTATTCCTCCGGTTCGGTGCCTTATAAATTAGACCCAGGTATGAATGAGACCTCTCTTTGGCTGAAAGATCTGTAGGCTATTTCCATAACATCACCAGTGGACTTGGTGTTTCCATAAATGTTCATATAGGCCTCTATTATAGTTGTCATTGTTTTATGCTAAATGTATCAGAACCAAAACACTGACAACCAGCGTTTGTCCGCCAAGAAGAAGGATGGCGATAGTTTCTTTCTCGGTCAATCCTGGATTGGTGCAAGACGCTTTAAACCTCCATTCCTCGAAGCAATCATTACAAAGTGAGAAGGAGATCAAATAGACATGGAGCCATTGCACTCGTGGGTTGTTGCTCTTCTACAGAGGCTAGAGTTTGACACATCATATGACTGCCCTGTATCATATTCTGTGTCCTCTATTTCAGAGTTGGTTGATGCTCAGACACTTTGCCTATGGTACCCTTAAAACTGACTTTTAAAGACTCTTATTTGTGTGCGTGCGTGTGTGTGTGTGTGCATGGGTGTGTGTTTGTGTGTGTATTTGTGTGTGTGTGCCTGTGAATTTCACGTCATAGCAGCATAACAGAGACATTCCTTCCACTCACCCAGCTAATCAATGAGGACAGTGCCATGGTACCCTGCCCTCAAACCACTAGGGGGATAGGAGTCTGTCTGTCTGTCTGTCTGTCTGTCTGTCTGCCTGGCTGGCTGCCTGCCTGCCTGGCTGCCTGCCTGTGGGCGATTCCATGGCAGTGTAAGCGTAACATATTTTTTGTATCTCAAATTGTTCTAGCCAACTCTCACATAGAAAGTTCATTGGGATGTTTGATATGCTTTTTACATTTGAATCACGAATGATTTTGTAGAAAATCATGACCTAAGTAGCCATATTAGGTCCTTTTTAGACCGACACATTCCTCCTGTAACACCCTATGATCTGTGAACCGTACATGGTACGGACAGCATCGCGGTGCCATTAAACTCGTTGCAGTGTGGAAGGACTATGTTTAGATTCTGAATGAAAACAATTCACATTAATTTATTCGAGAAAGTACCCTTTTTGATTGGGCTTATGTTTAGACTGGTACCTTTGGATAAATTACCCATTTTATATATAGAAACGGACATGATTAGGTCATTAACCAATCACAGCCCTCCTTTACATTCAGCAAATTACTAGCAGAGGACGTTCGCTTTCAATCTAATTTCCCATTCCCTGTGTTGGTGGTGTTCATCAAATGTATAATAATTTCAAAAGTAGCAGAGAGCCCATCTTGGACATGTGATGTACTTGTAAAGTATATTATTCCAAAGAATATGACTTCAGATAAGCTAAATCAAAATGGGTACTTTTGAGATGTTCATTTTAATATGTTTCATCGTGAATAAATGAACGTGAAAACATTTATTTCAGAATCTACACATAGTCCTTATTTGTAATTGCTAAAATATACTTAAGTATCAAAAGTAGAAGTATAAATCATTTCAAATTCCTTAATGTAGGCCAACTAGATGGCACCAAATACTTTTTCATTTTTAATTTATTTACAGCTAGCCAGGGACACACACCAACATTCAGACATCATTTACAAATGAAGCATGTGTGTTTAGTGAGCCCGCCAGATCAGAGGCAGTAGAGATGACCAGGGATGTTCTCTTGATAAGTGTGCGAATTGAACCATTTTCTGTCCTGCTAAGCATTCAAAATGTAACGAGTACTTTTGGGTGTCAGGGAAAATGTATGGAGTAAAAAGTACATCATTCTCTTTAGGAATGTAGTGAAGTAAAAGTTGTCAAAATATAAATAGTTAAGTACAGATATCCCCAAAAACGACTTAAGTAGTACTTTAAAGTATTTGTACTTAAGTACCACTGCGAAAGATGTTGTCTGTATCATGTACGGTTTACAGATCATAGGGTCTTACATATGTTACATATGTATATGTCAAAACATTTTTGACCTATACATGCCTCATGCCTCAAAACAGATAGCCACTTTCATCATGATTTTTTATTTGTATTATTTGTTAATACAAATGTCAAAAGCATGTCGAACCTCCTTCCTCCCAATGAAGTTTCTATGTGAGAATTGCCAGAACAATCTGAGGAACCAAAAATATTTCCTGCTTATGATGCCGTGGAATCGCCCGTCTTATGATGGCGTGGAATCGCCCGTCTTATGATGGCGTGGAATCGCCCGTCTTATGATGGCGTGGAATCGCCCGTCTTATGATGGCGTGGAATCGCCCGTCTTATGATGGCGTGGAATCGCCCGTCTTATGATGGCGTGGAATCGCCCGTCTTATGATGGCGTGGAATCGCCCGTCTTATGATGGTGTGGAATCGCCCGTCTGTTTGTCTGATGGTAGTGTCTGTCTGCCTGCCTGCCTGTCTGTATTTCTGTCCATCTGTCAATTCCCTCCATTGAAGTGTGTGTGTACATGTGCATGCGTGTCTGGCATGCATGCGTACGTGCGGCTTACGTTTGTTGACGTGCCTGTCTGTGCCTGACTATATCGGGACAGCAGTCCTAGCTAATTTACCCGGGTCGAAGAGTTTTTCATAGGCGTCCATGTGGGACAGCCAATGTGTTCAGTAAGCGTAAAGTGACTCAGTGTTCACTTTAGCACATAGACACTTCTACACTGGTGCAGTGATCTGCATAGCTGTCTGGGCTAGTATGTGCTAATCTGTTCTTGTGGTGGTAGCCTAGTCTCTATTCATAAAGTATTGGGGCACTCTCTTATCATGATTCTGATTCCCCTTGGGATGCTGGACAAGCCTGCAATAGAACCAAAGCCTCCAAGAAGCAAACACCTGGTTTTGAGGGTAAGCTTTCCTTTCTGATTTTCATAATGAACGTAGGTATTGAGCTTTACATGGCTTTTCTGGTTGGGCTCAATTGCGTATTTCAATTCAGTCAATCCGGGAAGTAAACTGACATTCCAATTCCATTGAAAAGCATTGAGGAGAATTGGACCCAACCCTGTTTCTGGGTAGACGACACGTTCAGGGGAATACACGTGATTTTCTCACAGTGTGTCTGGCGTACCTCACCGTGAGTGTTGAGTTCAAATGTTCTCACAGAGGTGGGCTCTCTGTGTGGCTCTCTGTGTGGCTCTCCTCCCCTTCTATGTGTTTGTACAAGAGGTAACTCGAAGTAGAGATACAGACAGATCAATAAACAGAAGTGATTAGGAAAATGTTATGTGGAATGTAAATGTAACGTTAAATCATAAACTCCCCCCCCCCCCAGTATTTTGTAAGATTTGACAGATGAGTAGGGTTGGCGCATTTATGTGTGCTATTTGTTACCAGGTTTATTTAGCGCCTATGCCCAGCACAACTCTTTAGTGCAGTGCAGTGCAGTGAGCAGCTGGGTCTCTCTCTCCATTTTCCATATCGCTCTTCCTATCTCTTAACCTTCTCCCTCCCTCCCTCCTCTCTCTCTCACACACTTCCGCCTCTATATTTCTGTAATTAGAGCTAATCAGTCCTGGGGCGCCAGGGCAGTGGCCATGTAACTAAGGTAACCCCTCTCAGATGCTGCTCTGCTCTGCCCCGGGGGGGGGGGGTGGTTCATTAGGACTCACTGTACTCTAGTCAGAGGATAATGAGCATATGCTCTTTGGGTGCAGCATTACATTGCTTTACTCAGAGAAACAATCATAGCTTTTTCGGTTTCACCGATTCTTGGGTTCTAAAAACCCAAGAAAAGCCCATTGGGCATATATTACCAGAATGCTAACAAAATTAGCACAAACTAATTTATAACTAATTTAACTGTAAGCTAAATGCTAACGAGCGAAAACCAACAAGCTAATTGCAAAGACAGGCAAATCCAGCTCATAAAGTTATATAAGCATAGCTAGTAGCTACTATTTTCGGGGAGTGTGGACATTTACAAGCGAAAGTGAACGAGAGAAATTGTCCAAATTAACAAAGTTGTAATGCATGCTTTCTGAAGGAAGAGCAACATGTGTACATGGAGCAGATGAAAAGAAGAATGGAGAAAATAACGCTAGTAGAAAGCACAGGGGGGAAAAATGGCAGCCGTACAGAAAACTCAACCAGAGCTCTATGACTTCTGGCAGAAAGCCATTGTAAGATATCTGTTGGCAAACATATGCACACAAGTGTTACTTTATCACCTCAGGTGCGCCACACGACAGACACTCACTGATAGATATAGAACTTTGCGAACTCACCAGCTCGCTTTCTCCCATTGTGCTATTTACATGAAAAAAACAAACATGTCTGGCTCAACTGTTGTAGGGAACAACGGTAAGCTTCATCATTTAAAATAATGTGACTGGTGAAATGAAGAAAGCATCCTGCTTTATCTCATAAGATGTTGCACAAGTTGATGGCAGGTAATAACTTACGTAGCTACAAATATTTAAAATGTATTGAAAAATGTCAAATAGTTTTGACGGTATTTGAGAGTACTGAAAAACCATCCTGGGGCTTTTTCAAAATACCCCGGTGTACGGTATATACCGTATACCGGCCATGCCTACTGGGAAGTGTGTAGTAGTTACTGTACTTGTACGTAAAACATCCTCAACAGATTTGACCATTTCACTAGGGATGCACAATATATCGCTAAGCATATTGGAATCGGCCGATATTAGCTAAAAATGCCCGATGTCTAGCTTAACGGAGATGTCAAAGCTGACATGCACGCATATACAATGTAGGTAGATGATGTAATGACGCCACGAAAAATATAGCGGTACATGTGCAACACAGCATTCCTAACCTAGCCCACAATGTCTGCTGTGTGGATCGAGCAGTCAACAGGTCGAGCAGTAAGAACATTTCAGCGAGGCAACTCAAAGGCGAAATCCATTTCATTTCCCTTGACAATCAACCGTTCTCTGCCGTGGATGATGTTGGCTTTCGCCGACTGGTCGAGCACCTCGAGCCCCGGTACACACTATCAAGTAGGTGCTATTTTTCAGATGTTACCCTACCGGAGTTACACAGTGTTGTTGAAATGCACATCCATTAGCTACTTGCTATGGGCGTCACTGCTATTAACTTCACGACTGACATTTGGACCAGTGATGTCAGACTCATGAGCATGCAGAGCCTGACAGCACAGTGGGTCGACAAGGATTTCGTACTGAGGAAAGCCGTATTGCTCAAGAATGTGCTGGTTCTCATACCGCTGCTGCCATTTCAATGGCATTTGAGAACATGTTTGAAACTTGTGAACATGAACATGAACTGACTTGAGAAACAAGCTCATCAACTGCGTCTGCAGAATACGTGATACCCTCTGTCATGGGATTGAAACTCCCGCTCAACAGAAATGCCGACACAGACTGTCGGGTTAACTTGGAAAAGTACTTTACTAGATGCTGTGAACAAGTGATTCGGTGGCATTCTCTCTGAGCCTCTTTACTGTGTCGCCACTATGCTCGATGCTAGGTACATGGGCCGCTACGTCGATGCAGATAAGAAACAGGGTTCATGTTAAATGTTAGACACAGATGGACGAGATGAAACAGACACAGTGACAGTGCGCACCGAGTAAGAGAGGCCACGGGCAGGCAGCTGAAACTTCACTGCTTGACATGTCTGATGAAATCCTGGTTGAGAATGAAACAACTGAACAAGCAAGAGAAAGAAATAGGTTTTGATTATGTTTTACTGGTAATGGGGACATGCGTAAATGCCAACAATATAACATTTTGGTCAGTGTGTGTGTGTGTGTGTGTGTGTGTGTGTTTCAACCATTTGACTGTGCTAGAATGCTTAAAAGGCCGCTAAAATGTTTAAATATCGGGTATCGGCCAAAAAAGTAATATCGCTGCATCCCTACATTTCACTATTGTTTTTATTCACCCCTTCAAGTATTTGACTGATAACAAGTTATATGTTGTTTTTTTGTCCTAGGAATTCAGAGAATTGGACAATTGGAAGTGTTGGTGGGGCTTTTCCCCTAGCAATTCAGAGAATTGGACAATTGGAAGTGTTTGTGGGTTTTTTCTCCTAGGAATTCAAATTGATTACACTGAGTGTAATCTTGGAGCATTGCATTTGTCTAATAGGATTGTTGGCAAGAGAAAACCCCCTAGGAAGAAGTGCTACAGATTGGAGAAAGCTCTTTAATAATCTAATCGTGGCTTATTCTAGCCCATTAGTGTTACACCAGTGTTCTTGTTGACTTTACAAAAACGTCCACTCTCATTTAATGGGATTTTACAGATTAACAATGGAAGAAGTGAACATACTGTAAGAATACAGTCATACTGTAGTTTGTTCATTATGATTTATTATATTGTTCCACAAAGGAATGTGCAATTGATCAATTAGGCTGCGTTTACATAGGCAGCTCAATTCAGATTGTTGACCTAATTATTTGCAAAAGTGCTGATATGATTTATTAAAAGACCAATTAGTGGAAAATGATCAGAATTAGGCTGCCTGTGTAAACACAGCCTTAGAGCTCTTTGGGCCTGTTTGGGTGGTTGAATAGGATCGATTTGATGTTTGCTCAGTGCCCGTATTCACAAATCGTCTCTGAGTCTGATCTAGGATCAGTTTTGCCTTTTAGAACATAGTGAATGAGATTACACAGACTGGGGACCTGATCCTAGATCATCACTCATACTCTGAGACGCTTTATGGATATGGTCCCTACTTTGGGATATTGAGTCGATATGTGAACTGAGTTTAAGGGGATAGTAGAAAAATGCCTTTCATGATTTAAACAGTAGCTCATATTGATTACCAGAGTCTCTTCCAGGGGTGAGGCACTGTTTCCGGGCAGGTTATTTTGGGAGGGAATGGAAGCTGAGTGGTTTGAAAACCATGGTTATTTTTATTTGTTTCATTTTTTATAGTTTTGAACCTTTTTTGTGAATGTAATGAATTTAGAATGCCACAGGGCACTTCCACTTGTTCACATTCTTATTTTAGCCAATGAGAGAATGTGGGTTTTCCATCTCCCACAACTACCAGTCAGTCACCGCCTACTCTCTCAGGCTTTGTCCCAAATGGCACCCTATCCCCTATACCATGGTTCCCCAACTGTCAGTCCGCGCCGCGGGTGGTTTGATTTGGCCCCAAGTTTTCTGAGCAAAAAAATTATAAATATATTTTTTTCATTGTTTGAAATAAAAGACTGGGAAAAACACCAGGAAATCTGCTCCAAGTGATCTTTGTTTAAGAAATCAGTTCCCAAGTATTGCCATGCATAATAGAAATACACATTATTATGTTTTAGTCAAACATATATTTTGGGACTTTTTGCGGTCAATTTGCAGTCAAATTATTTGTAATTATGTTTGTAGATATGGCAGAACAAGAGGACAATTGATCTGTTCAAACCTTGGCTCAACCCACCCCAATTACTGATATCTGTCGCACGCACGCACGCACACACTCTCACACACACACAGACACACACAAAGTGCACCATTGCTCCTAGTATGATGATTACAGAGAACACACTCACATCCTCCTCATTAAAACCCAATAATTAACTAATAAACCATCAGTACACTGGCTATCAATGAACAGCATCTTCTATACCTTCTGTGCTTCTACATCTGCATTGCTTGCTGTTTGGGGTTTTAGGCTGGGTTTCTGTACAGCACTTTGAGATATCAGCTGATGTAAGCAGTGCTTTATAAATTCATTTGATTTGATCTTATAATGAGGATAGAAAATGTACAGACGTTTTTCTCCGTCACATGAAAGGCTCGCTAAAATGGATGAATCAACATATCCCCAAGCAACTGGGAGAGTGTGAGCACTCAGCTTTGTACAACAGCGGACCAATCAGTTGGTAAAGTGGCGTGGCGACACGAGTCCAACAAGCCATGGCTTCTCCCAGAAGAAAAGACAAGGTGCAACTTGGAGATGCAAACGAAAGTAATGAACAGTTAAAGACTTTCCAGGAAAACATGCTCTCAATGCACACCAAAACAAACTAACTGCTACAATCTGTTACTATTACAAAAGTAGATTCCCTCGAAAAGAAATCCGAGGCTACACACAAACAGGGCGTGCGCATGAACAAACCAATAACCAAATCAGCCTTTTGAAAACAAAGTTGCAAAGTTTGATGCCCAGCATAAGAAACAATGCCTTTTTTGAATCACAGTCGCACACCTCATTTAGCCCAGCCCATAGGCCTATATGTTTTAATAAGGTTTGTATCACAACTAAAGTGGCCAAATAGCATCTTAAAATTAAGCATACTAATCCGCTTTACAAGGGGTGTAGAGCCTAACTGGCAGCTTTGTTCAGTTGTATTCTTCATACTATTAAATAATGCCACGGAATTCTAAGCGAATCTTGTTTGCTAAATGAACTAGTGTAGCCCACCGCCATTCAGCATAGCCAGGTCAGGACCTAACATAAGGACAACTCAGAGTATGCTATTCTGTTCTTCTGAAATAGATGACATTTTCTTCATATCATGCTTCTTTAGAACTGTCTAAAATAAGAAATGCATTTATTGTGAAGGTGTAGGCTATATCACATGGATTTATTATACTTTTTATTATGTAAATGTTCCAAAGGTCAGCATCAGTGGCTTGTAGGCTATGTGTGGAAGCCAGGAGATGCTAAATGTGTTTATGTAAATGAACGTTCAATTACTGTGAGACTGACAGTTATTTGCTTGACAATCACCAGCTGTCTAAATTTTGTGACCGACACAGCCCTATCTGTGACCAGGCGAAAAAAACTTTCCATGTCAAACCTTTATATCATGACCACTAACCGCTGCACACAGCCTTCATTGTTGTCACGTCATAGTCAACATACTGTATATACTAGAACTAACGCGTTAGTCAACCCGCTATAATCATGCAGTACAGTGTACAGTCAGCAGCAAGCAGTTTAGCAGTTACACCAGTGGGTCCCAGTGGCAATGCATTTATAAAACCAAAAGCTTACCTTGAATTGGAAGAGTTCCAGTGTTGGATAGCCATAGCCAGCTAGCTAACATAGCATCCCTCTCTGTTTGGGCTGGGTGTTTGAGTCGGCTTAACTAGATAGCTGCATTCGATGCTAGCTAAGTAAGTGAAAGTGAAAAGAAATATTCTACGAAATATAGCTAGCTCTCTCTTGCTTTTCCTTAATTTTGTAAAAAATGTATTTGTTCAAATCTGTTTAACTATTGTCTTTCTCTCTCTGATTCAACTACTCATCACATGTTATGCACTGCAGTGCTAGCTAGCTGTAGCTTACGCTTTCAGTACTAGATTCATTCTCTGACCCTTTGATTGGGTGGACAACATGTCAGTTTATGCTGCAAGAGCTTTGATAGGTTGGAGGATGTCCTCCGGAAGTTGTCATAATTACTGTGTAAGTCTATGGAATGGGGTGAGACCCATGAGCCTCCTAGGTTTTATATTTGTTTTGTTATACCAGATATATAACCTTGTTACCAGGCGTGTTCTGTAGAGTAGGGGCTTAGGTGGTGGTCCTGACGAGGCAATAGTCTCTAACACTGCCCAACACACGCTCTGGATTATAATCTTTGGAAAGGGGTTAGAGCAGAGCAAACATAGTCACGTAATCTAGTAGGATTTACCCACCAAACACGTGGTTCTCTCAATGTCTCTCAAACATCTGGGGTGTATTCACTAGGAACCAAACAGAACCAAACAGGGAGGGACCTACCTTAATATGTCCATTAGAAACTCGTTTTCGTTGCAAAACATTTTGCAACTGTTTGATAGGGTTTGGACTAACAATTACACCACTGGGCAATGCCAGGTGGCTGAGGAGGAGTGGTGTATCATGGGATTTGCTATAGGCCTGCTTATCCCACTTCTGACACCATGATGCGTTAAAGTTGTATGGATGAGAGAGTGAGACGTGAGTCAAGTGAACATATTTAATGAGAAAATATATTGGCAACAACACTTGAACTTGACCAATCCAGAATTGACACGTACGTTGGCTTATAGTTTAAAGGAGAAGGTCTTTCTGTGACCCTGTAGTGTAGCCTAACTCATATGGACTCTATTTGTGGCGGTGGCTCCAGCCTTTTGCCCCGCTTCACACACAGTGACACAGCGGGGGGTTGGTGTTCTCACGCTTTAACACATTATTTCACGTTTAAGGTTTCTGCTACATGAGCGCTGAGATGATATTATCACAATTTCAAAGACACAGAAGCACACATTGCACCGAACGCACTCAGGGGGCCTCTGATGTGTAATTATGAAGATATGGTTTCCCTAAAGCATCTTGAGGCTAAATTCACCATTAGAACCATAAGATGCTTTTGGGAAACGGGGCCATGGTCGTTTGAAGTTAGATGACTTCTATCACAGTAACCACTACAGTCACCCAGCGGACCCCAATAAACTGAATGAAGAATGTTCAAAGTACGTGTATCCGTTTTTGTGGCCTATTGGGCATTGATCAAGCCTCTGTACGTAATCTGCGTATGGCATATTTTCAAGATAGTAAAGATAATTATTTCCTGAACTTTGGTTTTTAGGAACATGTGTTGGGCTTCTAATGTACAGTAAGTCTGAGTCTTTACCCTTCCTCTCCTCAAAGTGTAACCTCTTCAAGGCATAGCCGAACACATGTAAACTCTCAGGATCACACACTCACACAGAAATGAGAAGCTGCTGCAGCTGCTTTTGGTGGATTCTGGAATTTTCAGGCCTGCCCTGTTGGCCAGAGTTCTTACTTCCTAACTGGCTATGTGTGTTTGTTCAGGCTATGTATGTGTGTGTGGGAGGGGTTTGGGGGGGGGGGGGGTCTTGTTTTTGGGGGCTGGAGAACGGTCGCAGCTCACTGAAGGAGTGTTTTCCCAGCGTGGGAAAGAAGAGGCTCGTCTCTCTTTCAGCCGGTATAGGACAGGACTGGGCCATACAAGGGCTGAAACTCCCAATGCCAAACTCCAAACTTCAAACTTTTTGTGGGTTACTTTGCTGTAGTTAATGTAGTTTCGGTGTGTTTTACTGAAAGGAGCCAAGGAGTGCAGTAGTAGTAGGAGTTCTCTGTGCTGGGACTGGGAGGAGATGGGCAGTAGCTGAGGAATATTTCTCCCGGACCGGGCAGAGCAGGGGCGACAGCAGAGCCGGGTAGGGCAGATATGTATCTTTCGGGCAGTGAGGAGTCTGACTTGGTGAGTAGACACAATATCACAAACACATACTGTAAACATACTTTGCCTACACATTCTGAGGCTATCTGTCTGTATGCTGCACAGATTCAGCAGTTGTTATCTCATTCTCTCTTGTTCTTTCTCACTCTCCGCTCTGAACAATGGAGAAGAGTTCTGGAATCTTGAAGAATTTTGTTTTTACACCAAATTCCAAAGGGCATAATCTTGGGCTTCCTATTTTGTCTCCTTATAACTTTTCCTGGAAGTCAGTGTGTTGCTCGAGAGTGTCGCGGCTCTGGCTCTTATGTAGCCTGCCTACAGGGGTAATTTTAGGGGTAGCGGATTATTTGGGCATCTTGTCTGAATTTGCGACTCGAGGTTACTAGCCTGAAGTGGAAAGCTGCGACAGTTGTTAACGGCTCATGTGACGTTAGGAAAATAAACACCTGGGACATGAGAAATGCCTGGTCCTCTGGTTACAGACACTGTTTAGTTAGTGAACACATAGCATTTACAAGGCCCACTTTCTTTAGCCATGGCTATTCAGAACTCTGTTTTTTTTTCTCTGCCTTTGCTTATCTGCCTTTTTCCGACTGTAAAGATCTTTGTATCATATTACTTTTGACTCAAGGCTATGTATTTGATGGAGGCTATGAAAGCAACATAATTTGATTTAAAACATGAACTGACCCTTTCAAGGTTTACTACATAGTTTTCTGTGCATTTTTTTAATACTCTAGTTCATTTAGTTACCTTTTTCTTTGAACCCCTTAAAGGGATACTTCGGGATTTCCCGATTTTGGGTAATATTCTACTTACCCAGAGTCAGACAAACTCATGGATACCATTTTTATGTCTCTGCATGCAGTTTGAAGGAAGTTGAAGGTAGCATATCGTTAGCTTAGCGCAATTGCTGAAAGTCAATGGGCAGGTACGAGCCAGCTCCTGTCAAAAGCAGGGAAGTAGACCTTTTAACTACTCTACAATTGAGTGACTAGCACTTTGTACTCTAAGTATTCTTTACAAGTATATATTAAATCATAATATTTTGATTTATAGTTGTTTTTAAACCATTGCTTTTTTATTTTTTTCCCCACCAAACTATGCATTTCAGTCAACCGCTGTGACGTTGGGCACATTGGATGCAAAAATAGGTTGTGCGGTAGTGTAAACACAGCTGGCCAGCTGAGACAGCAGGACAGTGGCAGTTTTGAGCGAGTTCGCTATATATCAAGTAAGCAAACTGTAAAAGAGTACAACAACAGACTGTCATTGCAAAATTTAAATCACTGTAGTCATCATAAAACTACCACTACAATCGCAGTACAGTTATCACAAAACTACCACTAACCGGTCCCGAACATCGTCATAAAGGGAATAAATGTGAATTAAACAAATACCCAGTACAACAATGCTGTAAAGTTAGGAGGAGATATCCACCTTTAAATGTATTTGTCACGGATATAAAGCGCTCCGCACGTCATCCTTTGTCAACAGTATAAAACAAAAAGACAGGAAAGCGACAGCAACAAAATCCTGTATGGCAATACTTGAGCTACAGTGGCAGTGCAGGTGCAATGCTGAAAGGGAGGCACCGCGAGACCCAACCCATTGCTGGCAGCAGTTGCCCTAATGGCATATCTATAACCGGACTACAAGATGTAGAAAAACCTTGATGGCCCAAATGAAGAAATTGTTCAATGATTGATCTGTAAGTAGTCCTATAAAGCGCACGCTCTCAAATACCATACGCGGTGCAAAATAATGTTGGACTTGACGCTGTCATACATCACATTGATGAGAAGTGGGACATGAAGTCCCATGTACTACAGAGAACTGAGAACGTGAAAGAGAGGCACACAGCAGAAAACCTAAAACTGCATCATTTTTTTATTTAACTAGGCAAATCAGTTAAGAACGCATTCTTGTTTACGGCCTACCCCAGACAACATTGGGCCAATTGTGCGCTGCCCTATGGGACTCCCAATCACAGCTGGATGTGATGCAGCCTGGATTTGAACCAGGGACAGCAGTGACACCTCTTACCCTGAGATGCAGTGCCTTAGACCGCTGCGCCACTCAGGAGCCATTAACTGAGGTGAGGGCTGTCTGGTGGGGTTTCTACTAGATAAAATGTATGGAAATGTAAGGTTAGGCATAAGGTTAACAGTTTATAACCACATTTTAAGAAAATGATTTGTAGAAATAGGCAGGGTAAATTACTTTGTAGGCTGTGGTAACTAGTGACGACCATCTGGTAGGTAGCCAGGTCTTGGGTAGATTGAACTGCATTACACCTTAGAGGTCATATGCAGGACCATATCTGAATTGTGAATTCATGTCATTTTCATTCAATGGCAGTTTAAACGTTAAGAACATTTGTCACATCCCTAATGTAAGCGTGTGTATGCGTGTGTATGCGTGTGTGTGTGTGTGTGTGTGTGTGTGTGTGTGTGTGTGTGTGTGTGTGTGTGTGTGTGTGTGTGCGCGTGTGTTAAATGGTGTTTGATGTAGAGGTCGACCGATTATGATTTTTCGATACCGATACCGATTATTGGAGGACCAAAAAAGGCGATACCGATTAATCAGCCGATTTTTAGAAATGTATTTGTAATAATGACAATTACAACAATACTGAATGAACACTTATTTTAACTTAATATAATACATCAATAAAATCTATTTAGTGAAACATGTTCAATTTGGTTTAAATAATGCAAAAACAAAGTGTTGGAGAAGAAAGTAAAAGTGCAATATGTGCTATGTAAGAAAGCTAACATTTCAGTTCCTTGCTCAGAACATGAGAAAGCTGGTGGTTCCTTTTAACGTGAGTCTTCAATATTCCCAGGTAAGAAGTATTAGGTTGTAGTTATTATAGGACTATTTCCCTCTATACCATTTGTATTTCATTAACCTTTGACTATTGGATGTTCTTATAGGAACTTTAGTATTGCCAGTGTAACAGTATAGCTTCCGTCCCTCTCCTGGCTCCTCCCTTGGCTCGAACCAGGAACACAACGACAACAGCCACCATCGAAGCAGCGTTATCCATGCAGAGCAAGGGGAACAACTACTAGAAGGCTCAGAGCGAGTGACGTTTGAAACGCTATTAGCGTACGCTAACTAGCTAGCCATTTCACTTCGGTTACACCAGCCTCATCTCGGGAGGTGATAGGCTTGAAGTCATAAACAGCGCAATGCTTGACGCACAACAAAAAGCTGCTTGAAAAACGCACAAAAGTGCTGTTTGAATTCATGTTTACGCGCCTGCTTCTGCCTACCACCGCTCAGTCAGATACTTAGATCAACCATGTGTAGTTAACTAGTGATTATGATTGATTATTTTTTATAAGATAAGTTTAATGCTAGTTAGCAACTTACCTTGGCTTACTGCATTCGCGTAACAGGCAGTCTCCTTGTGGAGTGCAACAAGAGAGAGGCAGGTCGTTATTGCGTTTGACTAGTTAACTGTAAGGTTGCAAGATTCGATCCCCCGAGCTGACGAGATGAAAATCTGTCGTTCTGCCCCTGAACGAGGCAGTTAACCCACCGTTCCTAGGCCATCATTGAAAATAAGAATGTGTTCTTAACTGACTTGCCTAGTTAAATAAAGGTCTAAAAAAATAAATAATAATAATAATATATTCTTTTAAATCGGCAAATCGGCGCCCAAACATACCCTAATTAATCGGCCATTCCGATTAATCGGTCGACCTGTAGTTTGATGTGTGTGACTGAGTAGACAGTGCTGAGATCTGAGCCCTCTGTGTGTTATTGACAGTCAGAATGAGATGACTGTCATGAGCTATCCTCACTCCAATAACCCATCCTACTTCAAACAGTAGCCTCACACATGTGCATTCTAAATGGCACCCTATTCCCTATTTGGTGCACTACTTTTTACACCTAATTAACTCTGTCCATGTGAAAGGTTGGCCTTAAAGAGGAACTGAAAATGTTTTAACTACTTTGCCGATATGAAACAAACAGACAATCAGAATATCAGTCAAAAGTAGGTTCTATTTGACTCAAAATTCCATGGAATCTGACCAAAACAATGGAAATGCCATGGAAACGCATGAGGGGAAAGATCCTGAATCTCCTCATTGCCCCCAGCAAAATGATCCTATATTTAGGCTGTTGTTTATATGTGTATTTCACACCATGTTGAGGTGAAAATCTGTGTAAAATGCGTGTATGGATGTCAACCTCAATACATGTTCATGTCATCGTCACCAATCAACTTTGACTACCACCACTGATTTCGGTATGCTAGCTATGCTATCAGCTTATACGAATGGGAGTCATCGTTTAGCAGTTACTTCTTCTAAACCTGAAAAAGGACATCTTCTAGATGTTTTGCATCTAAAACCGGCAAATATATCCAAAAAGGGGCTTTATTCCGACTTCAACTGTACATATTTGTAAAAATCCATTCAGGTGTATTTTGTGGGTTTTTGCGAATGCTTTCCAAGGATCTATAGTCACACTGTCGCTACTGCGTTGAAACACACAGTCCAGTTCAAAGTGAATGATGGCAGGCCCATGTGCCAAATGGCTTATTTGCATATAGGCCTACTGTGGCTCTGATATTCTATGGCACACCGGTCTGTGAAGAGTCCAGTCCTGGATAAGACTGACACGTTTTTATTAGGTTTTATTTACTGCAGTGTCTATGAATTATTCCAAACGCACGGCTGCTTTCCCACTCTGTATTGCTATAGAATGTTCACACATGCCTTACTCTACGTCATTCCCAAACATTCTATGAAAGTATAAAAATGACCATATGTAAGTGCTCGCTTGTCAGAAAATGTAAAGAAATGTGTTTTATTCTTCCTCGGGGGGGTATAGGGACATATTTTAATAGGATTTCATGTTTCTAAAACGCTGTCTGTTCCACTTTAATGGGCTTCACTGACACTGGATCGTCATTAGATATCGATGGCATTTTTGAGCCACTTTGTTTTGTGTGTGTGTGTGTGTGTGTGTCTTAGAGGTCTTCACGGATCCACCTGTACCCGAATACCCGAGACCCGATCTGGGACCCGAGCGGGTCCGGATCCAGAATTCTAAATAATGTCACAGGTCTCTGGTATGTGTAATTATAACTTCCTTGTCTGGAAGGACCCATATAGATCTGAATGTAACTACTGCAGTAGAGAGAGAGAGACATGTTAGCATTTATGCTGCTCTTTGATTTTCACGAGAGTGGCGCGTGTAGCTTTGTTGTCATTGTTGACCAATCATAAGTCATCAAAGCGGCAATGGGCTACAGTTATACAGCCTTCTTGTGGGGAAAAGTTAGAAGATATCAAATCAATGGAAGATGGAATTAAAATGAAGGAATTAAAAGTTAAAGGAGAAGAATAGGCTACAACAACCAAGAGCCAACAGGTTGGCTGCTACTTTATATTCTGAATGGAGTGTTGTTTGTAACTGTGTAGCATGAGAAAGCGCATGCATCCTCAATTACCCTAGCTAGTTAGCTAGCTTCTCCCGGGTTTGATGCAGTCAAAATAGGTACTTCGTAATCATATTGAATGATAAATAACATACAGTGGGGCAAAAAAGTATTTAGTCAGCCACCAATTGTGCAAGTTCTCCCACTTAAAAAGATGAGAGAGGCCTGTAACTTTCATCATAGGTACACTTCAACTATGACAGACAAAATTAGAAGAAAAAAATCCAGAAAATCACGTTGTAGGATTTGTAATTAATTTATTTGCACATTATGGTGGAAAATAAGTATTTGGTCAATAACAAAAGTTTCTCAATACTTTGTTATATACCCTTTCTTGGCAATGACAGAGGTCAAACGTTTTCTGTAAGTCTTCACAAGGTTTTCACAAACTGTTGCTGGTATTTAATCTGATAATCTCCCTAGATCGAGGGAGATTATCAGTGGTCTTGTATGTCTTCCATTTCCTAATAATTGCTCCCACAGTTGATTTCTTCAAACCAAGCTGCTTACCTATTGCAGATTCAGTCTTCCCAGCCTGGTGCAAGTCTACAATTGTGTTTCTGGTGTCCTTTGACGGCTCTTTGGTCTTGGCCATCGTGGAGTTTGGAGTGTGACTGTTTGAGGTTGTGGACAGGTGTCTTTTATACTGATAACAAGTTCAAACAGGTGCCATTAATACAGGTAACGAGTGGAGGACAGAGGAGCCTCTTAAAGTAGAAGTTACAGGTCTGTGAGAGCCAGAAATCTTGCTTGTTTGTACTTATTTTCCACCATAATTTGCAAATAAATTAATTAAAAATCCTACAATGTGATTTTCTGGATTTTTTTTCTCATTTTGTCTGTCATAGTTGAAGTGTACCTATGATGAAAATTACAGGCCTCTTTCATCTTTTTAAGTGGGAGAACTTGCACAATTGGTGGCTGACTAAATACTTTTTTGCCCCACTGTATCTATGGCAGCTATTAGTCTACTATAGCTCAAATTGGCTTGGTTGGTTGCAGCCTCTTGTCTCTCCCTACCTCCCTGTTCCCATGTCACTCGCTCACACTCACAGTAGCCTAGACACACAGCACAGCCTCTGCTCTCTACCTGCTCTCCCTCACGCTTTGTCAGCTCTGGTTAATAAAGTAGCATAAAAATGTACTTTTCTGTTGCTTCCCTCACTTGGATCGGACCGGGTTTGGATCCGACCAGGTCTATATTAAACGGGTGTAGTTGTCCTCGGTCCGTTCGGAATGGGTCTCTATATTGTAAAATGTATTGATGCATATTGGGTCCGGATAGGAAAGCCCAGGTCCATTTCGGAACTCTTTGCATCCGTGAAGTCCTCTAGCGTGTCCGTCTGTCTGTCAGTCTGTGTGTGTGTGTGTGTGGATTTCTCTGTGTCTGTATCAGTCTGTCCTTATGAGTCTGTGACTGTGTCTGTGACACTGTGTGTCTGTGACAGATGCTGTTGTCTATCTCCTTGCTCCCCAGTTGACTCATTTGGGGTGTGAGAGAGAGCTGGAGACAGACAGCCCAGCAAACCGGGAACGTTCCCAGGACATTAGCTAACATTCCCATTAAGTTCTAGTTAGGGTTTTATCTAACATTAGGATGATAACATCCAAAAAACATTCAAATAATGTTTTTGATAACAAAATGTGTTATTTGTGTCATTTGTTCTCCTAACATTTACCAAATTGTTGTGCACAACATCTGTAACAACCACCACAGAACATTCCCCTAAGGTTCTTATTCGGTTTCCAGGTAATGTAATAACAAAATGTGTTCTGGGAACGTTTTTGCAAAATCTGGCAAATGTTTTATACAAACATAGTATAATTCCGCACACGTTTGGGGCAACCTAATCAATGTTCTGGGAACATTCACAGAAACTATTTTTGGTTTGCTGGGAGACGACCTGACCAGCTGTCTCCTCCCAATCGTCTGCTGTTTGCTGTTCCAGTCCTACTAGCCTGCAAATACCAATGACACACATACTGACACATGTATAGAAATACTTTTTATTTTGTACTTATCTACATGGGTGGGACAGAAGAGAGGGATATCGCATAGAAAGTGAGTGGATGCGAGCACCACCTCTAGACAAGCCCCCCAGCACATCTATACTCTGTTCACAAAGCTGGATTTAAAGTATCTGTATGATTTTTTTATCATGGACACGTCTTTGTAGTTCTTACTGTTAACAGGAGGTGGATGTGCTCTGGAGTTTAGTATCGACATATTGATCTGAGTTACAACACTGAGAGACAGCCACAGAGCCAATCTCTTATGTGCTTGTGTGCGTCCCGTGTGCGCGCGTCCGTCCTCGTGTCCGTCCTCGTGTCCGTCCTCGTGTGCGCGCGTGTGTAATCTGTCTGACTCAGCCGGTTGAGGACACATCTATGCGTAAATGAAATGTAACGTGACCGGTGCCTATTTCCTGATGCCTTAAGTGACAGAGAGCAGACTATAGTAGTTCTGATATGGACACCTATTACATTGCAGGGTTGTTACTAAACAACACAACTGACTGCGGAGGAGCAGAATGACCCTAGACAGTGGTACAGAGTGTAATTCACACTGAGTCCAGACTGCTAGGACACACACTCACAGTACTGGCAGTCGTGTTAATGGGTCTGGTGTTCTGGCATTGTCTGTTGCTGCAGTTATTAAGATGGACAGGGATGGACTGGGCCCAGAAAACAGCTCATATTTTTTTTTCTCTGCGCCCCAATTATTATCCAAATAATGATCATTCTGCACAAAGACCCAAGTGTAGCCACTGGGCTAAATATGGACTATATTTGCCCAAACTACCCTATGGCCAATTTGTTTCTGAGGATGGTTCTAAAAGTCTCACCAGACAGTCCTCTCATAACCAGCCCGGTGCTCATCAATCATCCACAGACACCGCCTGCCTCCTACACCCAGCTCCTGACACAATATTAACGACGCAATCACAATGAACGAGTGCAGCACACATGGCTCGTTTCATAACCATATTCCATTAATCAAACCACATTCCTTCATCAGCTCCCTGCCTATTGAGGTGGGTTGATTATTGCCTCTATGGTGCCTCTAGTGTTGTGTTACTGCATGGTCCCCTCCTCTCTCTTTTCAAAGCAGTGTGCTCTTAAGCAACCCCTCCCCCTGGCTTTTAACCATCCCTTTAACCCTATGTAGTGCACTGCTTTTGACAGGAGTCCTATGTGCTACATAGGGACTAGGGTGCCATTTGAGACACAGTCCTGCTCCCTAGGACAGTGTGGTTTGATTGACAGCCGGAGTGTCCATCACCTCAATGGGATGATGCACTTATCTAAAGCACAGAGGAAGACACTTGGCATGTGGGATGCTGGGTAAACACTTTCCCTTGTTCGTCCTGGGTTCCCCCTCGAGTGTCACCTTGACCTCCACGCAGCCAATCCTGCTCCCCGCTCGGCTCCCCACGCCAGAAAAGCCATTACTTCAGTACCCCGACCTGCGCACTCACACTCGGACACAGATAGGGAAACACGTGCGCATGTAGGAATGCAAGCACCCTCGTTCATTCAATCATTCTAGCAATCTCTATCTTACACACTCCCATTTTCTTTTTTTCTCCTCTTTCTCTCTCAGTTTTTCTTTCTCTCGCCCTCTCTTTCTCTCTCTCACACACACACACACACACACACACACACACACACACACACACACACACACACACACACACTTCCTCTCTGTTTCCATTCTTCGTTCATCAGTTCGAGTGGGAAGCAGTGACAGAAGTCAACCACGTGCTCTAACAGAACATCTCTTGTCATGTCTTGCGTTGTGTGCTATTGTCTTTACTCAGTGGAAGAAGACAGTAGTCATAGTGTAATCTATGGGACGATGATTTAATAGACTTTCCGTTGCTGTGAGGGATGTGACATTGACAGGCAGGTGGCTATAAAGCAGCAGCCTCTTGTTCCAGCTTAGAATGAGCACAGCAACTGTCACAAACCAACCACAGGCTCACTGTGGTGTGCGTCCCAAATGGCATCCTATTCCCTGTATAGTGCACTACTTTTGGTATCTGGTCCAAAGTAGTACACTATACAGAGAATAGGGTGCCATTTGGGATACAGGCAGTGTTCCTGAATGTCCACACTTGGGTAGTTCCACTAATTTGTTGCCTTTTGAGAAGTGTGACTTGGTCAACAACAAAAAAAACATTAGATTGCACCAAATGTAAACATTCTGTCATAAAGAGAACATGTACAACGTCACAAAAAAACAAGTTTTCCCATCTCAAGAGGTTAAAGTGGTAATATGTAAATTTTTGGGCGACCATACCAAATTCACATAGAAACATGAGTTATAGATCTATGATTCTACTTGAAAGCAAGTCTAAGAAGTGATAGATCTGTTCTATGTGCGCAATTTCTATGCTTCCCGTTCTTAAATTTAGTTTTTGTGTCTTTCACTTGTGGTTTTGTACACCAGCTTCAAACAGCTGAAACAACATTTTGGGTTATGTAAAATATATTCCACAGCGGTTTAGATGGTACAATGGTTCTCTACACTATACTTGCTTGTTTTGTCACATAAAGTGACATTAGACGAACTATTAGAGTGTTATCAACCAGGAAATGGTGAAGCGATTTCTGCGTAGTGCAACTTCAAATAAATAAAAAATACTATAAAATGCCAAATAAAGTAACAGGGTTGACCATAACAGGGTGGATGACTTCATCTTAAATCAGCCATAAATCCCCTTGTGATAGGGGGGATGTAAGCTTGTTATGTGCAACAGAACGGGCAACTGAATGCAAGCTTAAAAAGATATGAAATTGTTGAAACGTTTCTGTTTTTTTTACCACAGGACACCAGGAACATTTCCAAAAATAGTAGAACCAGTTCTACTAACCTGCTTTTACTATTAAATGTTCAATGTTTCTTTTGAAAAAATAGTTTCACCATATTAAAATGAGAATTCAGTTCACGTAACATGGTTGACCTTAACACACCTTACAACTCTGAGAAATGTTGGGTTAGCTAAGTGGGTTAAAATCTTCCTATAAGTCACAGGGGGAGGGTCAAAAATGCTGAATTCTGGCACTTTTGCAAGTCTTCATACATATTGAAAGTCTGATTGAATATTCCATGTGGTCTATATTAAAGGGCACTTCGTTTAGTTTAACAGACTTTTGAAATTGATATTGGGGCACAATTTCTACTTAAAGCATCAAAGGGATGTAAAAGGCACTAATTTAGTCTGTTGCTCGAGATTAGACAACCACATTCTAAGAAATCTGATAATATGGACCAGAAAAAGTTGCGAG